>NW_017728917.1:29206633-29224633 GCF_001723895.1 Crocodylus porosus
GCGGCGGCTGCGTTTGCCTGGGGCCAGCGCGGGGCGGCGGTGCCGCCTTCCCCGTGGAGACACCCAGAAGCTTGGCTACGTCTCGCCGACCGCGCGGCGGAGCCAAGAAAAGACCTGGCCCAACCACTCCTGTGCTGCCGCAAATCAGGCCGAGGGCCGCTCCTTTCCGCGACCGCTGCTCTTTCTGCTCCTGCCCCGCACCCTGTGCGGCTCCTGCAGCCCGCGTGCTGCCGTGGCCACCCCCGTCCTGGGCCATCGCGGCTGCAACATCCCTTCAGCCTCCGCCAGTCCTGACAGGTCCGAGCGGGGCGGCACAGTGCGGCGTCCACGGTGCTTCCGCTTCTTCAGCTCCCAGGGGTTTATCAGCGTTGCGTGAACTTGTTGGGGACTGAACTTACATTGATTTCCCTGCGAGCAAGAAAATATTATTACTGCACGTGCAAAAGAGGCTGCCGCTCTCAAAACTGATCTATCACTTCAACAAACTCTGGTTCCAGGTGCTTTGCCAGAGATTTCTCCTGGTTCAGTACTTAAAAAAAATGTTGGCACGCAGCACATGCTTTTTAAGAGTCTTTTTATTCCTTTTAAATTACTGTACTGAGCTTAGACCCTTACAGACTATCATAATTTTAAATGTAGATTAAACTAGTTGGTTTTTAAAAAGAAAAATAATAATTTAATGTAATATTGCATTTTATTTTTAAAAACAAACAGTTTGTATCTCCCCAGGTTAGACTCTGATGCGACTAATGAATAGGGTTAAGGAGAATTTAAACTAAACTGCTACTAGAATGTATGCATTTGTATTTCTAGTATGCCTCTTCCTCTGAAAATGACAGAAGCTCAAGGGTGGGACGTAAATCTAATAAATAAAATTAGTTATTTAATACATAAATACAACTATAGATCTTTTACAGAAGGTGCAGTGAGGCCAGAGAAATAGATTTGGAAAGTGAGGATCTCTGATCATGCCCTTTGGCCAGTCAGGCCCCCAAATTTAAGACTTTCCAATAGTATTGATTTTACCTGGCTTTTGTAGGGAAGGAAAAAGATACTTTTGCTTTAGCTTAACTCCACTTCATTTCATGGATGTAGGAGCCTGTTAGTGGCATTATTGCTGTTTTAATTCCCTGTGTAGTAAAATTCAGAAAAGCCTTTTCTGTAAGTTAGGAATTGATGATCTCTTTTAAAAGTAACCTGTGGGCACTCTGCACTGGCCAACACAGCCATGTAAGGGCTTGTACAAACCTTCCTGTCTGATCTTCACAGCTTCAGGTTTTGGGGTTTGATGCACAGAATTAACCTGAAACTTAATTACTTGATTTCATTTGAAAATAGCAGATGGTGGTGTGAAATTACAAAATGCTCTATGTTACATTAGCTTTCCCATACAATCTGAAGAGAAAACACAAAACATTGGCTGGAAAGGTTTGTAAATTTCAGCAAATTTAATGGATCTTGTCTGAATTTTGTGGCTTTGTTATCAAGCTAGAAGACAGGTGATTTTTTTGCTGTTCAGGGTTTTGCAATGATCATTTCACAAATTGTTTAGCAAATGGTCTACCAATACCTTATTCCTTTTTGTTTTCATAAACTAGGTAAGCCTCATGTGTAGGTAAGACTATAGTGACTGCTATATAGTACTTGTCTAAATTAAAGTTTGTTACAATGCATACTCCACATACAAATTAGACATGGATTCAAACTGAAGGTAGGTTGCTGAGTTCAGACTTTAATATAAAACTCTCCCAAATTTAATCTGATAAAATTAAAATACACAGTTTGAGGACCAGACACACCAGGTGATAAGTATTCTGGTTGCTTCTTCATGATGTTAAAGGACACTCTAGTGTCAGAGGTGACAGATCATTAAAAATCTACAGCATTTTTTTCCCAGTGTAGAAGTCCTGTGTACCAGCCAGTTCTATCTGATTCAATAAATTCTTCCTGAATTCTCATAGTAGTTTCAGGTATATGCAACAGTATAATCTCTCCTAATTAAGCTGCTATATAGCATTGTGCTCTTGAACAGTTATTACATTTTACCCAGGAGATGATTAAGTCATTAGGGCTGTGTGAAATTTCACTGGCTGTTTCGACTCATTTCAAGCTCAAAACAGCAAAATCGAAACAAAATGAAAGGCTTTGAAACAGCCTCGAAATGAAATGAGGGCAGTCGAAACGTTTCGAAAGTGTTGAAATGTTTTGAGTTTTGAAGCTGGGCTTGCTGGCACGGAAACAGAAAGTAAGGAGAGGAAGAAGAGGGGGGAAGGACTGCTCTGATATTGAATGTGTAGCTGGCCAGTGACTGATCCTTCCCTGAGGTCCCTTTCAATCCCAGTGCTCTGAGGGAGGGATGGAAAAACAGCATAAAAAGCATTGTTTGAACTAAGCTGCTTCCTGCCTTGGGGTCAGTTACTGAGCTGTCTGCCAGCAGCTAAGCAGTGTCATACAAAGGCTATCATTCATTTCCTACTTGCTAACCTGTTCCTAGCACGTGGGATTCAATACCTTTTGTTTCCTATAACCTTTTATTTTATTATTATATTCATTCTTTTATTTCAGTGTATTCCTCCCCAAATATCCTCTTTTTGGTTTTGGTGGTCTATTTTGATTCTTTCCCCCTGGAAAAGAAATCTGTGCTTTTTTTCACACCGTGCATTCTATTCACTGTGCAGGGAAGTATAGCATATATTGCATACAGAATTTATTCAGGAATGCATACTACATATATAGATGTATTTTATTTATTACATAAATACATATATACATTACATAAATACACATACATACAATTATCTTATCTACAATATATTACATAAATCAGATTACATTACAGAAAAACACAGATTTTCCAGCACATCAAGGTAAACACACTATGGAACTAACTGCAGGTGTTTCCTCAGCCCGACAAAGGGTTTTTCACCCTGAATGCTGGCATCCCAGGCAGCTATGTTGAGCTCACCTGGACCCTCACAACTGCACTGCAACCAGCAAGCCTCAGGTCTGTCAAAGACATAATGGGTCTGGGCTTTCCCCAGCCAGGACTGTGTGCATGCATGTGGTGTTTAGAGGTTATGGCATCTCCTACCTGCCTTTCACCAGGAAAATCCTTGGTCATGGCATTTCCTGGGGCTGCCATACTGCCCACAGTCCCACCAGGCCCCCCAACCCAGGCAGAGAGCAGTTTTAGTGGTCATGCCCAGGACCTGGGGCCTTCCCCTTCCCCATAGCCCCAGCCCATATCTCCAAGTTCATCCTGGCATGGGAGCTCAGCAGGGACATGTTTTTCCCCTGCTGGCTGGTGATGCAGAGAGTACCACCTCCAGCTCTGAGAGCGGGACATTAAATGTTTTTTAAAAAAGGAAAAAAGTAAATAGGTACGGACAGAGTGAGGAGGATGGCACACTTACTCTGGACCTGGAGCTTGGGGAACCTCAGCAGTGGGAGTTTCACCTTGAGGAACATCAGCTGCTCCACCAAACCAGGATCCAAGGAGGTACAGTGGGGTGTCACTACATCCCCAGCAATGCTGAACACCCTCTCACTTGGAACACTGGTTGGTGGACAGGACAGGTGTTTGTGGGTGACCATGGCCAGATCTGGCCACATCTGGCTGTGGCTTGCCCACTAGGCCAAGGGGTCAGTCATCAAGGCCTGAGCACTACCTGCCTGATGGTGGGGTCTGGTGCCTCTGGACCCTACCATGGAATCCATGCCCTTGACCCACATTGTTAGCATCTGTGGTGGAGGAGGAGACTGGCCGGTGGATGGCATGCTGGCATGGGACAGTGGATCCCCCTCTGTCATGTTTCCCCACCTCTGCCCTTCTGCCTCCCTGACATTCGTCCACTGATCCAGGGTTTTCCTGCCTCATATGCTGATGCTCCCCTTCACCCTTGGGTCACACATGGCAGCCAGCACATGAACCGTACTGGACCACAGAGGATCAAGTAATTTCCTGATGCCTTCCTTCAGCTGCCTCACCAGTGCCTCCATGTCTGGTGACAGCAGCTTGCCCCAGCCAGGAACATTGATCCCCTGGAACTTCTCCATTTGGTTCTGAAGTTTCCTCACTACAGGGATCACCTAGCTAAGGAGGGCATCACCAGCATTGAGGCTCTCGGTGGCCTTGAGAAAGGGCTTGAGGACCACCAAGATCTGGGAGATGGTATCCCAATCAGCTCTGTTAAGAGGGCCGCTGATCCCAATCTCCCTGAGCAAGGCCATCTCATGGATGGCCTTCTGTTGCTCCACCAGCCCCATTGTCACTAACTTTGAACCTGCGAGTGAGTTCACCCTGCCCAATAAGCCACCCCTGCATCAAGTGGTTTATGACCCCCATCATCTCAGTTGTCATGTGGGACTGATCCATCTGTTGTTCCTGGATCGAAGAAATAGTAAAGAAGCCAGAGGCTGGCATGCAATGCAGGCAAGAAAGCCAGTCAATGCAAATCAGGGGTGGGCAAAATACAGCCTGCGGGCCAGATTCAGCCCATGAGGTCATTCTATCTGGCCCACAGTGCCCCTAAAAAAAATTTGAAAATTAAAATGTATCTGTCCTTGGTTCCTGTAAAAAATGACAGGACCCAGGGGCAGTAGGACCCAGGGGAACCCTCAGTGGGCTTCTGCAACAGCAGGGCCTGTGCAGCCCTGCCCCCCCAGTTGGAAGTGCAAGCAGGGGTTTCTGGCATGGGACTACATGGCTGTCCCGGCACAGGAAGCTCAGGTAAGGGTTGGGGGGAAGAGCAGGGAAGGAGCTGGTGCAGAGAGTGGGGAAAAGCTGCCCCTCCCCTGCCCCATGGCCCATGCTCCGTGCTTGCAGCCCATGCAGGGCTATCTTGAGCAACCATAGGCAGCCCCAAGCAGGCTGTGAGTGTCTGCAGTGTGGGGCACTGGGCACAGGGTGGACGAAGGACCACTTTTCCCCTGCACTCAGCACCAGCTTGTAACCCAGCCCTGCACTGGCATGGGGCCTATGCTGGCAGTGAGGGTGGGTTACAAGCTGGTGCTGAGTGTGGGGGGAGGGAAAAGTGTCCCCTTGCCTGCCCTGTGGCTGGCGCCCCACACTTCAGCTGCTCACAGCCCACATGGGGCTGCCTGTGCCCGCTCAGAACGGCCCTGCACATGCTGCAAGCAGCTGCAGCAAGGAGCACTGGCTATGAGGTCAGGGAGGGGCCACTTTTTCCTGTGCTCTGCACAAGCACCTTCCCTGCTGGCAAGGAGGGGGTTGGGGCAGTGCTGCCCCCCACCTGTACTGTGGAGCTGGGGGGGCACTGAGAGTGAGTGGGCATGACAGCACAGGGCCTGCACCAGTGTCCCAGGGCCAGCAGCAGCAGGGTGGCAGGGGTACAGGGCACTGGCCAGCAGGGGCTCTATGGAGCCAGGCCAGCTCCCCGTTCTTGCTGCTGGTGTAGCCCAGCCTGGCTCCACAGACCCCTGCCAGCCTGTGCCCTGCTCTGGGCCCCACTGGTGCTGGCCCTGGGACATTGGTTCCAAGATGGTGACTGGGGGTGGGGGACCTGTCAAGGGTGGGGCTACCCATGTGGCCCTTAAGAGCTTGCCAAAACTGGGTAAGCGGCCCTCTGCCCGAAATAAATGCCTGCCCCGGTGTAAATGGAAATGGAGGCGTCAGGAGGTGAGGAACAGGCTGGGGTTGGGGGAGAGGAAGGGAGCTGTAGCAAGTCAGGTAAAAGTAGAGAGGTACCCGGGGAATCAGATGTCAGGCAGTTTGTAGTGTGTCAGAATTCCAATGTCTGTTTTGAATCTATAGGTTTCTGAGCCTAAGAGGTTGATGAAGTGAAGTTCGTAGGCTTGTCTGTGAAAAGTGGTCTGTAAATTCCCTTTGAGGATGGAGCCTGAGAGACTGGAGACAGGTAGTTGGGTGTTCTTGTCTTTGATAGATTTTTGGTGTGCAGTCACTGTGGTGCGCAGTTGTTGCTTGGGGTCTCCTGCGTAATTTCCATCAGGGCACTTGGTGCTCTGATGGAGATGTGTATTGTATTGTGAAGATATATCCATATTGGAGATATTGTTGCATGTCTTGTCATGGCATGGCTTGGATCCGTTTGGTGTGTTTGGGCTGTAGGAAGTTAGCCTCTGGTGATGAGGTTAGCGAGGTTTCATGCTTGTTCTCTACTAGCTACAAACTACATCCTTATCACCTGTCCCCGGTCAGCTGACTGGAAGAAGGCAGGGCCCTAGGCATATCTAAGCCCCAGGGCTGGGGCTGGCAGGGAGAGTTCTCTGGCAGCTGCTGGAGAAGCAGCTCCTGCAGGAAAGGAAAGGAAGGCTCTGTGACAGTTTGGCTGCCTGAGAGCTAGTGCTACTGTGCTGCTTACTTACCTGTTGTTATTTAAAGTGGTGGACTGGACTCATGCTGGAGGGGAGGAGGAGGCACACTACCATGTTGTATGGAAGTCCCAACGCCAGTGAGGGCATGCCTTAACACACACACACAAAGTCACATGTCACAAGTTTTGCTTGTCAGCAGCTTGTGGTCCAGTTTCCCAGAAACCCCTGCACCCATCTCCTCCAAATTTGACAGGCTTTGTGCCCTCAGCAGGGGCTACTATCCCTGCTGCCGCTATTCAAATCAGGCAAGAAATGACAAAGTTATCGGCAGTTGCATGATTCCCTATTATAGCCTATGGGCGAAACATTGAAACACGTCGAAACAGTTTTGATGAAATGAAACAAAATGTCGAAACGAAACACTGTCCCTTCAAAATGGTAAAATGAAAGTTGAAATGAAATGGTGCTATTTTGCATAGCCCATATATAACAAGTGTAGCACTTGAGGACCTTTCAGGTAAAGGTTCTGTATAAATGTAATATTATTAAAGTCATTATAGTTTTTGCTTTCCTTGACTCTTCATGGGAAACCTATAGTTTGTTCTCCTGAAATCCTACTCACATAGTTAAATTAAAGGAACAGGGATGAATTTAAATGCTGTCACCTGGCACATCTTTAAAAGTCTAATTCACCTACCACTGAAATCTACAGAAAGTTACACGTAGACTTCAGAGGGACTTGGAGTGATCTATTTAAAGAGCAGTAATTTTATCTTTTTTAAAGGAACAGTTCTGGTTGATTTGAACTTTGTCAGTGTGAATGAAAAAGTCTGATTAAACCCATTGCAGCCAGAGACCCACCTGCCACGAGGGAACCAGCAATGCCGAAAGACCAAAGGATGCCACAGGAACCTCGTTTCATTAGCAGTTACTCAGTCCGGATTGGACTGCCCTGCAGCTGCATGGGTATTTCAAGGCTGCCAAAAAGATCTTCGGGGGAGCAAGAGAAGCCAGGGGGAAGAGCGGTGAGTCCCAAGCCCTGAGACGCTGGAGAAGAGGCTCTGGAGGACGAAGAGCCGACTGCCTGCCAGCATGAGAGCTCGGCTGAGCACTGGTGAGCCAGGAGACACCAGCACTGGAGCCACCATGTGAAAAGTGGCGGGAGTCAGTGGGAAGCCTCATCAGGAGCCTCACCGGCCATGGGAGAAGTGGCTCTGTTTCTTTTTTCCCTTTTCCCTGTTTTTGGGGTTTGTCTTCATTGGGGATTATCCAGAGGAGAGCCAGCTAGGCTGAGTTCTGACCCTGGCACCAAAGAGGGGAACAAACTGGCCGCTGGCCAAGACAGAAGGAAAGACGCAGGCCGGATGTGGTGCAGAAGTGCCTGAGCACATATAACCTGGCAAGGCAAAAGAAAGCCCCATGCTCAAGGGTTCAGACCTGGCTGGGAAATGCTGGTCCAGCACAAAAGCGCCCCAGGGCGGAAGAGAGCCTCCACACTTCAGCGAGGCAAACCCAGCTGGAGTTCTTTTTTTGTGTTTTTTTTTCCTTTTCCAATTTGACGCAGAGAGTCAAAATAAAACCCCTGTAAGCTGCAGGAGCCCGAAGTGTGGCGAGACTTACCTGGGAAGTCAAAATCCACAGATGAGACCGACGCAGTAACATCTGGGTGATGCTTCCTTGACCAGCTGTGGTGAATCTAAACACCTCCCAATTTAAATTATCATCTACCACAGACATGGCAGATGAGAATCAGGTAACTCTGCAGTGAGCCAAGGCAAATATACTTGTGCCCCATGGCCCAGTCTGGATGGGCACAGGGCCACCGGGCCCCATGGCCCTATCCAGTACTGTGCTGACAGTCAACAGCTCCCAAATAGCAGAAAAATGAAAAACAAAATTCTGCTTCCTATCTCTCCATGTATAAAGTCAGTAAGAAGGCACTGATGATTAAAGATTGTTATTGTGAGCAGTTGTTGATTATGATTAAATGTACACAATAAAAAAAAATCTAAGGAATAAAAACAAAAACAAAACACTGTCTCCCCCACAATCTGATTCTCTTTCTGCACAAAAAGTGACATAGATTACTTTTCTGAAAAACTTTGTTCTAATCATAAGGGATGCTTTTTTTCTGTGGCCATGTTTACATGAGATTCTGACTGCATGGTAGCTTGTTACTACTGTGCAGTAGCATTGTGTAGCACAAAGGGTCACCAAAAAGCTATTCAGAGATGCTATTGCACAGTAACACCAGTTATTGAGCAGTCATTCAGTATTTGTGTATGCAAGTAGTAAGTGGCTGTGCAGTGACTACCGTGTATGCAGTCTCGTGTAGACACAGCCTGTGGGCACAGCTACACATGTGCTTGACTGAGCAGTAAACTAATTTGCTGTGCAGTAAAGCATCACCATGTACACATGTGCAGCAGTTAGGCCAGTGTAGACTAATTTACTTTACTGTCAGATAGTCCTATCAGACACAAATATTATTGGACGGTGGAGTAAATTACTGTGCTTAAACAAATCCAGATTAGTTTAGAGATGCATCCATTTTACTGAGACACTCACTCTAGCTTGTGCCCTTTCCCCACATTTTACTCCCCTGGCTACCCAAATGCCCATCTTCAAAAGGCATGCTGGAAAGGGCCTGGAAAATGTGAAAACTGTGGCCTAATGGTTAAAGATGCCAGTTGAAACCTCCTTGGAGTGAGGTGCATCTAGAACAGGGGTGGACAATTGTTTTGGGTGGAGGGCTGCTTACCGAGTTTTGGCAAGCTGTTGAGGGCCATATGGGTAGCCCTACTCCTTGACAGGTGCCCTGCCCCACGATCTTTGTCTTGTGACTGGAAGTCCCGTCCCCTTGTCCCCGTAAGTACTCCTTTCAGTGAGGGATTTTGCCATCTCAAAACCAGAAAAATACCAAATTATATTCTAAAAAGCAAACGTCTACAACAGGAGTGGCCAACCTGCGGCTCCGGATCCATGTGCGGCTCTTCAGAAGTTAATACATGTCTCCTTGAATCTTTGCATAAGCACACCATGACCCGCTTCCAAATGGAAGCTGATTACTGTGTCTTTGTGCAAAGATTCAAGGAGACACATTAACTTCTGAAGAGCAGCATGTGGCTCCAGAGCTGCAGGTTGGCCGCTCCTGATTTACAATATTCATTAATTTGATTTCATAAAATATTTTGTCCTAATTTACATCTGTTTCTGCACTGTACATAGAGGTGATTGCACAATAGCTTAAAATGCAGTCTTACTTTTGTGCATTGTGAGGGGTTAGGGGTCATGGAGGGTTTGTGGGACCTTGTGGGTATGTGAGGTGTGGGGGAGGGTGTGGGTGTGTTTGTGGAGGTGGATAGGTGTGGGTGGTGTGGAGTGAGGGAGCATGCGGGCATTGGTGACGCATAGGGAGTGCATGCGGGTGCATGTGCACCCCCTGAGGTTGGCAGTGCAGCCCCAGCAAAAAGGTGCTGCTGACACTGCTAGTGGCACCTGTGGACGGTCACTGCTTGCCATCCCTTCCCCCTGACAGCACTGGGGCCATCTGCAGGAGCTCACCACTTGCTGCCACCACACTCCTGCTGCTGACAGTGCTGCTGCTGCCTTCAGGAGTTTGCCGTGCCCCCTCAGCCTCTGGGGGCATGCAGTGTTCATTTATGTGGGTGTATATGTGGGGCGTGGGTGGGTAAGGGGTTTGTGGGGGAGCCTGTGTGTGGGAGGAGGGTGATGAGTGTGTGAGGGGGTATGGCTGCGGGGGTCTGCATGTATGGCAGTGCAAGGGGGTTCTGCGTGTGTATGGTGGGGTGCATGTGTAGGACTCACCCCACGGACACACACACACAAACACACAAAGTCCCTCCCTCCCTGCACATACACACACACGCAAGCACATACACCCCTTCCGCTCCTGGACCTGGGGTACTGGTGTGGGCCTCATGCACCCATGGTCCAGCAATGCAGCCGGGAGCCGTGTGGTGCTGGAGCAGTGGGTGGGTAGGAATGTAGGGAAATGGCTGGGGGGTGGGACAGGGCTGGGCTGCTAAGTCCTACTGCCCCTGGTTCCTGTCATCTTTGACAGGCATCCAGGAGCAGGTAAACATTAATTTTCTACATTTTTAGGGGACCCGTGGGCTGGATAGAATGGCCTGGTGGGCCAGATTCTGCCGGTGGGGTGTATTTTGCCTGCCTCTGATCTACTTTTTGAGCAAATGCTTTAGCTACTCAGCTACTGGGGCTAAAACACTGGAAGTCATCTAACACCTACTAATATTTATTGTTTGCCAGGTAGAATTTTGTGAGTTACATTCACCTAGCATATGCACAGACAGAGCTATGTATCAGCCCAGTTGGTGTGCAGCTTATGCAACATGCTCAGTAGCCATGTGGATGTTTAGCTGTCTACGCAAACAGGCGTGCTCTGTGGGGCACAGGCAGAAAGCAGGCTAGGGGGAGGACTTCTGCCCCACCACCCTGGGTGAGTGGGGACTGCCCTGAGGCTGATCTTGGGGCAGCGGCTGTGACCACCCCAGGAGCTGGGGCTCTTCCTGCAGGGCAGCTTGTAGGCTCTTCAGGGGAAGCCTGGAGCAGCCTGATTCGCTGAATCAGCTGCTGGGCCAGCATGGGAAATTCAAACCATAACCCTTAAAAGCCACGGTTTGATCAAGCCCCCAGCAATCAGGGCTTGAGAACAGAGTGGGCACATGTGTGCCTCTAGAACACATGTGCCCCCTATACTCACCAGCAGCAGTGGCGGTAGAGCCAACTATGTTAAGTGGGGGCAGAGGCGAGGAGGAGCCGATTCAGCTGCGGAGGATCTGGAGGTGAAGCACCCCTGGAGCCCTCTTAACTGACCTGGCAGGGAGCCGTGCTCCCGAGCTGCACACAAACAGAGTGCACCAACAAGCATGCTCTGTAAGGGCATGCCAGCATTTGTGCTGGTGTTCAGGCAAGGCGGGCATGCAGAAGGAGCTAGGTCAGAGACTTCACCAGGGGAGAAAGGAGGACACTTGGCTCTACAATAATGGTGAGTACATGGCAGACTGCCAGGGACCTGGCCCACGTGGCACTGCCTGCCCAGGGCTCCTCTGCAGCCTCCATCCAGATGGAGCTCATGGGGAGGTTGAAGCCACCCTCCCCCCCGTCTGTGTGGGCTGCCTGGCAGGGCTTCAGTATTTTCGTTCTCTGCAGGGTCAGGATCCTTGAGAAGAAGCCACCCAGGAGGGACTTGCCGCAGAGGTAGGGCAGACGGTCACCTCCAGAGCCAGGGTTACTTGTGCTACCTCAGTGTCAGCTCCCCAGGTACAGCTGGGGTACAGGTACAAGGCCCTGGCAGCCGTGGAGGAGGAGGTAGAAGAGGATCTCTCCAAGGGAACCGATGCCACTCCAAACACAGCACAGGCCAAGAGCTACTGGAACATCAAGAGGAAGAGATGCCAGGTCCTTGTTATTGGTGATTCCATCCTGAGAGGAACGGAGGGGTTCATCTGTCGCTCTGACCCCATGGCACGTGAAGTTTGTTGCCTGCCTGGAGCTTGGATTCAGGATGTCACGGAGATGATCCTGGACCTCATCCAACCCTCTGATCATTACCCCATGGTCCTCATCCATGTAGGAACAAATGATGCACCCAGGGGCAACCCGGACTGCATCATGAGAGACTACAAGGTTCTAGGCAAAACTCAAAAAGACTGGGGCACAGGTGATTTTTTCATCTGTCCTTCCAGTGAGCAGATGTGGATGGCGCCACAAGACATGCATCGGCAAGGTCAGATGGTGGCTTTGGACCTGGTGTTACCAGACGGGCTTTGGGTTCTTGGACTGTAACCTGCCTTTCCACACCAAGGACATGCTTGGGCAGGATGGGCTTCATCTCTCCCTGAAAGTAAGCATGTTTTTTTCTTCCAGGCTGGTTGATCTCATATGGTGATCTTTAAACTAGGTTCACCGGGGGAACACAAGGACACTTTGCCATCAAGCCAGGTGATGCACACAGGTAGTACCCAGGTAAGTGACAGGGGCCAGGGCAGGTTTAGGAACAAGGGGGTGGCACAGGCACCTACAGGAGGCCTCAAATGCCTCTACTCAAATGCTCAAAGCATGGGGAATAAGCAAGAGGAACTTGCCCTTCTGCTAGCTAGTAAAAACCCAGACCTAGTGGGGCTCACGGAAACCTGGTGGGATTCTACCTGTGACTGGGCAGCAGACATTGAGGGATACAGGCTGCACAGGCGAGACAGAGCAGGGAAAAGAGCAGGGGGTGGTGTAGTGCTATATGTCAAAGAGCAGTACGCATCTCTGATTATCAGAATGGGGTCAGAGGAGGGGCAAAATGAGGCACTCCGGGTAAGAATGCAAGGGGGTTAGGGGGAAAGGGACTTGATAGTGGGCTGTGTAGCAGGGCAGGACCTAGGGGTACCGTGAACTCCTCTAGTGGGCCCTACCATTCCAAATTGGTTTTAATGCACCCTCACTATCTCGCCTGCCACATCTTTGATGTTGATATTGTTAAAGGGAGGCTGCCTTTTTACCCTCTTTGGCATGGTGCCCTGCCCTCGATAACACTGTGCACTATAGCCTCTGGGGCTACGCATGGGCCCAACAGTCACCTGTGCCCTCACTGGCGCTTTGGCTCATCTTTCTCCATTGCCTGTGCCCTCACAGGTGCTCTCTGGCTTGTCCTGCAGCTGCCACCTGCACTGGGGCCTTTCTCTGTGCCCCCTCTCGGCTCTGGGGCTGGGGTCAAATGCACCCCAAATGCTGCACCCTCTAGGGCGCCAGGGTCCCCACACTACCATGGAGCTCCTATGAGGCCTCCTCCGACCCCTTATAGCCTCACCCAGTCCTCCGGTCTTATACAACTGCAAAACAGAAAACTCAAACCCCTGGGCTACAACATAAATTCTAAGCCAACTGGCTAACCATCATTCATATCCCTACCAGGGTTTCCTCCACCCAGTATTGTCAAGCATACGCTGCTCAGGCCATCAGGCTTTTCTGCTCTGCTTACTTCAGCAGAGCTCCCTCTTCCTCAGCTGCTAGCCTCTGGCCTCAGCCTGGCTTGTTTATATAGCTGACCAAACTGCGGTTGTCCCAGGAACCGGCACCTGTCCCTCTTTCTAGGAGCAGGGCACTGAAGTGCCCTGCGACAGGCTGCCAGGCTCTGGAATGGGCTCCCAAGCAAGGTGGTACTTCCTCCTACCTTGGGGGTCTTCAAGAAGAGGCTGGACAGATATTTGGCTGGGGTGATATGACCCCGGCACCCATTCCTGCCCAGCTCAGGGGGTCAGACCTGATGATCTGTTCAGGTCCCTTCCAACCCTAAGCACTATGATATGCTACACAGGAAACAGGCTCACAAACTGTGCATAAGTGCCAAAAATGGCAGTTCCTCTTCAAATCTCTTGCATTGGATTCTACCACTTTCTTATACAATTGCTCAGTGATTAGAGCACACAAGAGGTGGAAAAACTAGGTTCCATTCCCTTTTTTGCTGCAGGGGATTCAAACTCACATCTCCCACATCCTGGGACAGTATCCTAACTTATATGTTATTCCATCCTCCTACTTTGCAAAAATAAAAAAGTTCAAGATTAACTAAACTAAGGTGAAAAAGCAAGAGTAAAATGGCTCTCCAGTGTAGCAATGAGCGTACTCACTTAGAGGAGAGAAGCTCTGCTCCAGTTACTATTTTAAAGTGTATAAATAGTTGGAGCAGGGATTGTGTCCCAGGACTCTTCTCTTCCAGGTAAATGCCCTAACCACTAAACCAAGGGCTGGCAACCTGTGACCCATAGGCCAGATCCAGTCTGCTAAGTAATTTCATCCATCTTATGGAGTTAGGGACACTGGCAATTCAGTATGAGGACATTCAACAATGGGTCAGAAGCACGGTGGCAGCAGTTCCATGGTGGGCAGTGGCAGCGGTCAGATTGCAAGTGGGAGCTTGCCTAAGACCAAGCCGCATTATTTTGTCCCACTGCTCTTAAAAACTTGCCAACCCCTGCACTAGGCTAAAGGTTCAGGCTTACTCTTGCTCTTCCTTTCTCTCCTTGTGGCATAATCAGTTTCAAATTCTTTTCTACAGTGGCATAGCTTCAGCTGGAATGAAAGAGTCTGCAGTGATTAAGCATGCTCCTGGGATGTGGGAAGTGTGGGTTTGCCTTACTTCAGACAAAGAAATTGACCCTGAGGATTCTACCACATGGCTGAATTTTACCACCACCACACTATTTGCAGCTGTGTTTTCAAACAAAATTGTTTTCCCTGTTCTATTCTCAGATGAAAGACCATGTGGCAGGATGCCCTTACGGGTGCTGTGACCTCCCCTGGCACCCCCTACTGGCCATGCCAGATCAGGTTTTATGCACCCTTGATATCTTGCCCACCACGTCTTTGATATTAATATGTTGAAGGGAAGCTGCCCTTTTTCCCTTCCTTGGCACAGTGTCTATCTTGCCATACCAGGACTCTGTTCAGTTGCCCGCCTGCGCCCTCATGGGTGCCCCCTCGCTCCTCTCGCGGCCCATCTCCCGGGCTCTCGTAGCCCGCACCGGGGCCTTGCCCTGATACCGCCACCCTCTATAAGCTTGCCCCCTCCTATACAGACAGTGCCCGCACCAGGGCCTTGCTCACGCTTCTCACACTCCCTGCCCACACCGGGGCCTTCTCACAATGGGGCTCAGGCAGCCTCAGCCTTACCTGGCCCCAGACCCGCTTTCTTGGGCCCTATGCCCCACTGGGGCTTCTTCCCAATTGGGGCTCAGGTGGCCTCAGCCTTACCTGGCCCCAGACCCCTTCCCTGGGTCCCACGCCCCACTGGGGCTCCCCCTGATAACTGCCCACACTGGGGCCAGGGTTGGGACACCCCAAAACACAGCACCAGGAAACCCCCCTTACTTCTACTGGGGGAACTCCCTTGAGGCCTCCCCCACCCCTACAGCCTCACCTGGTCCTCCAGTTGTAATTATAACAACAAAACCAAAACTCCCACTCCTGGGTTCCAACATAAGTTCCAAGCCAACCTGGCTCCCTCTCACGTATATCCTTATCAGGGTTTCCTCCCCCCAGAACTGTCAAGCAGACACTCTCCAGCCATCCAGCTTCTCTATTATGTACTGCTCTGCTTGCTCCAACAGAGCTCCCACTTCCTCTTAGACTGCCAGCAGGGAAACTAACTCTGGCCTTGGCCTTCACTGTTTATAAAGGCCAGGCCCTGCCCCCTTCTGGTCAGCTGACCCAATCAGTTGCCTTAGCAACCCCCACCTGTGCTGCCCTGGTGAGTAGCAGCTAAGCCCCTATTACCATTATCAGTAGCAGGCACCTTAGTGCCCTGCTACAGACCATAAGCACGTATCTTTAGGAGAGAGTTTTGGGCTCTTAATCCCAAGTGGAGGTAACTACTTCCTGCAGTCCCCAGTAAAATGCTTAAACCCTAGAGCAGGAGTGGCTAACTTGCAGCACACCGCCTTTGCGGGTGGCACGTGGCATATCAGGGATGGGACAAGCAGCATGGTGGTAGATATTGCAGGAAGCAGAAAGCAGGTCAGAAGATCAGGCAGGAAGCAAGAAACAGAGCAGCAGAACAGGCACAGGAGGGGGATTAGAGTGACGCTTGAGGAAGGTGTGGAGCTAAATTATGGCATGTCTGACAAGAGATAGGCCCTGACTTCCCTAGGAAGCGGTGTTTCCATACTGGCCAGCACTAGGTTTCTTTCAACTGTACTGACTTGTTTTGGTTCTAATTTGAGTAGCCTAATTCTCTTCATGCACTGTGCCTAACTCAGAATTCTGGATTCTACTACAGGGCTAAGTGCATAAAAATAGGCATTGCAGCACTCAGTAATGCAGTACCTAAGACCATTTTTGATTCTAACCCTTAATTTCCATGTGCCTTGGTTTCCTCTTTGGTAAATGAGAGGTATTGTAAAATGAATTATTGTTGGTGACATTTTTGAGACACTTAAAGAAAAGGCACTTTACAGGGTAAAGAAATAATTGGATACTTTTATCCTGAGAACCTGCAGTCTAACTTAAATAGATAGCAGAAGTGAAAATACCATTAACACATTGGGAGAATGCTTCTCTGAAATAATTTAGGGTTAGTGTAACAGGAATCAAAACAATTTACACCAGATGTTCTTTGCTGTCTAAATCTTGGCCAGAATTATTCAATTAAACTGTAGAAGCACATATCTGAAAATTAAGCAGCAACTGGTTAGTGACTTCAGCTCAAGCACTTGGGGCCCAAATCTCCCGTTAGTGGATGCATCTGCAAGTGCTATTAGTGCAATGCAATAATCTCTGGTACAGTTTGCACTGGATTTTATTGCTCCCGGGCGCTATGGTTATGTGTGTGCCTGGTACTACCATATGTTGAGCTGGGTCAGAGCAGCTCTAGCTTGCAGGGGACCTGGGTGGGGGTCAGACTACCAGTCCATGTCTGATCTGATCCAACTCAGCATGCTGCAGAGGGGCTGGCTGGAGCATGAGGCTGCTTCAGTGTGGGGCTAGCTGGTAAGCAGCACCTGCAGTGAAGCACCCTCATGCCCCGGCCAGCCCTGTCAGTGTCTACATGTGCATTGCGGTGCACTAAATAACGTTGCTGCAGGACAGTGCTTGTGTTTACAAGTACTATACTATGGTAATGTTTATTAGTTTACTGTGGCCTAATAGGACCTGATATGTAGATGCTGAGACTTTACTGCAGAGCTAGTCAGCTCTGCAGCGAATGTCTTGTGTAGACATGCTCAGCATGTCTGGAATAATTTCATGACTCTACATTGAATTTACCTCATTTAATAAAGAGCAGAGTTTGTTCCAATGACATTTGCAAAAAAAATGAATAAGAATCACTAGATTCCTCTAACAACTCTGAAATGAATCAGGCTGCTGGCCAACCAGGAAAAGTAAAATGAGACACCTGAGCTTCAGATATAAACAGATGTTTGCTATTCATTTCCTTTCCAGAATATGTAATGTGTCAGTTGTTTTCCCTAAAGGTAGACTAGATTTCTTGAACAGAAATTCCACAGTGCAATTAACAACTTTGTGCTTTCCCGTTGTGATTCAAATCTCAGTCAAAACAATAGATTTTGCATCCATGATGCCTACCTGACTCAAGAAGTCTATGGGCCAATGAGAGGTAAAGCGCTGCTCGACCTGGTACTGGCTACTGGGGATGACCTAATCGGCAACCTAGTGATTGATGGGAAGTTGGGTGACAGCAACCATGAGCTGATCACTTTCACCATTCGCCATAAAGCTGGCAAGTCAGTCAGCAACACTGAAGTCCTTGACTTCAGGAAAGCTGACTTGGACAAGCTCAAGAGGCTTGTCAGTGGGGCCCTAAGGGACCACGACCCCAGGGGGAGGGGAGTTCAGGAAGAGTGGTTGCTCCTCAAGGGAGCGATCCTCAATGCACAAGCTAATTCTATTCCACCTTGGAGGAAAGGGAGCAAGAGGGCACAGCAGCCCCCTGGCTCTCCAGAGATCTAGCAGACCTCCGGAGGTTAAAAAGAAAGGCCTACAAAAGATGGAATTTACCTCCAAGGAGGATTATTCTGCACTGGTCCGGTCCTTCAAGGAGCAAACCAGGAAAGCCAAGGCTGCAACTGAACTCCAACTAGCTTTGACCATCAAGGACAATAAAAAGCCCTTTTTCAGATATGTGGGGAGCTGGAGGAAAAGCAAGGGCAACATTGG
>NW_017728917.1:29225363-29232460 GCF_001723895.1 Crocodylus porosus
AGACTTGGGGGTCATCATTGACCACAAGATGAACATGAGCCTGCAATGCGATGCTGCGGCTAGTAAAGCGACCAAACTGCTGGCTTGCATCCATAGATGCTTCTCAAGGAAATCCCGAGACGTCATTCTCCCCTTGTACTCGGCCTTGGTGAGGCCGCAGCTGGAGTACTGCATCTAGTTTTGGGCTCCACAATTCAAAAAGGATGTGGACAAGCTTGAGAGAGTCCAGAGAAGAGCCATGTGCATGATCAGAGGTCAGGAAAACAGACCTTACGACAACAGGCTGAAAGCTATGGGGCGCTTTAGCCTGGAAAAGTGCAGGCTCGGGGTGATCTGATGGCCACCTATGAGTTTATCAGGGATGACCACCAGGATCTGGGGGAACGTTTGTTCATCAGAGCACCCCAAGGGATGACGGGATTGAACAGTTATAAACTACTGCAAGACCGATTCAGGCCAGACATTAGGAAAAATTTCTTTACTGTCCAAGCCCCCAAGGTCTGGAATAGCCTGCCATTAGAGGTGGTTCAAGCACCTACATTGAACACCTTCAAGAGTAAATTGGATGCCTATCTTGCTGGGATCCTATGACCCCAGCTGACTTCCTGCCATTTGGGTGGGGGGCTGGACTCGATAATCTTCCGAGGTCCCTTCCAGCCCTAATGTCTATGAAATCTATGATAACACTTTTAGAGAGAAATTTAAGGGCTTTAAAAGGTCCTTAAATTCCCACATCTGAGTGTGAAGACACACTAAAGTACCTACTCTCCCCTTGGAACTCCCTTTGCACCCTGACTGTGTAAATACAGCGAGGTTCAGTTCACTGGAACATCCACCTCCATGGAATTGATGGTAGAAATTAGTGTTTTCTTCAAATAAATTCCTACTTACTGGTTGTCCAGCTAATAAGCAAGACCCTTTCTTTTTAAAGGTATTACATACAAAGCTTCTGTGACCAGTATTTCTCCTTTGTAGGTTACAGTGAATAATTCTGCAATTCTCTTCATTATTGTAGTACTTATTTTATTATTTTTTCAGTCATTACATGAAATGTTTTGGGATCCTATCAAAATTATAATAATTTGTACAAAACTTTGATAATTAGATTCTATATCTGGAAAATTATATCAAATGTATACATTTTCCAGATATAGAATCTAGTTATTGCAGGGGAGGAGGTCATCTTGTAACCAGGGTCATCTTATAGTCAAGTAAATATGGTAACAGGCTTACTCCCCCAAATAAGAAAACTAGCCCTCAAATAAGAAACTAGTTCACATAATTCACTTGTCCCAAGTACTGGCAAAAATCCCCAAAGTCCACTTGCTTCTATCGGGTTCCAATTTGCAGCCTCCCTGCTCCGTATCTAGCCTCTACATGCCTATTGGCTAAGGCTCCTATTATCAAGTCGCCTCCAGATTTGCTCAGTCTTTGCTGACTTACATCCAGTTCTGGCTTTTCCTCAGTCCTCCGCTTTGGCTGCAGGCTTTCCCAAGCTTTGGCCCTTCCCCAGGCCTACTCACCATGACAATATCCAGGGTGAGTCTAAGTTCCAGCCAGAAGAAGCTCCTCTGCCTTCTGTTGTGAGGACTTTCTGCTAAGCCCTGGCAGAAACTAGGCTTATATGGCCAGGGGTACAGTCTTTCCAACCAACACAGCCTGGCTCTTAAAGGCTCAGACCCTTATCCCTCTGTTTCAGGGGTGTCAAACTCATCTGGCCCCCAGGAGCGGTCTTCAAGGGTGTCAGGCTCATCAGGAGGTGTGCATACAGCATAGGTCCCAGACAAACTGGAGTGGGCATTGGAAGCAATGGAGTTCTGAACTGGTCAAATCTGGTGCCAATCCAGCATGCAGGGGGACCCACAGAACTGCCGCCCTACTACCCCACATGCTAGATTCAGTGCTTACTCTGGCTAGTCTGGGACTGCACTACACATGACCCACACTTCAGGACTTGCACTGTATGTGGCACCCACCCTGGACCAGTTGGAGTAGTCTGCGTGCAGCTTGTGCACCTGACTAGGCAGAGCAGGCATTGCATGTGGTGTAGTCCCAGACCTTCAAGAGCAGGAGCCACAGGCACTAGAGCTGGAGTGGGGAAGGTCACAGACTGGACCCACACAAGGCCAGCATCGTGGCGTGGATGATGTGGTACCATGGGCCATCCTGCTCTTTGACATCCAGAGCTGTCTGTAAGGGTGTGCCGGACCTGGGGTACATTAGACTGTGCGGGCCCAGAGCAGGGGCAGGGGGTTCGGGGAATGGCGAGCAGCCGGACCCAGCAGTGTTCGGTGGCAGTGGCAGTGGCAGAGCCAGCAGCGCTTGGCAGCAGCAGAGCATGATAGCACTGTCCATGGGGCCCCCCAAAGCACAGGGCCTGGGGCAGTTGCCCTGATTCACCTCCCCCATGGAAGGCCCTGTTGACATCCATGCCTATTCTATCTCTTTGTAATGGGGTTAGGGACCTCATGTTACAGAGAGATACAGTAACGTATTTATCATTCTCGTTTGTGTGTTAGTGTATCTACAGAACTGCTGCAAAGTATAGCAGGCTTAAAAAACAAAAAGCAAGATAGTCCACATTTTCCTTTTTTTTTTTGAGATGCAGGTAACTTGTAAAAGGTTATTCTGAGAACACCTCATCTGTGAAGTCTTCTATGAAAGCAGGGGAGAAGTTAAATATAAATTCAAAAGTTATGTTTAAGACCCCCAGGACCACTTCCTAGAAACTGAAAATCTTACAGATTCCAGTACCACACAGCACATAGAATCTTATAGATGATGGTGGGAAAGGAAACTTAGCTTTTGAAGTCATGGCAATAAAATCATTGGTTTCAAATGAGACCTTCTAATAATGCTAACATTGGTGGCACTGCATTATAAAAAGGCTTAAATGTGTGTGAATTCTGGTGTTACGTAAGCAAAAGCAAGCCTGCCCCTTTCAAAGCGGAAGCCCTGAAAACAGGCTGAAGTGAGAGGTCGAGTTGTTCTTAAAATATTCTGTCATTTTAAAATAGAGTATGACTGTATTTGTTGAAATACTTCATTGTGCAAAACAAACAACCCATGCCTCCTCAAAAAATCCACTTTTAAAGTGATCAGTGATTTTCTAGAATAGAGATGTTGAACTTATCTGGCCCTGTGGGATCTAGTGCTCATGGCATCTGCTCTGGGATCCATGCTGCATGTGGCATCTGTTCTAACCAGTCTGGGATGCGCACCACATGTGGAGGCGGGGCAAGGGCAGGTGGTCTAGTGCAGACTGCGTGGGCCAACTATAAGACCCAGGGGCAACACTGAGGGCATGATTAGGGGGCTCTGTGGAGCAGATCCAGCCCACAGGCCCTGTTTTTGACAGCCCTGTGCTAGAAAAAGGAAACAAAATGCTAAAACCAAAGTAGTTTTGACCAAAGCATTATATGCTCATAACCATCATCAATTTATTTCACACATGTAACTTAGGTGAACCTGAGATGACATCACTCTGCCCTACTCATTTTCTTGTTATAGTACAAAAAGAAAAGCCAGAGACTTATCTGTCATTTATCTGTTCTCCATTCTTTTGAAACAGAAGAATAGCAGATGGGCAGTGAGCAGTTCAACAAAGGCCCCTTAGTGCCTGTGTCTAGCGAGAGAGACAACCAAGAAACTCAACTAGAAACTGCAGGTGGTGCAATAAAATTTATGCTGACATATCTTTAGTCTAGTAAAGATTCTGTCAGTCTCTAAATCAATGATCTCTGCTTGGGAAATTTTGTACAATTTAAAATAGCTAGATCAAACCAAGTGTTTTAACATCTACCTCCCAGGAACTTGTTGGGATCTGTTCATTTGATGTGGCTAGATGACAGATGTGGATTTATATTATATCTGTTCTAAATTCTAGGTTTATGGTTTGTATTTTCCCACTCCCTAACAGTTTGCAGACCCTTATCCACTATTTTAATGTACTACCTTTAAGAGAATCTAATAAGATAAAAAAGAGAGTTATCAATGGAAAGATTTATTAATCTAGTCACTCCTCCTACCAATCAAGAATGAGTTATGTAAGTTAAATAGTTGTTGTTTAACACTTCATAAGAAAAAAAATAGAAAATGCCCCTCACAACTAGATCTGAGACAACCATAACAAATCAGAAATGCACCAGAAAGAGGGTTTTAAAGCCCCTGATGTTTGCAACACCACAAAACAAATACTGCTTTGGCTAACACATGCTTAGAACAGAAAACATGAGGGGACAGAATCTCAGACCTTCAGAATAACAGGGTCTGATCCTGTGGGGGCCCCAAGCACCCCAGGGGAATTTCAGACTTTTTAGCATAAGTGTCAAATGGAGCTCTTCAGGAAAACAGTATTGTGTGCTGTCAACGTACAGATTTTACCATATGAATAATCATAAATCTGATTTTTATTAAAGAGGACAGATCAATAGGCCCTTTGTTCCATGAAGATGTTTTCTCTTGGTGATTCAGAGCAGATGGAATTAAGTCACCATTCTCATTCACTGTGAACTAAGGACAGTTACTCCATTCAGCAAATATTGCCCCAGATCTTGCTTGAGGAATCCCATTGAAGTCAATAAGATGACTAAAGCAAAAAGGTAAACATGTCTACAATAAACATTTTTTTTAGTATTTGAATAAAACTAATTGAATACTGACTATTTGTTCAAATGTTTAATTTTTAAAGAGAACTTACACTACCCCTGCAATAGGTTCTGGAAATCTCATAGTCTTAGAAATTTCATAGTCTTAGAAACCACAGTGATTTAAACTCATTTCTTTTAATTTGTTATAAATCACAAACTAACTTGTGCTAAAAAAGATATTACAGCTACACAGGTGAAAAAATACACGAGCGAGAGAACAAGCAAAGACATAAACAACCAAATGACAAATTATAGCCTGAATTCTGTAATGTACTTTAGCACACGCTTTATTTTAACAAGTAGTCCCATGAACATAAAAGGGGATATTCACAATTTTAAATTATATGGATGCTCAAATACTTTACTAAAATGGGTCGTTATAATACATTTTAGGCTATAGTAGAAATGAACACTTAGCCTAATCTCACACTTAAGAAAACACAATCCCTGTACAGACAAAAATAGTGGTAAGGTTACTTATGCTTAACCTTTAATATAAAAATCCTCCTGAAATATTACTGTGGCACTTGGTAGTGCTGCTATTGTAGAGTCAGTCAGCATTTCCATTATAAACCCTTATCTGAGAGGTTTAAATACCTCAGAATGAAAAAATGCTGCAGGATGAAACTAAACAGAAATCTTTCCAGAGCAGCAGCTGTTAATTAAAAAAGAAAAAAAAAGAAGTAATAATAACACCTCCAAAAACTTAAGGGAAAGAAGGAAATTGGATCTTTACTAGTACCAATATGACTTTATTTCTTATATATTTGCATAAAAATAGGTAATTTAAAATGAAATGTCACAGATGTATTTGAAAGTAGTATACTGTCATGTGAATGAGATATTAGGATACAAAAAGCAACTATAGATGTTTTTAAAAAGCAACTATTTCTGACATTTTTTATAATGTGGTTGGAAGCATGGACCTGTAGCACAAAACAGTAGTTCATTTGCATTCAGAGGACACTGTACACAATTTAAGCTCCTGGTGTTTTGACACTAAAAGCAGTTCACAATTTTCAACTCAGAATTTAAACTCTGCTGTAGTGTCCACTGACAGCAATGGAAAGACTCCCATTGATTTAAGCACACATAGAACCTGAAGTCCTCCCTGGCAAAATGCATATTGAAATTACCAGAACGGAGCTTTTCTTGAAGACATTTTTTAATCAAAGTCCTAAGACCTGGATTCTATCTCCATTAAGTAAAAAATACAGCTTTTATGAGAGCAGGACCAATGAAAACAATGGTCTTGTGCTCATTTCTTTTTTGGCCAAGGATGCATTAGGAAAGCCTGACGTACTGTTCCCTTCCCCCTCCTCCATTTGTTGCTTATTTTTTACATGAGAAAATCAGAATACATCTCCCCTGAAGACCATTGAAAATATCAGAACAGTCAAGATATTGCAAGTTGGGCATATGAAGCTGTCTTCAGCTGACAGAAAATGGGTTTGAGAGGAGGAAACTTAACAGGCAGAAACTAGCCTGTCGTAAAAATGCAATGGGTACCGGATACTTTTCTTTTACCTCAGTACTTTGCAAAAACCAACCAGAGCCAGAGGCTGTCTTTGCCTTCTGCTTGAGGAACAAAAAGTGATGGGCCTCCATTAGGCGAGGGGCAAGCCAGAAGCACGGCGTCTCCGTCCCGGGAGGGAGCAAACGCGGCCGCGGCGGGGTGCAGGGCGGGCCGGCACTGCAGGGCTCTTGCGCTGCTCCGTAGCGGGCGAAGCCAACCCGAGACCGCGCCTGAAACAAGCGCGACCGCCGCGCCGACCTGTGCTGAGGAGCCGCGAGCTCAGGGCCCGCCCCGCTCCGCCCCGCCCCGCCCCGCTCCGGCTCCCGCCGGCCGGGGGCGCAGCGCAGGCTGCACGTGCACCCTGATGCGGGCAGGAGGGGGCCGGCCCGGCCGTGCGCCAGGGGCCGCCTGCTTCAGCGGCGCGCGGGCGGCATGGTGCGGGGAGGTGGGAGCCATGGCTGCGCGTGAGGTGGCGGAGCGGGAGCCGGAGCCGGAGCCGGAGCCTGACCCTGACCCGTACCGGCGGCCGGCCCGCAGGATGCAGTGGCTGGTGAGCGCGCTGGCCTACCACTACGGGCTGGACCGCGGCGTGGAGAACGAGATCGTGGTGCTGGCCACAGGCCTGGACCAGTACCTGCAGGAGGTCTTCCACCACCTGGACTGCGCCGGCGACGGCCGCCTGCCGCGCGAGGACTTCCAGACACTGTGCCACGTGCTGGGGCTCCGGGCCGGGGCCGAGGAGGGCGCGGCCGCCTGCCGGGACGTGTCGGCTGAGCTCACCTTCCGCCAGTTCCACGCGCGGCTCTGCGGCTACTTCAGCACCCGCGCCGGCTGCCCGCCCGGCCGCGCCGCGCTGGCGCGCCTGCCCGTGGGCGAGGAGAGCGAGCACATCGAGACGCAGATCCGGCTCCGCACCCCGCTGCGCCGCCGCC
>NW_017728917.1:29232560-29248969 GCF_001723895.1 Crocodylus porosus
GCGCTGCTCCCGGGCCGCCCGGCGCCTGCTCGCGGGAGTGCTACGAGGAGATCGTGGCCCTGGAGCAGGCGGAGGACCGGATCCTGAAGCTAGAGGACGAGAACGCCAGCCTGCGGGAGCTGGTGGAGGACCTGCGGGCCGCCCTGCAGAGCAGCGACGCGCGGTGCCTGGCGCTGCAGGTGAGCCGGACGGCGCGGAGCCCGCACCCTGCCCGGCGCCTTCCTCCGCCCGGCCGTGCTGCGAGGGGGGGCGAGCGCGCAGCCTGCGGCTGGGGCTGGGCAGCCAAGGGCGAAGTGGATGTAGGGGGCCTGTTGCTGGCTGTGGTAGGTCTGCCAGTGGCTTCCAGGGTGCCCGTGGGTGCAGGTTTGCAGCGCTGCTTTGAACTAGGTTTATCAGTTGATAATAGAAGGCAATCCTCCTCCAGGGAATACAGGCTTCTAGTTACTTTGCAGAAGAGCTTCATTCAAACCTGGTTTACATTTAACTTGTAGCACAAGTAACTTGTCACAGGCTGGAAGAATCACTGGTGGGCAAGTCCTACTGTTGAGTAAGGGAGGTTGTTATATCCTGGGATCCAAGTTCAGATCAAACATCTTGTCAGATTCTAACTCCTGCAAATTCTCCTTGGCCTTTCAAGGAAGGCAAAGCACCATAGAGAAGAGCTGCAGGTTTGAGTTCATTCAAATGTTTGCTGATTTTAGAGTGAACAGGATATCCTGCAAGAGCAACCTTAACAAGTTAGGTCTCCAAGATTGTATTGTCTATGAAAGTGCACAAGAGAATATAAAGATTCATTATCTTGCTAGGTCAGCTGGAAACTCTTTGTTCATGTTTGAAAAGTTTCTTGAATCTTCAGACAGAGTTGCTTTCCTTGGCTGTCAAGGCTTCTGTTTTTAGCCAAATTCTGTGTTAATATCAATACAACTCGAATATGAAGATGGTGGGTTCTTTTTAATGAACATTTAAAAAGCTGATTCTTTAACCTGAGGGTAGTCAAGTGTTGATCACTTACCTGGTTACTTATATTCATAGTCACTAAGTAGGAGTTTGTAGAAGAATCGTAACTTTTTTGGTATTTTTTTCTTGTTTCTATTAGTTTTATTGTGTACAATCTGCTTCTACAAGAAAAAAATTGTCCTATAGCTATCAATTAATATCTGATAGTACATCATAGTTTCTTAAAACATTCAAAGGTTTTCTAAAATAAAAGTACACAACTTCAATTTAGTAAAAGTTGAGGATCCAGGGGTGAAGTGGAAAAGGCATCTCACTAAGTCTCCTACTCTGGAGTCATATCAGAAGGTGCCCTTATGAATGCCCTTACCAAGCTCCTAGCCATACCAGCTCATTCCAGCTGGTTGATGTTGGATACATTGTAGCTTTGTGTACTGTTTGGTAAGAAAACTGGTATGTCTGTCTTAGCCATGCTTAACTTGTGGGCCATTAGGCTGAAATGGACCATTCTTGCCTTTAGTAAAAAAAAACTCCTTGCAGATGTTTTTTCCCCGCCCCCCCACAAAAAAAAACAAACAAACAAACCAACCAACCTAAACTAGCACTTTAAAACTCAGTGCATTCCTGTGCTGAGCCTCTTGTGTGTCTAGAAGAGGCAGCATGTTGCTGCATCTTGGCTCTGCTGCCTAGAAATTGGGCGCTTTAGTAGGGCTTTTTTGACATTTATTTAACAGCTGATCAGCTTTAGCTAAAAAGCACCAAAAAGCCCCGCTGAAGCTCCTGATCTTTACAAATGCTGCAGAGCTGGGCTGCAGTAACATGCTATTCTTTTAGTAAAGCACAAGCAACCAAAGCGTATTTTGATCTTTTTCTGTGGCCTTTGATTGGTCAGTGACTTTGTATAATGTCATATTGTCTGAAGCATAAGAAAGAATGTATGTTTGCAAGAACAAAAAGATAGGATGCTGATTGTGAAAGGAATATTTTGGACTTACAGGTAGCCACAGAGTTGAGAAGTGCAGTCTGAGAACTCGGTTGTGTATTCAGAGTTGGAGCTCATTCTGAAAAGTGACCACTAGACATACCCATTTGGAGCCTGTTAAATATGGGACCCGATTCTGCTGCTCTTGTTCAGGCACAGCTCTGTTTGGATTCCAGTTACAGATAACTGGACTGTAATAGGCAGAACCCGAGACAACAGGCACATTCTTGCACAAAAAGGAGCAGTTGAAGTGATGAAGAATTAGAAGCCCAATATGCCAGGTATTTTAGCATACCTAGTTACCTTGGATTTGATAATAAAACTTCACATTCACATTCACAGAGTGTTTACTGGTATACATGATTGCAGTTCTAGTTGACCATTAATGCATTTTTCTAAGCCAACTGGAATGGTAGATGCATGTTAGCCCAGTTTTACAAATAGGGACATTGAGACAAAGGTGAAGTAATGGATCCAAAACCATGAAGGCAATGCAAGAACCAGGATTAAAGCTCAGGACTCCTGACTGCCACCCCTTAGGTCAAGACAGTTTGGCCAGCTGGAAAAACAAACAACAAAAACAAAAAACCCAGCATGTAATGCTTCTCCAAAGAAGAGCAGCCCACTGATATTGGGAACGGGGAAGCATATTATTTTAATCATATTTAAAACCCAATTTATTGTTCTAATAGTTTGTACAAGTCTAATGATTTACCCCAAGGACTGGCTTTGCATAGGGTAAAAAGGAAGGTTTCCAATTAAATGTGGATCAGTATTCATTTTAGCAATACCAGTTGTTTCCAGAATAATTTTTCTTCTTTATACCCTTGTTCATTGTAGGTAGGACTGCGGAAGAGCCATGCTAGTCATAAGAAGGATGGGACTTGTTTCATAGGTAAGACACTATTAACTCAGAACCACTCCCAGACCACCAAGTGCATTCAGAGTGTCCTTAAGGAAGTGGAAGTACTTCGGAGTTCCAGAGATGGACAAATTGAAGAAGCAATTAGGTTCAATCAGGAGTTGGAAAGAGAGTTGAGGAGTTCTCAGGAAGCAATAGTCACCTTGGAAGACTGCAACCGTAACCTAAAGAAGGAACAGGCAGAAATGAGGAAGAAAGTTGAGGAAGCCAGATATGCGGTCCTGAACAGTCTTGGGAAAGTGAAGGAATTAGAAGCAAAAGCCAATGAAGTACCACAGCTACAAACACACATTCAGCAGCTAGAATCAGAACTGCAGTATTATAGGTAAGCTTTCTTGATTTTATTGTCTCAGCTGTGGATCTGTGTACAATAGTATTATAGATTTAGGTCTTTATTTACTAATATTTATATTAATAAACATTTATATTGTAGTTTGGTTACTTTGTTCAAAGTGTGTGTGGGGCGGGGAGGGGTCATTTTGGGGAGCATGGCATTTAGCCAGAATCTGAATAAACTGAATTGAAGTTGAATTCCTTTATTCATTAAAGTAGTAATTTGAAACAGGTAGGCTTTAGACCATACAAATGAAATGTCTATCAAATCACCATCTCCAAAACACAGCTTGGCTTGAAAATAAAATGATTATATTTTATCAAATCTATTTATAGAAGTGGTTGGAGAGAAATTAGAAGCTACCTGTTCATTTACTTAGTAGGGCTCCACAGCAGATCTCACTGCATTTTTTTGTTTGAAGTAAAGATATTACAGTGAGGAGATACTCTAAATAACCAATCCACCAAAAAGAAAAGCAATGCAACACTTCAAGGTAAACCTACAGAATCATTATTTACTCACTACTTTATTAGTCTACATATCCACCTGTTATTTTAAGTTTTAACAGCTAATTAGAATTGCATTATTTCCTGTTTATTAAACCCAGTATAAAACATTAGAAATGTTAACTGAATGGGGAGTGTTCTATCACTCATTTGAAACCTATACTATGTCGTAAGTTGGAAATGTCACAAGTGAAGCTAGGTTCTAGCCTCATTTAGAATATAATGCACAGCATAACTTAATCTGTGAAAACTCATATATGTATCTTAGTTCACTGGATAGCAAATTTTTTAAAAAATAGCTTTTGGGTAATTATGAGTCTCGTAGACATTACAAAGCTTTTCAACAGAAACTAGTGGGTTCTAGTACCTAGTATGCAGGGGAAGTGGCTGGGGAGCCATGAGGGGTCTGGTCCTTATGTAGCAGTGCAGCCCTGGCCCCTTCCCCACCATCTGCCCCAAAGCACATACGCACACGCTGCCAGCAATGAGCTGGGCTGGGACTCTCTGGATCCCAGTGCAGCTGCTTGCAGTCCTGGCCAGCCATGCATTGGCAGCAGCAGCAGGCAAGGGGTTTTCCTAGCCAGTTGCTACCATCCCCACCGCAGCCCCATAAGGGTGGCAGTAGCATGAGGGGCTGTCCTAGCCTGCTGCTGCTGCCACCTAGAGAGTAAGTGAGTACAGGCAGGGGCAGGTCCCTGTAGATAGATGTTATCTGTTAAACAGTTGACCAATAACATTAGGGGAGTTTAAAACAGGTAGTTAATGGGTATTTACATCCTAGTACAGACCTAATCCCTTTGATGCTTTTGTTCAGACAAAAAAAGCTTCCACGTAATGCAGTGATGCTTATTTGAAGCACAGGAAGTTTCTACAGAATCAGAACTGGATATCTAGTGTTATGTGTATATCAGCACATTTAGGTAGGCATGAGAGCAAGAGCATTTATTTTCAAATAGACTTCTCTTCAATTTTTTCCCCTGATATCTACATGTTTTAGTATTTTTGGCTACTCCAAACTTCATAATCTTTTCCAAATTGGTGTTTCAGCTGCTTGCTTATGGTAAGACTTCATGTTGAGTTATTTATGGTAACATAGCTATTGTGCTATATTTACATCAGAAGAATCTAAAAATACCCTCTCTATCCAGTGTCTTTATATAAGCATTGTGTATGTTTATAGTTGTATGGCTGCAGAAAATGCTGCTGTGATTTCATGAAATGCATACATTTTAAAAATACTGTCAAGAGCATGTCATTTCCTAGATTATACTCCTAACTTACAGGCCCCCCACTGCCAGCAAGTCCTTCTATGAGCAGTACAGCCTTTATTCCATTATCTGTGACAGTACTCTACTGGCTTTGCAGTGAGAGCGCAAGGCTCTTCTTGACAAAAATATCTCTCTGCAGGTGGGAGGCAAGTGCGATGAAGCATGAAGAAAAAAAAAAAAAAAAAAAAAAAAAAAAAAAAAAACAAAACCAAAAAACCCCCCACCAAACCCAACACACTCATCCTTGAGAAAAAGGGCGTTAGAAGATAGGGTGACCAAACATCCTGGTTTGGCCAGGATAGTCCTGGATTCCATAGGCCAGCTCCAGCCAGTTGGTCAAAAGTCCCAGGCTGGAGTCTGGTGGGAGACAGGGTGGCATGGTACAGCAGGTGGGCAGGCACCACTGCTACTGTAGGGGAACAGGGAATATAGGAACCTCAGATATGGCATCTTAGGGTGACCATACATCTTCCTGGCTTGCTCCTGCAGCATGGCAACAATATCTGCCTGCCCACCTGTTTGGCACACCATGCCACTACAGTGTCCCACCAGACTGCAGCCTGAGACTTTTGACCAATCAGCTGGGACTGGCCTATTGAATCCGGGACTGTCCTAGGCAAAACAAGATGTATGGTCACCCTAGTTAAAGATCAACAGATCAAACTTCAAAGATAAATAGAACAACACCATCAACCCAGACTTGCACAAGGACTCTAAAGGGCTACAGCAAAATAAAGGCTGTGGTTTAAAAGTGTATAAAAAAAGCCAAAAAACAAACAACACACATACACACCACATGGTATTTGTAATAGAATACTTTGATTTATAATGCAATTATAAAATTGCACAGTGATTTTGAAGTGAGTATAGGGCTCAGGAATGGAGCCTGATGACAGGCTGAAAACTGCAGTCTTTTAAAGATGCTGAATATATTCAGCACAGGATAAATGCAATTACTCCATAATGTTTCACCAGCAGGCTTTTGTCCTGTAGAGATATCAGCTCGCAGGGCAAGATATTTGTTCTAGTTCCTTGCCCATTTAATACTGGCCTCTGCTTTAATCAACTCCTCTGCTGGCAATTTATGTCAGTTGTGATAAAGCCATGGGGACAAATTCCCCTCTCAATGGGGGAAATCTGTACTGCACATTTCAGGATAGCAGAGAGATCCAGGAGCTCTCAGAGAGAAACAGGATAAGTTAGCCTGCACAGAGATCCAGGCTGCTGTGGCCGTGCTATTTCTGGTATTCAAACTACCCTATTTAAAATTGACTCATATCGGTGCACAACTTCAGTTTGCATTTTGGATATACCCAGTTACACACATATTGAATTCCATTTATGCAACTGGTGACAGAATCTAGCCCTCACTAATCACACACTGAAAAGCCATACTGTACCCTTTGCTTATTCAGTTAAAAAAAAAAAAAAAGTCCTTGGAGGTAGATTGTGCAGAACCACAGGTTGAAGTTTCATGTTACACTTAGGCATTATTAAAAGGCACTTAAAATGCAAGTATCCACACAATGCCCATTAATTCATGCTGAGGGCCTGCTGAGCATCTCAAGGTTGCTCCACTTCAAGCCAGGTAGCACAGTCCACCCTTGCCTGTTGAAAGTAACTTCAGTCTGCTCCATGGAGCCAGACGAGCAATTTTCAGACCTCCAAACATCCCAGGATGCACTGCTCTCAGCCCTCCCCACCCCTGCTCCTTGGACAAACTTTCCACCTTTCCAAACTCTACTGCCCAGTGGGTGTTACTGTCAAGGAGCAAGTGGGGTCCTGCTAGTGCCAGGAGGCAGGTTGCAGTGGCAGGAACATGGAGCTGGGAGGTGAAGAGGCATGACCATGGGGGCTGTAACTTCCTCCCTCAGGCCCTCATATTCCTGTCTAGGCAGGAGGGGGCTTTGCTACAGGGAGCCCTTCAACTCCTGCCAAACCAGTGCCCCCCACTCCTCATCTCAGCCTTCCCTGGAGAGGATTGTACTTTTTGCCCAGAGCCAGGCAAGAGCCATGGAAAACTTCAGTTCATTTCTATGCTGCTGCTATGCAAAATCCCTGGTGTCTGTGCTGGTAATGTAGCCCTCTTCCCCCACCCCTCCCAAACCCAGGATAGGAATGGGGATGCAGAAGAAAGCCACAGCCCTATTAGGCCATGTGGCTGGGGGAGCACCAGCAGTGCTAGAGGGAAATGGACCAGGCATCATAGGAAAATGTCAATCATCTTGAGTAACTGAGGTTAATTTAACACTGTGGCTTTTGGCTGGCTCCAGGCAAAAGGTGTAAGTGTTCTCTGGGGAAGAATTGGGCCCCCCCCCCCCCAAGATCAGGTCAGCAGAGGTCAATGGAGGGCTCCCACAGCACAGCCTTTTCCCACTACCCCCTACCCCAAGATGGGGATGTGGGGGGCCTGTGGAGGGAAGCAGAGACTCCATGCCTCTCTCATAGCTCTACACTTCTGCAACCCCCAACTGCCCCCGCCATCCCCACACCCAGAGCAGGGATACAGCCCAGGTCTCCTAGCTGCACCCCTGTTCACCAGCCTTCTAGTGGGAGGTCAGAACTGTATAGGAAAGAAACAGTATTAACCCTTAGTGTGCAACTGCCCACAGCACATTTCAACTTTAGTACTGCTGAACTCTGTATTTAGTATGGTCTAAATATACCATGCAACTTGACACATAGAATCCTAAGCTAGAAGAGGCTTCAAGGGTGATCTAGTAGTTGACCCCACTGCGTGAATGCAGGATAGCACAAGAATAGTGTATCCCAGACAAATGTCGATACAACTTCAGAAGTCTCCAATGAAGGAAATTCCACAAATTTCTCTGAACAGCATATTTCACTGTCCTCCTGTTCTGGCACTGGGGCACAAGGCAGCCCATATAGAACGGAAGAATGAGATGTGGTATCTCTCTCTCTACTGTACACAGTTGCCTTGATTTCTCTGCCCTCTGCTGTCTATAAGACCTGCAGATAGGCGGGGAGTTGGCTAAAGAATACAATGAGGTGAACAGCTGCTTTAAACCTCATGTTTTCCCCAGATGTCAGATGAGAATTAGAATGCTTAAAGGACTGTAAATTATTGCTGCTTTGAACAGAGAATTCCAGCTCTATGAATTTTCTGCATCTAAGTGAGGCTTGAGCATATTACAAGCATCCAGGTGCAGTATGAATAAATACTGCAGGGTGTGGACAAAGAGGTACTCAAAGAGAAGCTGTTGTGTTCACAGGGGAGAGGAAGGTTAGTCACTGGAGACTCCCAGCCTAACTTACTCAAGTCTCTCTTCATCCCCAGTACTCTGGTGAAAGCCCTGCTTTTCTCAGAGGATGGGTACCAACCTAGCAGTCACACAGTGTCCTTGCTTACCTTTCATGCTTTTTAAAATATTAAGGGGAGGTCTGTTTGCCTAAGATTCCCCAAGTAATTTAGGTGACGGACTCCAATTTCCAGCCCTTAGTTATCAAAGGCCACCAGGTTGCTTCAACTTTTGGGCATTATCAGTCATGACTCAGGTAATATTACCCAGCAACCTCCCAAGAGGTAGACAACTCAAGTCCACATCTTGAGAGGAAAAACATTTAAGGACTCACTGTTGACAGAATGCTCTCCCAAGTAGGGATGCTTTTCCGTTTTGGCAGGGCTAAGGTCAGTTCTCTATTGTATCCACTAGAGGTGCACTGATACAGCGGTCCGATATCAGATCAGTACCAATAAAGAAAGTTTGCTATATTGGATATTGGCCCAATGGGGCAGGTAATTTGGCTGATAAATGCCCATGCTGCATGCAGCTGCAGTGTAGCATGCAGGCAGCAAGAAGCATAGCGAGCAGCATGGAGAGTTTCATAGTTGGTAGGGTCAGAAGGGACCTGAGCAGATCATCAAGTCTGACCCCCTGCCATGGCAGGAAAGAGTACTGGGGGTCAAATAACCCTCAGCTGATTGGAGGGGGGTAGATCAACACCCACACAGTGAGGAAGGGGGCAGGGAAAGGGGCAGGTGCTGCCCAGACATGGTGGGGGGAAATGCAGGACAAAGCCATGGCTCATGGGGGGGGTGCAGCTTCCACCACTGCTTGCACCCTGGGAGGGCGGGAGCAGCTGTGTGCTCTTGGATCTGCATGGGGTGGGCAGGCTGCAGCTGTCAGCTCAAGCCAGTACTGCATGGCGCTCTTTTTGGCAGCGTGGGGCTCGGAGCAGGCACTGGTGGCACTGGGAGGGGACTACAGCCACCCTAAAATTTCACCGCAGCTCTGTTCCACTCCCAGCACCACAGCTGCTGCCTGCCCAGTATAGCCCTGCCTCAATACTCTGCTGCCACCTACATGCTGGGAAAGAGCTGAAGTAGTGCCTGTCAGCTGGCAGCTGTGGCACTGGGAGTGGAACAAAGCTGCAGCAAAATTTGGAGTGGCTGCAACCCCCTCCGAGTCCTGCCCCCATCAAGAAGAGCCCTGTGCAGTGCCAACTTGAGCCAGCAGCTGCAGCCCACCCCACAAAGATCCAGGGATACATCTGACCCCTCTCCCCCGCAGTGCCCTCCTGGGATACAAGTAGGGGCATTAATCTTTGCCCAGCTTATTCAGGCTGAAATTTTTCATGGAAGATATCTTCCTCAAACTGAATTATTTGGGGGAAATTTTAGTAAAACTAGTCAAGTTACTTCAGAGAACAGGATTAGAGGAAGAGGTTTGGTTTTGTCCATATTAAAATAAGGGCATGTTTAGCTGAGTAGTTTTAGTACTGAGAGCCAGTGGGGAGAGGGAAGAAGTTGATATCAGAAGAGGAGCTGGAGATACAGAGATTGATTAGATGAGGAGCTTGGTTGGGAATAGAAATGGAGGAGACTGATAAAATTGCTGGGAAAGGAAGGCAGGATAAGACTGGATGAGAGAGAAGCAGGAGGGTTTCAACTTGAAGGGAAGGTGGGGGGGGAAGAAAAAAAAAAAGAGGGCAGAAGGTTGTTACTCAGACTAACTTCCCTTCCATATCTAGGCAAACTTCAGTTAAAGTTTATGTACCAGAATAATTTATTGAGGCAAAATAGAAGGAGAGCTGAATGGCACATCAGGAGACCATCTAGTTCAGCACCATGCACTAATCAGGTGCTGCTAAATACTGTCTTGACAGATATTTGTCTAACCCAGGTGTGGCAAAGTGGGGGTTCCCAACTAGCCACAGTGCTAGTTTTCCCCACCTGCCTTTAGGCATGCCACCCACCTATCTTGCCTCTCATGCCTTTTTGTTAATTAAGTTGTTAATTAAGGCGGGAGGCCGCCCCTTTTTTGCCCCGATGCCAGGGGGGCCCTATCTGCAGCTCTGTTCCTTCTCTACACTGAAGCCCAAGCCTCGTAGATGGCATCCAGATGACAGCATGCTCCCAGCCTACAGATGAAGCTAGCTTAGGCCTTGTTGTCAAGCCCCAGACATGCACACTTTCATACTGCCTTCTTGACTACAGAGTCTCACACTCCGCCCCTTCTCACAGGGTCTCTTTTATGCCTCAAGAATTAGTACCACCTTGCTCCCTCTTGGAGCAGGCCCCTTAGGCCATAGGCTTTAGCTGGCTCATAACTTGGGTGGCAGACATACTGTCTGTCTTTTGGGCCTCTCCCACAACCCTCACTGGGGTAGTGGCCAGCCAGTTACTCAACTGGGTCTAAGCTTGCCCTTTCTCAAAGCAACTCTGTACACTCAGACAATACTAGGCTCCCAGCCCTCTGGTTTTTCCCCTCCCTGGAGCCCCTCATCTCTACCTACTCCCCAGTGGGGTTCAGGCAGCTGCAGCCATGCCTGGTCACCGCTCTTACTCCTCAGGGTCTTGCACCCTGCAGGTGGCCACAGCTGTGCCTGGGGCCAGCTACCTCCAGTGTTGAATGACCCACCTGAAGGTGAGGGCTGGAGTTAGGGTGCCCCTACCCACCTTTCGCCAGGGTGGTAACTGGCTTGGCATTTCCTGGGGGTTCCCATGCCACTGAGAGCCCCAGGCTACCCACTCCCAGCAAGGTGCAGTTTTAGCTCATGCCCAGGACCAAGAGCCTCCAAACCATCCCCTGCAGCTCCTGCCCTTACCTCCAGGATGTCACATGGAGCCTTGCAGTCAGGTAGTGTTACTGCCTGGAGTGCCAGCAGCAAACTGCTCTGTTTATATGGGTGGCCAAAGATCTAAAATGGCCGCTGCAATCAAGGACCTGTTGGCTGCTTGGCTCAACTCTTAAAGTGGCAGGCACCTACAGTGGCCTGCCACACATCTTCCCCTTCAAAATAGTTCCTGGGGGAGGTTTCCCCTGCTACTCCTCCAAAGCAGGCTCCCCTCAGAGCCTGTGAAAGCCCTCAAGTGGCGAGCACCCCCAGTGGTGCTCTGTCACACACCTCCCTCCTTAGAATGACATTTAGGGGCTTCGCTTGGCTGCCTTCCCTGCTGGCTTTGTCTCAGACTACTGCAGCCCCTGCCACATGGCGAGCGCCCCAACTGTACTCCTCCACACCAGGGATGGGCAATTATTTTGGGTGGAGGGCTGCTTAAGGAGTTCTGGTGAGCTGTCAAGATGCCATATAGATAGCCCTGCCCCTTGACATTTGTCCCGCCCCTGGTCACCATCTGGGGACTAGACATCACACTCCTAACCCCTGACCTTTGCCACCAGAAGTCCTTCCCCTTGCCCCCAGAAATACTCCTGGGGAGCGGGGAGGTTGCCATCTCAGAACCAGAACCAGAAAAAAATCAAAACATACACTAAAAGTCAAACACCTACTATAACATATTTAAATTTTGTTACAAAAAATATGTTTGTCATGATGTGTGTTTGTGTGCTATATATAGAGGTGATTGCATAATAACTCAAAATAAATTCTTAATTTTGTATATTTTGGAGGGGGTGTGTGGTGGGGGGGTGTGGTGTGTATGGTGGAGCGGGAGAGGTTTGTGAGGAGGTGTGGCTGGGGGGGCATAGGGTATGTTGGGGGGGTGTGTATATGCAGGGAGTTGTGGGGGCAGGGTGTGGGTGTGTGAGGGAGGGTGGGGGGGGTGTGGGAACCCCCCCCCCCAGACTCCTCCCATGGTGCACAGGTGTCTGGCTGGGTGCAGCTTCAGCCAGCACTGCACATTGCAGTGAAGGGCGCAACCTCTGCTGGGGTGTCTGTATCGCTGGCACCCCCACCACTCACGTGCAGGCCCCACACTTGCACAACACAGGAGGGAAGCCCCGCGTGCTGGAGCAGGGTGCTGTGCAAGTGCAGGGGCTATGTGTGAATGGTGGGATACGGGTGGCCTGATGGGGGGTTGTGCCCCTTGCTGCGATGTGCAGTGCTGGCTGGAGTTGTGTCCGGCTGGACACTTGCACCGAGTGCTGCCCTGTGGCTCCTGCCACCGCCTAACAGGCTGTGTGCCATGGATGGAGTGTAGGGGACTCCCTACCCTCCCTCACACCCATATGCTGCCCACCCAAGCTCCATGCTGCTACCACCCCCTGGGGTGCAGGCTCTGTGCTGCCACCAGCAGCAACCCCACACTTTGTGGTCCTGCCCAGCTGCAGCCCCATCCCGCTGCTTCCCTACCTGCAGCAGCAGCCCTGCGTGGAAGCTGCACACTGGCTGACTGGGCTTTTCTGCCTACAAGGATGGGAGTGAGGTAGTAGGGTACATTTGGGTCTGTGTGTACACATGAGCACCTCATTTCCACCCTTGTGGTCAGAAGGGCTGGGCAGGGCACAGTTTGTTGGTGGGCGGGGCACAATTTGTTTTGGGGCACCATGGGCTGGATGAAAATGTTTGGCGAGCCAGATTTGGTCCATGGGCTATATTTTGCCCTCCAGTGAAGGCAAATTTATAAATCTCCCTCTTTAGCCTGTTTCAGTACTTCACTGTCCTTATAGTTGGACAGTTTTTCCTAATATACAATCTACATTTTCTTTGCTAAAAATTAATGTGGGGGTTTTTTTGGCTTCTCTTCCCTGTACATGGAGATTAATCCGTTACTGTTGGGGATTTTTGTACAAGATCTTTTTATTTATTGGAAGACTGTTACCCTATTCTGCCTTATTCTTGTTTCTTCTAGACTGTCTAGCCAAATTACTTCCAACTTTTCCTTGTAGGTAACATTTCTTAAACTACTTTTGACTCTTAGTGATCTCCTCTGGACTCTTGTTTACATGTTTTGTAAAGTGTAAGTATGGCTGTCATCTTACTCATGTCAAGTAGAACAAAATTAATTACCTCCCACATTTTGCATTCAGCACTCCCATCATTGCAGAATAAGATTTATCTTCTTTGCAATAACATCATATTCTTTGCTCACATTAAGTTTCTGATCCACATTAATCCCCAAATCTTTTTGTGCATAACTGCTGCCTAGCCAGTTATTCTGCAGCCAGTTTTGTCCTTTTGTCCTTGTGCATTTGTTTTCTTTCCCAAGTGTAGTGCTTCACACTTGCCTTTACTGAGTTTCATCTTATTGATGTCAGACAATTTTGCCAATTTTTGAAGATCATTTAGAACTCTGATTCTGTCTTCAAAGGTAGCTCTCTCACCATGAACTTACCTGAAAACGTAATATGTGTAGTCTCTGTTCCATTGTCTAAATTTTTTAACAAAAATAGTGATTCAGACTAGATCCAGAAGACTCCTGTAGGGCCACACTTGAACTGCTCTTGAAGTCTGATAGAAGCTTACTTATAGCTTCTCTCTGAATGTAGTTTTTCAACCAGTTGAGTATCCATCTTGTCATGATTTAATCTAAACTGGGGCTGTCCAAATGCTGGCCATCGGGCTGCATGCAGCCCACAAGGGACTAAAATGCAATCCAACCATTGCTGATGTAATTGGTCTGGCTACAGCTGTTCCTTTATAAAAATTAAATTTGAGAGAAAGAATTAAGCAGTAGTTTTAGTACAATAGGCAACATACTGTCTATATTTATTTAGTTTAAGCATTTACCATTGATTAAGAAGGCAATATTTAATTCTGGGGAAAGACTGTATACTACACTCAGTTGGAAATGGACTTCTATAACATGGGGAATTCTGATATACATCTCTTCCACCTATATATCCAAACATAAACAAAGTATTATGTATAGTATCTTCAGGAAGGGGAAAATAATGGTACTTTAAAGTTATATGTAAGTTATACACACAAAAAAAATCTTTAGATTTACATCAACCTTTGGATGTAATCTAAGGCAAGGGTGTCAAACATATGGCCCATGGGCTGGATCTGGAGATGAGTCATCTAGCCCACAGGACTTCTCATGGTTTGGACCACCCATCTCTGTGGGCCAGATTTGTCTCATGGGGATCATTGCTGCCCCTATGGTGATGCCGTTAATGCTCCTGTGTTTTAGCACAGCTTTGGAATTATTAAGTGGATATAAGACTGTCTTATTACAGATAGGTTTAGAAGGTGCTGCTGTCTATTTGTCCAGGTATCTAAATATGCAACCCAGCAGTTCTGGAATTGTTTTCCAAAATGCACTATGCCAGAGGTGGGCAAAATACAGCCAGTGGGCTGGTTTCAGTCTGCCAGTTGATTTTATCTGGCCCGCAAGTAGGCAATGCAGGTGGTAGCGCCACACGGCAAGCCATAGAAGATCCACATTTGGGCCTATGCCTTTCCTGCCAGGCGGCATGGGCAGCAGCTCTGGCTTTGGCCTCTGCTGGCGTAGCCTGGGAGATGGAGTTCAGCCCACCCAGGGCCTGCAGGGCTGGATTTGTATCTCCCAGGCACCATGGGAAGAAGCAGCTTCTCCTGCCTACCTGCCTGCTACTGTGCTGTCCCAGCAGAGGCCAGAGCCACAGCTGCTGCCTGACAGCAATGGTAGGGTCTTGAGCATGGCTCACCCAGGGCCTGCCATGCAGTGTCGGGTGGGTGAGGCTGTTTCTGCCTAGCATCTTTGCTAGGGAATATGCGCTCACGTGTATGTGTGTGTGCATGCATGCATGTGTGTGTGTGTGTGCATGCATGCATGTGTGTATGTGTAGCCCGCAACAGCTCACCAGAACTCTTTAAGTAGCCCTTTAGCCCAAATCATTGCCCACCCTTGCATTTTGCTGTACAAGAGAAGCTAGATACGTCCCTAGCACAGGGGTTTCAACCGGTGGTCCATGGACCCTTGGGGGTCTGCAGACAATGTCTGAGGATACCTGGGGCCTCTGGGACCCAGGAAAGAGTAGGGGAAGTCTTGTCCATTCTGAGACACAAAGGGCACAGGCCAAGGCAGGGGGTGGACCTGGCACAGGGTTGTGGGCTCCTCTCACTGCTATGTCTAAGGGGCCATGAAAGATAACTACGATCAGTCAAAAGTATGTGAATACCCACACTTAGAATTCAAAGGGGTCCATACCTCCACTTGAAATTGTTAGGGGTCTGCAAATAAAAAAGGGTTGAAATCCACTGCCCTAGCACTTTGCAACAGTGCAAAATTAGATTCATAAACAGTAAATGTTTTAAACAATGCATTGCCATAACAATGGGGCCAGCTTTGATTATGCTTAATATTGCCAGTCACCTAGGGTCTCCATGTGGAGAAGATAGCTGGAACCAGAGTGCAGATATACAAGAACAGTAAATTATTCTGCACTGTAAGAGACTAACTTCTAACCTAACATGTTAAAAACTTCTATAATAGAAATTAAGAACTTTTATAATTACCTATTTTGCTTTAATGGAAGGAATTTAAATATAAGTGCAAACTAAATTCTAAAGAAGAAGAAGACAGAGGCAATATACAAGAAAAGACAGTATCTTAGATCAGGAGTGTCGGACTCATTGGGCCCTACAGGCCCAAATGACGTGTGAGCAGCAGTGGCAGTGTTAATCCCCACAGCAGCTGGAGCTGCTTTTTCAGCCTGGCCTTGGAACCTAGAGAGTGAACATGGCTGTTGGTCACCCCCCTCGTGTCCCCTTCTATCAATTTTAATAGCTAGGAGCTACTAAAAAAGCCTTATTTTGACAGTGGGCAACAGGAAGGAGAGTGGCATTAACTTCCTGGGTTACAACCAGGGTGGATAAAAATCATGTTTTTTTAATAAAAAAAAAATCAGACTTTTAAAAACGTAAATCAGATTTTGCTTTTAAATCAGATTTTTAAATTTAAAAAAAATCAATAAAATACTAAATTTCTCATTTAAAAAATAACAGTTCCAATTAAATCTTGTCACAAATGTGCTATACCTAAGATTCCCTCTAAGGTGCACGTGTGCACGGCTGTGCACAACTAAAAGTGTGACTGTGAGAGGCTGGTGTGGGAGCCTGGCATGGGCTCCACTGGCTCCGGGGAAGTGCTCCACTCCCCTGCATCAGGGCTGGGGAGTGGAGCACTTCCCGGGAGCCGGCAGAGCCCACTCCAGCCGCCTGCCCCAGCCTCCATCCCTGCCTTGCCTCACCTCGGGGAGGAGCTGCTGCCTGTCCCAGTGAGGCTCCATTGGCTCCAGGGCACTGGTCTGCTCCC
>NW_017728917.1:29249104-29265375 GCF_001723895.1 Crocodylus porosus
CCCAGCCCCTGGCCCCTGACCCCAGCCCCTGACCTTCGGCCCCAGCCGAAGTAAGCCCCCTTCGGTAAGTGTACCACGCCGGACCAAGGCGGCGTGCTCACGGACACTGCTCCTTAGAGGGAACATTGGTTACACCTACACTTGCAGTCTCATAAAAATGAATTAATGGCTCTGTCACACTCACACGCATTGAGTTACCTACCAATTATGGGCATTCATTTCAGTTTTTCATCTCATGAAAGTGGCTCTACTCTGTCTGTCCAGCCTAACTACCAGCTCTTGCCCTTCGAAAGTTCTGAGCTGTCAGTTTCTATTTCTCAGCGGACTAAAGTCACATGTGCAAAGACCCAGGCTGGATAGGATTGTTGTTTTTCTGTGCGTATGTGGTGGTGGAGCTGGGCCAAGCAAGGCAGAGGAGTTAGTGAAGACACTGTCTTAAAGACAAAGACAATATAGGAAAGGACAGAGGCAGAGTAGAAAGGAACAGTGGAGTAGACTGGAAAGAAAAAAGGGAAGACATTATTCAGTAGTATTCACACAGCTTCCTATATTCCCCCACACTTTTGCCACAGAAAAACTGCCATGGCTTCTGGGTGTAAGAGAGACCCTATCTGGGAATATTTTGAAGAAATTCCTTCCCTGGGTAAAAAAGGAAAATGTGTCAAGTGTAAGCAGTGTAAGAAGGAGATGCAGGGCCTAGTTGCAAGAATCTAGAGTTGCCGGTTGCGACTGGGTGTCACTTTCTTATTTTATATTACGTTATACATGCCCCTTATTTTGGAACATCATGGCCCCAGACCATAATGGAGATAACATAAATCTATTCCCTATTTTACCTCAGCATAACTCAGCTTTCACAAGGGAACCCCATCCTGTACTTAAAAACAGAAGTGCCAGTGAGTTCAATGGGGCTTACTCCAAAATTAAGTGCACTCTAAGTGCAGTGAGGCTAAGCTTTTTTGATAATTTGGAATTGGATCTGCATCCTTGCTGAAAAAATGTAAATGGTTAACTGAATAATACAGTGAGAAGAACTGAGAAGAATGACTATTCAAAAATCATGTTTGTTTCAGGATCCCATTTAAGCATGAGACTTTGACTGTCTATCTGAAACAACTTCAGTCATCTGTTGGTACTTTTAGCAGCCGTGCTGCAACTAAACATATTTCAGACAACAAAGTATCAGTAGCGAGCAAAAGATTTCAATCATCCAGTAAAACCATCACCATTGATGGTTCTGTAGTAAGGACAAGCAAATACCAACAAGACATCATAGATGAAAACATTGCTTGATTCATTAATGCCACAAATTCTCTTTTCACATTGTTAACAATAACACTTCATTGACATAGCTGAGTCCTTACAACCAGGCTACACTCCACCTGGTAGAGCAGACATTGGTGGAAGGTTGCTACGTACAGTGTATGAGAAGGAACTTGAACGGTGTGCAAGAAATACTGACAGAAAATTTGCCAGTTTAAGCCCTGATGGGTGGAGCAATGTACACAACGATCCAGTAATATGTGCCTGTGTGACAACAGAAGATACGGTTACATATCTTTCAGACACAATAGATTCATTGGGAAATGCCCACACAGCAGAATATTTAAAAGAAGTGGCAGTGAAAGCTGTAATAAACTGTGAACAAAAAATTCACTTGTCACGTGCACGGTTTTGTCACAGACAATGCTGCAAACGTGGCAAAGATGAGAAGATGTTTAGAAGAAGAAACGGAAGGATGCTCCTAAATAACGTATAGCTGCAGTGCCCATTTAATGCATCTTTTAGTCAGAGATTTAAGTACTTCCCCAGGAATAAAAGAAAATGTTATTGAAGCCGCAAAATACTTCCGTAACAACCATTTTGCTTCAGCTTCGCTGAAGAGAGCAGGAGGATGCAAACTAATTCTCCCTCAAGATGTTTGATGGAGTTCTGTGGTTGATTGTTTTGAACAGTTTATTAAGAACTGGCCTATTCTCATAAAAATTTGTGAAGAAAGCCGTGATGAAATAGATGGAAGTATCTCATCCAAAGTGTCTAACATTGGATTAAAGAGGAATATAGAGGATATGCTCAGTATACTGAAGCTTATATCCATAGCCTTAAACAAACTTCAGAGAGATTGTTACTGCATTGCTGATGCTGTCAAAATTTGGAAGGCACTTCAAGAGATGTTGAAGAAATAAATACCTAACCAGAAAGTTAAACTGCAGGCAATAAAGAAGCGAATGGATCAAGCACCAACTCTAATTTTCTTGTGAACATTCTCAACCCCAGATATAAAGGCCTTAACTTCCGAAGAAAATGATGCTGCCATGGCATGGGCATCTCAAAATCACTCCTCAGTTATGCCAGTTATAATAAATTTCAGGGCTGGAGGGGAACCATTTAAACAGTACATGTTTACTCATGACGTTTTGAACAAAGTCACTCCCTTGAATTGGCAGAAATCATTAGCCAGGCACCTTGAAACAGAATTCCTTCAATTGCTAAGCTGACTTTTCACAGAAGTAGCTTCCTCTCCAGGCACGGAGAGAGTATTTTTATTGTTTGGTATTATTCACTCAAAGCTAAGAAATTGACTGGGAGTTGGGGAAGATGAGATGTAGTTGTAGAAGTTTTAAGGACAGCGTACATTTAGTGTTGCAATGACTTGTCTGTTAGCGTTAATAAAATTTAAAAATTGATAAAAAAGTTTAAGGACAGATGTAAAATGCTATATTGAGTTGTAAATTAACATGTTTTAATGATCAGATTTGTGCCATTGTTTAAAAAATATGTGAAGAAGTATCAGTGGGAAATGATTTAAATCAGGGTTTTCTCTTGGTGATATAAATCATGATTTAAGTCAGTGATTTAAATTGCCTTGATTTAAATCAATGCACCCTGATAACATACATATCAAAACTCAAGAAGGCATCCAGTTTCTGATTCTGTGGGATTAATAACTTCAAATAGCTTGACTTTTTAGATTTTACAGTCAGCAGTATTACAAGTTTATGCATTTAAAATGAGCAATTTTTACAGGTTGAGCATGATGATCATTTGGAAACTGAATTAACTGATGGTGAAGCAGACACTCATTGAAGCAGCTGCCTTAAAAAACTGATGTTTTATTTAAACTTTAGTGAAAAGAGCAGTAAACCAGACTGTTCTAGTTCAGGAACCAGATTATTATGGTTAAGAACAAGTTTTTATGTAGTGAGTTTAAAACAGGGGTACACCAACAGAGATTTTGTGGGCCGTTACCGATGGCTGATTTTTAAGGAGCCGTATCAGCTGGTACCAATCCAATTTCAATGTGCAGCCAGGCAGCTTGGAAACCAGCACTGGGGTGGTAAGTCTGGTGTGGGGAAAGGGTGGGAGGGGACATGCAGGGAGGGCAGCTCGAGCCCCCACAGTGAGGGAGGGAGTGGGGCTGGGACAGGTGTTGATCAGCCGGGCTGGGCCAGAGTGTGACATGGGAGCCAGGAGTGGCTTGTCTAAGGGGCATGTGGAGGTGTAACTTCTGCCCTGCACACACCCTGGGAGGGCATGGGGGGCATGTGCCCCCAGATCTGCAGATGGGGTGAGGGTGGGTTGCCACTGTGGGCTGAGGCCGGCCAGGGGAGGCACTGTGCTTTTCCTGGCAGGGGGCTGAGCCAGGCTGTGCTTGGGGTGGGTGGCGACAGTGCTGGGAGGGGCTTATGAGGGCAGGGGCTGCAGCCACCCTGAAATTCACCATAGCACCCCTCCCAGTGCTGCTGCCCACCCCAAGCACAGTCCCAGCTCAGCACTCCCACCGGGAAGAGCCTGGTGCAGCCCCTGGCCCCAGCCCACAGCAACAGCTCGCCCCACACACAAATTCAGGGGCACATGCCCCCCCATGCCTTCCCAGGGTGCAGGATGCAGTGGCAGCGAGCCATACCTTTGTGCTTCCACGCAGCAGCAGGAGCCATACCCTTGTGCCCTCTGGACGAGCCACTTGTGGCTCTGTCCCATGCCCTGCCTGCCCTGGCTGTGCAGCCCCTGCCCTACTCCCTCCCTCGCTGCAGGGGCCTCAGTCTGCCCCCCTAATGCCTCCTCCCTCCTCCCACCTCTTCCCCCACACTAGACTTACCAGACCGATCCTGCTCTACAAGCCACTGTGCTGCACTTCTGGCTGTTTGCGTGCTGCACACATGCACGGAGCATTTATTGGACACGTTATCGGCTACATCAGGCAAATAAAGCTGATTTCCAGTACTGTCAATTTTCCCTACATCGGTGCCAATCCAATATGGGACCAATGTACCAGTGCACCTCTAGTTCAAAACAAAGAAAACGAAAAATGAAATCCTCAAATAAGTTTACAGTATGAGCAACTAAACACTTCTCACATGATTGGAATGTAGCCATAGAGGGCTACACCCTACACAGAAGGGACTGAGTAGGGAAGAAAGGTGGAGGTGTAGCTCTTTTACGTGAGGGAGCAGTACACCTCCTTGGAGGCTGACATCAGCTCCAAAGAACAGCGGCTCAAAACCCTCTGGGTCAAACTACCAGTGGGTGGAGTGCAGTGAGAGAGATCTAACTGTAGGTGTTTACTACAGACCACCAAACCAAGGGAGGAGCTCAATGTGGTTTTCTCTCGAGAACTGGCAGAGGCCGCGTGCGTGTGGGACATGGTCATCATGGGTAACTTCAATTACCCAGACATCTCTTGGGAGGAATACTCAGCTAAGCCGGATCGCTTGCATTGCTTACTGACCTTTGTCAAAGAGCTCTACCTGACTCGGGAGGTGCACGGGCCAACCAGAGCCTAACTCTCTCCTAGACTTGGTCTTGGCCAAAGGAGATGATCTGGTGAATGACTTGAATATAGAGGGCAGCCTGGGCAACAGTGACTACAAAACCATCACATTCATTAACCATCATGTTCATTTGCAAAGCAGGCAAATCGGCTAGCAGGGATGAAGTTTTGGACTTCAAAAAGCCAATTTCAGCAGGCTCAGGGCAATAGTAGGGGAAGCGCTGCGGGACTAGGGACCAAAGGTAAAAGAAGTGCATTGTTCCTCAAGGACAGTATCCTCAAAGCCCAAAAGAAGTCAATTCCCATGTGGAGGAAGGTAGCAGAAGGGCTAGTAAGCTTAACCCTCATCCATTCTCATGAAACTGTAACTGTTGTTGGTCTCCTGGGGTAACTTGTTAACCCACCTGCATGAACAAAATGGAACCAGTGACAACAGTATAAATGTACCAAAAACTATTTATTAAACATACAGATTGTTTGAAAGAGTATTTATGATGATGTGATCCCAAAATATTAATTAGAACTATGAACAGCATTTGAACTCCTTGTAGTGTTTCAAAACATGAATGATCTATTTGCTAAGTCTGCAGTTGATGCTGTTTTCAAAGTAACTGTTACTTCCAAAAATATTTCCTTACTGTTTTAACTAAGTATTGCATTCCTCACAAAGCAGCAGTGATGCGCAGAAGCAAATCACTTGCAGTCTTTGCATCATTGCCAGGTTTTGTGGTCATCTGTCCTTCGACAAAAAGCACAGTGTTCACTTATGCTTGCAGAAGGTTCTACTGAGGTGCGTTGTGGCAATTTGTAATTTAGGGTAGTCATACCAGACTTGACAGGCTTAGACAGATTACGTGCATCTATTGTTCTTCATTTTATTTTCTATAAAATAAAATAAAATTAAGAACAATAGATGCACATCTGTCAATCAACTATTCTCCAAGCTCCTGCAAAAAAAAAGCGCTGTCTTCTTAAATGTGATCTTTGCTTCCAGTTTACATTGTGGCCTAGCCGAATGATGAAGCTGGCAATGGCAGTCACATCCAGCATATTGGAAAATGGTGTCACTGGCCACCTTTTGATTTTTCCATCTGCAAGTGGTCATACGGACTAAGTGGTCAAGGTTTTCATAGATTCATAGATTGTTAGGGGCTGGAAGAGACCTTGCAGATCATCGGGTCCAGCCCCCCTGCTCTAGGCAGGAAGACAGCTGGGGTTAGGTGACCCCAGCGAGCTGACTGTCTAGTCTTCTCTTGAAAACCTCCAGGGTAGGTGACTGCACCACCTCTGAAGGGAGTTTATTCCCCCATCTAGACACCCTGACTGTGAAGGAGTTTTTCCTGGTATTAAGCCTGAAGCGGCCTTCCAGGAGCTTATATCCATTCATCCCGGTCTTCTCCAGGGGTGCCCTAGTGAACAGGTGTTCACTGAGCTCCTGATGCACTCCTCTGATATAGTGGTAAGCCACTATCAAGTCCCCACTCAACCTTCTTTTCTTTAGGCTAAAGAGAGCCAAGTCCCTCAGCCTATCCTCATATGGCTTGCCTTGCAAGTCCCTGATCATACAGGTGGCTCTTTCCTGGACCCTCTCAAGTTTTTCCACATCCTTATTGAAGTGCGGCACCCAGAACTGGATGCAGTACTCCAACTGCAGTCTCATCAGTGCTGAGTACAGTGGGAGTATCATTTCCTTAGTTTTACATGAGATGCGTTGGTTGATGTTTGCCCTGCTGACCACTGCCTTGCATTGATGGCTCATATTCGTACGATGGTCGATGATTACTCCAGGTCCCTTTTGGCTGTGTTGGAAGTCAAGCTTTTGCTACTGAGCATATGTGTATGTTAATAGTTGTTTGCCCCAGATGGAGTACCTTACACTTGGAAGTGTTAAACTTCATTTGGTTCTGGTCTGCCCAACTCTCAAGTCTGTCCAGGTCTGCCTGTATCTGCAAACCTATCTTCTGGCATGACCACACTGCCCCATAACTTGGCATTGTCTGCAGACTTGGCCAGCAAGCTTTTCTTTCCCCATCTAAATCATTGATTAAGATGTTGAAAAGCACTGGTCCAACCCTAGACCCCTGAGGGACACCACTAGCTACTTTGCATCAGGATGACACAGATCCATTCATGAGAACTCTGTGGGTCCTACCGTGTAGCCAGTTTCCTACCCACTGAACTGTCAAGCAGTTGAGCCTGCAATCTTCCAGTTTTCCCATAAGAATATCGTGGGATACTAGATCAAAAGCCTTTTGGAAGTCTAGGTATATAACGTCTCCTATGTCCAAGTGGAGAGAGACATGATCGTAGAAGGAGATGAGATTGGTAAGACAAGACCTACCCGCATCAAAGCCATGCTGGCTGTCATTCGGAATCTTACCTTCTGCAAGTGTATCGTACGTAGATTCTTCAGTGAGCCTTTCCAGGATTGTCCCTGAGATGGAGGTTAGGCTGATTGGCATATAGTTGCCCGGGTCCTCCCTCTTCCCCTTCTTGAAGATGGGCACAATTCTGGCCCTCTCCCAGTCGTCAGGGTTTTCCCCAGTGCACCACGAATTTTGAAAGAGCTTTGCCAGGGGCTCTGCGATGACCTTAGCCAGCTCCTTCAGCTCTCTCGGATGGAGTCCATCCAGTCCTGCTGACTTATAAATGTCTAGCTTTTCTAACTGGTATTGTACCCTCTTAGCATCCACAGTGGGGAGGCTGTTAGTCCTGGCATGTACCCTAAGAGCCTTATCTCGCTTGAAATTCCGTATGGTCCAGTGAAATACCTAAGCAAAGTGGGCATTCAGGAGTTCAGTTTTTTCCTGAATGTCGATTACCAGCTGTCCCAAGGTGTTAAGCAGGGTTCCCATGCTTCCATTTGTTTTCCTTCTACTGCCTACATACCTAAAGAAGGACTTCTTATTATCCTTGACTCCTGTAGCTAACCCCATCGCCACCGTGGCTTTCCTGATCATTTCCCTACAAGGTTGTCCACTGTACCCTTGTTTTTATTGTAGTCATGGATGATGTCTGGCTTTCTTTGCTCTCCACCCACTGATAGGTCACGGAACATGCTTGACAACAACAGCACAACTTTGGATTTCTTTGGAACGTAGGAAACTAGGGTGAGTTCCCCATCAAAAGCAAAAGCAGAATGGAGGTTGGCCATCTAGTAGTTACCATGGGTACCTGAAGTGGACATGCATGAGATGTGAATGAATGCTGACCTTTCAGATGCATCCACCCAAAGTGGCCAAACAGGTCTAGGCCTATCATTTATATAGAAATTGCATTGGGGTAACTTGTTACCCCAATGCATTAACATGGGATTGGGATAAGTTGTTATCCAATATGGAAAAACACATTTACCCTGGGGTAAAATGTTACCCTGGGCAGTTTTTCATCCACAGAGAGCAAACCATTCATGTAAGCTGGCTGTTCTTTGGGGATATTGTGCACTGTGCCAGTGACAATGTCCTAAAAAGAAAATTTTTAGAATTAATTAACTTTAAGATACTGCACAAAATATGCATCTGAGGTAGGAAATTACCCCATGGGAATGTGCAGAGGTTAATAGGGATATCATGGTCCTCTTGAAAAAGAAGAAAGGCAATGGAAACTTGGGACAGTCCCCAAGGAAGACTATACAACAATGGCCCGCATTTGTAAGGAGCAGATTAGAAAGGCTAAAGCGGTGACTGAATTTAAACTAGCAACAGAAATCAAGGACAATAAGAAGTCCTTCTTTAAGTATGTAGGGAACAGAAGGAAAACAAATAGAAGCGTGAGGCCATTGCTTAACAACTCAGGACAGCTGGCTACTGACACTCAGGAGAAAACTGAACTCCTGAATGACTACTTTGCTTTGGTATTTCACTGGCTAAGGGAAAAATCATACTATAAGGTTCAGAATGGAAATGACCGCCTTCCTACCATAAACACTGAGCTGGTGCATGATCAGTTAGAAAAGTTAGACATTTATAAGTCAGCAGGACCGGATAAACTTCATTCGAGAGTGCTGAAGGAGCTGGCCGAAGTTATCGCGGGACCTCTGGCAAAACTTTTCTAAAACTTGTGGTGCTTGGGGGAGGTCCCTGAAGACTGGAAGAGGGCTAATGTTGTGCCCATCTGCAAGAAGGGGAGGAAAGAGGACCTGGACAACTATAGGCCAAATTAGCCTAACTTCTATCCCAGGGAAAATCCTGGAAAAATTTATCAAGAAGTCTATGTGTGGTACACTTGCAGAAGGTAGGATTCTGAATGCCAGCCAACATAGCTTCATCATGGGCAGGTCTTGTCTCACCCATCTCATCTCCTTCTATAACCAGGTAACTCACCACCTGGATAAGAGAGAGGAGGTTAACATTATATGTGGAAGCGCTTGAGAGAGTCCAGAGAAGAACTACCTGTATGATCAGAGACTTGCAAGGCAAGCCATATGAGGAAAGGCTGAGGGACTTGGGCTTCTTCAGCCTAAAAAAAGAGAAGACTGAGAGGGGACTTGGTAGCAGATTACCGCTACATCAGGGGAATACGTCAAGAGCTTGGTGAACAATTGTTCACCAGGGCACCTTTGGGGAAAACTAGAACTAATGGTCACAAACTCCTTGAAGACCATTACAGACTTAACACTAGGAAAAACTTCACAGTTAGGGTGTCCAGACTGGAATAAACTCCCTCTGGAGTTTACAATCACCTACCCTGGAAATCTTCGAGAGAAGACTGGAAGGTCAACTTGCTGGGGTCACCTGACCCCAGTTGTCTTTATTGCCTAGTGCAGTGGGGCTGGACCCGATGATCTTGCAAGGTCTCTTCCAGCCCCTTACAGTCTATGGATCTATGAACACCATTGCAAATATATTTTACATCTTAATTGCAGCATATGGAACATGTCTTACTGGATCTCACAAACTAAACTGGGCCAAGATTGGGTTGATAATCAGTCCACAAATCTTAGACTGGCAATTTGGTGTAAAGAAAAATGCTCATTTTTGGCGACAGACGGTGTATTCACGTCCGATAAAAAGAAGTGGCAATCAAAGAAAATGGAAAAATGATTCAGTGGTAGAGGCTGACTGACTTTGGATGCATAAAGTGTTTAGCTATACTTTTTATAGGTTGTTAATACATGTTTCATATAATAGCAGCAGTTTTCCCCCAGATCAGTTAAAATTTATACAGAAGAATGTCTACGTACAAGGGAGGTTGCTCTTGGTAATTTTAGTTTAATGGCTGAAATATAGCCAAATCTAGTTCTTTTCAGTACTGGGCACTTAGTTACACAGTGGTAGTTCTCAGGAGAGTTTTCTTAGCTTCTCATTAAATCCTCCTTTTTATCTGGGTTTCTCTGTTTGATGAGTTTGGAGTAATTCAGTGGGAGCACAATAGCAGTGTCACACATAGGGACATGGTGTATTCATTCTAACAGGCCTACATTTACACAGTCTGAGAGCTTCTTTCCATAAGACTGAGTAGGAGCCATTTGTTGCGCACATTGTAGCTGTCACTTAGCAACCCCTACTGCAATACACACCCAGCAGCTGATATATTCCAGCCTGAGAGTATTGCTGTGGTAAGTCATAACAAAGGTAGCCCAGGTCAAAGCATTAAGTGAGTTTAGTAATCTATCACATGCCATATATAGCAGATTCCTGCATTTCATTGACTAACCAGCTTTTATCTAACTGTGCCAGAGGGATTTATTTATCCCAGAAGCAGGGCAACTAGTGCTTCTCCTACCCCTCCCCACCCCCATGCTACTTTTGCTAGGTGGGTAGCTTTTGTTTCAGCCAGAAGCTCCAATAAATCTATACAAGTAGAGGCGTCAGTGGGGATGCATTAAATCAGCATATCCCCATTTAAGGCCAGCCTGTCAATACCCACTGCCCTAGAAGCACCACTCAATTTGTGGACTGTTATCTTTCACAGATCTTCATGGAGCCCCTGGCAGAAAGATGTAACCACAATGTACAACCATAAGCTCCAGATTTTCAGATGCTAGGGTCAATCTAGCTTGGTTTATACCAGGAAAAAACAGAGATGAATTATGATCTTTAAGTCACCAAGGTCAGGTTTTAAACAGCTCTGTTTATACTTAAATGAATTACTCTTACTTAGCAATTTGATGAATGTGGTGTCCCTGTCAGAGGCCATTCAGCTTTGACTTAGAGCTTATCAGAAAGGGCTCACTCTCCTTAGCTTTCATTTTTATGTGAACGAGATTTAGAAAGAGATGACATTAGCTTGCCAGTTGGGTGTAACATTTTGGTCCTTCAGTGCTTGTAGACCAATTTTCCAGATATACTTTTAACATATAAGCTAGAGTGAAGTTACGTTACACTTAGACCAAACAAAATCTATGGAATATTAAGTATTGAAGTTAGAACACGCTATGAGTGGTTGCACATTAAGGATTATCGCCATTTCTTCCTTGTATAGTTCTGATTTGCCTCTAGAGGGCTGATTAGTAGGGACATGGCTAGGAGCCAGGTCGTCTGGGCTCATTCCCTGCTCTGGGTGGGGGAGGAGTAGCTGGAAGTGATGCATTGTGGGATGCTAGAGGACTGGAAATTGCTTATTTTACCTCTAGGAGCAGATTGAAATTATCCTAACATAAGTTATGTAGCACGGCCCAGAGTTAACCCTCCCCCAAAGAAGTGTTGCTTTGAGATGCTCAGAAGGCATTTAGCATGAGTTAATGAAATTTAATGTGTGGTCACTTGCGTTTTAATATGGTCTAAGCGTAACATGTAATTTCACCCCTTTTTTCTTAATGCCACTTTCTAAATAAATCCTGATCAATGGGCATAGGGGCAGGATACACCACATCAGTATCTTCTATTGCTCTTTTTTCATAGGCAGCTCTCACAAGCCTGAAGATTATCCTAGATTTGATAATAGCTACATTACAATATAGAAGCAAGTGCATTAAACAAGTCCACATATTGGGATTTAGTATTATTTATCTGATAAGACTGGGCTTTATGTACTGATGACCTTTCCTTGATTCGGCACTAAAAAACAAGGATGTCCTAAAGAAATATATACAAATAATTACTATTTATAATCAGGAATAGTGCAGCTTAGAAGCTAAGGATTTGCAGCTTCCAGTCACTGTGTGAACTCACTTAGAGACAGAAAGCTTGCTTAGTCAAGTATCTCTATTCACAGATTCATAGATTATAGAGTCAGAAGGGACCCAGTGGATCATTGTATCTGACCCCCTTCCCCTGGCAGAAAAGAGGACTGAGGTCAGACGACCCCAGCCAGGTGACTGTCAAGCCTCCTCTTGAAGATCTCCAAGTTAGGTGACAGCACCACCTCTCTTGGAAGCCCATTCCAGACTCTGGACACCCTTACTGTAAAAAAATTCTTCCTAATGTCTAACCTAAATCTACTCTCCATTAGTTTGTACCCATTATTCTTAGTTGCTCCCTGGGGTGCTCTGGTAAACAGCACATCCCCAATTCCCTGCTGTCCTCCCCAGTAAACTTATAGGCAGCTACAAGGTCACCCCTCAGCCGTCTTTTGTAACAGCTGAAGAAATCCATATCTCTCAACCGCTCCTCGTAGGGTCTTTCCTGGAGATCACTAATTATGCGAGTGGCCCTCCTCTGGACACTCTCCAGATTCTCCGTGTCCCTCTTGAAGTGTGGCGCCCAAAACTGGACACAGTACTCCAGCTGTGGCCTGACTAATTCAGTCGCATGTAGTCTCTAATTTGTTATTCTTAAGGAACCTTGACAAATTTGTATTCAGTTTTGTGTGAAGGAATGTCTGGAGGCAAGGATGTTTCTTCTCCATTTTACCAAAGATTTTGTGATGTTACTAGGTGCCACATTGTTTCACCCTTTACTTGTGCAAGTTAGATATATAACAAGCAAGAATGAAGCCTGCTCTCTATGCTCAAGTGGGGAGTCCTGATGAATTCATACTTATCCATGTTTTTAATGCTATAGTAAATGTAAAGAGGGGAGCATGTTTTTTTTTTCCCTGAAAGACTGATTAATATTTCAAAAAGTAAATGGAAGGGGACAATGTCATTAGAGAAATCAAAAGATGACTTTCTCTTAGCTCCTCAGATGATCTTCCTATACACAGGATACCAAAACAATCAAGGATGTAGGAAACCATAAAGTAATATGTCTTGTAGGGGAAAACCTCTTCTCTTAATGTGGAAGAATTGTTGATCTTCAGGGAAGGAGACTTTATCTCCAAGAATGCACCCTAAGGACTATTAAGATTATGACAGAATTTGTGAAGTCATTCTGGAATAGTGCTAGGGAGATTGCAGATGTTATTATAGAAAAAAATGACCTTTTAATTCTCTTACATGTCAGAAAAAAGTATGGAAGGATAAAGTCATGCATTTAGAATGGGTGATCTAGGGAGACTATAACTAAACTGTAGAGGAGAAAAACCCACTTAAATTCATCTTTGATTCATAAAAAATATCTTCTGTCGTTAGAGGTTTCAATTCAGCCATTAATTTACTGTGGTTTAGTCAGACAGAATGAAATTAAGTTAGACTTTTGATTGGGTAAATGTTTTTCTTTCCTTCCCACTGTTCACAGCAAAGCATTTTGCTAACATTTTTTGCTGTGGATAGAGTAGTTGCATTATTTTTAATTATTGAAAAGTATCCGCTCTACATATTTTTTCAAGTTGGTTGTAAACATCTCATCTACCTTACACTGCAGAATGATGGATTTTTGCCCATGATGTTTGGTTCAGGTTACTTTATGGTAGTGAGCAAAGTTATGTGTAATCATTACTGTCACACAAATCAGACTTTTTCTCATCTATTTGTGACTGTTTTCAAATTGCAAAAGAAAAAACAGGATTTCAGTCCAAACAAGATCCTGCTCTCAGAAGGCTAAACTTCTTTTTCTTAAAAACAAACAAATAAAACAAACAAAAAAACTGAAAAAAACTCCATATCTTATAAACTGTATTTTCATTAAATGTCCTCTGCATTTCAGCTGGAAGTTTTGTACATTTAAATTATGTCAAACAACAAAAATTAGGATACAGACAAAAAGTTCCAACTCTCCGTGTTTTTTGGAGGGAGGTTGAATCCAGGGTTTTGACTTGGATCATTATGAAGATAAGAGAGATTTCCAAAATTCAGGTACACATATGGTGCAGAACTCAATCCTTAAAGGTTTGGGTATGTAGATATTAGGTTTGTTTTGTATCTGCAGAAATTAGTCTTAGATCATAGACAGTATTTCAAAAAATACTATAAGCCCATCTATAGCCCCTTTTACCTAAGGACCTCATTGCTGTGTACACAAAAACGTATTTACTTGAATACAAGATGACCATGAATATAAGATGACCCCCCAATAATTAGATTCTATGTATGGAACATTTATAAACTTGTTCTAATTTTCCAGGTATAGAATCTAAATAATGGAGTGTTGTCTTGAATCCTGCCCCCCAGTGCTACAGCAGAGAAAGCCCCTTGACATCTGCCTCCCAAACCCAGCTCCCCACAGCCTCTGCTGCTTCACCTCCTCCTCTCAACTCCCCAGTCTCTGCTTCTTCCCCTCCACTCACCTTACTGTCAGATGCTGCTTGGGCTGTTCTGTCCTGGAACACAGCATGGGGAAACTCAGCCTGAACCTGGCCATGCAGCAGTGTTGGTGCTGCTTGGCTGGGTAGAGGAAAGGGTTTACATGTGTTCCATGCCCAAGAGAGACCCCAACCCAAGCCAGAGTCGAGCTGCACCAGAATTTCAGAGGGAGTGAAGGGGTGGGGTGAGGAGGCAGAAGCTGCAGAGGGGAAGTGGAGCAGAGGGCAGGCCTACTTGATACACATTGAGGATATGGAGCGGTAGGGGGCAAGAGGCTTCTGTGGGTCTGATTCTGACCCCAACCTGGGCTCAGGGCCAGGGCGAGAGCCACAGCAGCTACCTGTTGTTCCACACCCTCCCTCCTTCATATGCAAATATAAAGCGAGCAGCTTCCCTCCCCGCCCCCGTGCTGACTGGTGTGGGGCACCTCATCTTCTATTGTAGTAAATATAATAAATGTGGCCTCAAAGCTTCAGTTATAACTAGAGGTTATTATTTATCCCAGGTTTATAAATGGGAAAACTCATTTATCCAGTATACTGCATAGACAGAAGTGGCAGACAGGTGTGTCCCAGGACCTTGATTCTCTGTTATTAGTTTGCAAATAGCAGTTCACACAAAGACCATTATGTTACATATGCAAAAGTGTGCATGGGAAAAATCAGTAGCAGATACAAAGTTTCAGGACAAAATGATGGTCTTTTGGGAAATTTACCTGTGTATTAGAAACTACTTCAGTCCATATAGGACACTTGTTAAAAATTCTTGAAAAACAAGGAGTAAGGCTTGTGATGACTGTGTTGGAATTCTGCCTTCTCTATGAATAAGCATCTGAAAAGTGCCTGAGTTCCTAGTTCGCATTGGCATCATATAAATAACACATCCACTTCAGCACAAGAGGTGCCAAGTGTTGTGAATCACACTACACTGGAAAAAACAACCAAGCCATTCAGGTTGTCCACAGAATAAGATCAGAGCCTTTTGTTTTCTTTTATGGAAATTCTCTTCTGGTGCAATGCTTTAATAAGGGCTTATGATATCACATTATTTCTAACAATTGAAAGCCTGGCATATGTAGCACATCTACTCTGCTTTTATTCTGTACACTTAACCCCATCACTTATACTTGACGTTAGCTCACATAACACTGGAGCTGTTTGGTAGTGCATGAAAAGAGGTCAGCCAAGTTTAAAGCAGAACATTTTAAGATTTAAACTGAACTTTGGGTAAAATATTCCAAAATTCTTGAAGCTGATAATTTTAAGTACCAGTTTGTTCTCTAGATAACTTGAGAGCAACACTTTGAAATAATACACAGCAAATACAACCAATATTTATGGAAATTACAGAAATAGAAGTTATTCCAACAGTTTTCATGCCAGCAAATATTAAGTAGTGTGGTTTTTAACAGTGCCTGTGTAACTATTGGGCGTTCATTGACTTTGGTGCACAAGAGGGAACATCATAAAACTTTTTACAGTTTCTTAGTTCTGTGGACCAGTCTAGCACTGACTACAGTGAGAGTAGCATAGGGGCCAGCAACCCTTAGCATGTGTGACAGGGCGTGGCATGAAAAGACATTTTGCTTGGCATGTGTGCCTTAGAGCGGACAGCAGGGAAGGGTCTGGGGCTACATTGCTACAACAAGTATTGGGCCCTTTGTGGTCCCCCACTGTCCTTCCTGACACGTGCATGCACCCACTTCTGGCCACTGTGCTGGGGCTCCATGGACCCCGGTGCAGCTGCTTGCAGCCTGCTCACCACCTGCTGCAAGCAGCCTGGGCTCCATGGCAAGTGGCAGGGGCCTGCTCAGAGCCCAGGCTGGCTGTGACAGGGAGCCGAGAGGCTGCTAGCAGCTGCGTTGGGGTCCACAGAGGCTCAGCCTATCTTGTTGCTAGCAGCACAGTACACATGCATCTCAGGGCGGGTGGCGGGGGA
>NW_017728917.1:29265475-29283099 GCF_001723895.1 Crocodylus porosus
GGGGGCCAGGGCTGTTCTGCTACAACAAGGATCAGGCCCCTGGTGGCTTCTTTTCCATCCGCCCTTGGCATGCCAACATCTTACAAGTCAAGGTTGTGGGGGGGTTTTGGCACTCCGCCCAAAAACGTTGCAGACCCCCCTGAAGTAGCATATAGACTGCTCTGACACAAGCTGAGGCGTGATTCCCTGAGGCAAGTTTTCTTCCTTCTCCTTCCCTCTAGGCCTGAGCAACAAAAAGGAGCCTGAATAAATTCAGGAAGAAATTTCAGGATGTATAATTTATTCCTTTAAAACATCAGGGATGTAGATGTGCTGGGATGCTGCTCTGACACACCCTCAGTTTTAGGCTAGGAACAGATGTTGCATTGTCCCTGACAAGGTGTGCCTGTATTTATCCTGAAACAGAAATGTTCTAGGATTGGCATGTACACACACTGTCCTTCCAATCAGGATTTAGTGAGCAACTGAATGCACCACTTTTCTGCCATTGATTCAGTGATTTAAGCCTGGGATTAGAATGTGTTTATGTGCCTTGCTTTATTTATGCTATAGGACATAACAAGCAGTGAAGGCGTAAAGCAGGGGTGTCAAACTTGTTTGGCCCCCCTGGATGGATCTGGAGAGCAGGGCTCTTTGCAGGCCATATCAGGGTCACCTCCTGCAGTGGGGCAAGCAGCAGTATTAACCACTGTGGGTACCTGAGCTGCTGCCTCAGCTCAGGGAACTTCAAGGCTCAGTGCAGCTGTCAACTGCCTTGTTGCCAAAACATTATCTCCAATGGAGCTCAGTACTCCAGAGTTGGTGATGGCCCCTGCTCACCTGGCCCCTGAGTTCACAGCAAGTCCAGCAGGCTTCGTGGCATGGTTCTGTGGACCAGATCTGGTCAGAGGGCCATGTTTGACACTCTTGTTGTAGTGGTATGAATCCTGGCTAATCAGCAGCAGTCTCTCTCACAGTTACATCTGTGCGCACAAAATTAGCTCTGCTTCTCAGAGAGCAGAAAAGTTAATTAGTTTGGGTGTACTACTGCACTAATACACCTTTGCTATTTCTAGTTCTGGAGCTTGCATGTTGAAAGCTAGAGCAGGTACCTCCATACATGGCTGCGTTGTATCACATAGATTCAAGTTGAATCAGCTGCTGTATTCATAGTTTGCTCAAAGTATCTTCATACAGTACTGAATTATGCTGTGTGGAAATATCTTCACTGGCTTTCCCTAGCTTCTGTTCTTTGGGTTAGGGCAGACAGCCCCTTGTTCTGCTCTCTCTAACTTCAGCCTTCTCCAGTCCTGAGTCTCTGGTTTACAAAGGTCCATAGGCAAGCACTTCTGCTGTTCGCCGAGCTCAGTCTTTCACAGAAAACTGCAGCTTTCCACAGGGATTTCTCAGGTGACACTGTCAGAAATCTTGTGGATTCTTATCAATGCCAGTGAACCATCACTTCCAAAAACTATCACTTCCTGCATATATCTTGCACTCTTACTAGCTAGCTCTCTAATGCCTCGGGTACCACTGCACCCTCATAATAAGATCCCGGTGGAACACCCCCGTTCCATCAGAGGGGCATTGGGCCCAATTTGCTTAAAGGGATTACACTGTAGCAATCAGTTTTTATTAAAAGTATTTGCAAACTGTTGCATAAGTGTCTTGTAGTTTTATTTTGTATGTAAGATTCTCTTTTACTTGGCTTAGTAGTAGACAAAAAAAATCACCTGAAAGCTTTTTAATGTGCAGTTTGATACTGAGGTTTATGAACATGTACTGTCTGATAAGATTGCAGCAGCTGAAAACCTGAACAATGGCAGCAGTTCATTGGCATGCTAAACTCCTATGGGTTAAATTGCTTGAAAAATTCAAGTCTTTTGCTTAAAGACCACTATTTCAATTATGATGTCACCACTGTAAAATATAACCTTTAGATGAAACTGTCCTGAGATAAGTCTCCTTTTGTCTTCTAGAAATGGGAACTTTGCTAGTTCTGAAATATATATTTGTAAGAAGTGACAGATGTTTAAGAGATAGGGGCAATACATAGGGTCTTATGTGTTTTCTGAGGCAGATCTAAAAGTCCAACCATAGAAAAGAAAATTTCACCTTCAGGGAATATTTTGTTTTGTTTTGCTAGCATGCTCAAGGTTAAGAGTTGTTCTCTGGTTCTTCCAGGACATGATTGTGGCCTGTAATGAGCACAGTCATATCAGGCTATTTCACTCTTTGCTGTAATTAATGTTCATTTAATTATAATCAGGAGAATTAAAAATCGGCTTCACTACACAAGACAGTTGGGGCCTAATCCAATACCCACCGATGTCCATTCATTTCAGTGGCTGTGGTTCACAGTGTTACAGCCCTGAAAATAAGAGTTGAGATCTCAACTGTAGGACATTTCCTCCATTTAAAAAAAGATGCTTAGTGCAGACCTTTGGTTTTGCAGAACTGAATGCTGCACCTTGTAAATGGAACATTGAGTTTATATCAGGCATCGGCCATCAAGACTAAAACCTTGAAGGTTTTGTAAACTGGCATAATGTCTTTAACTGTGTCCTTTCTGTATTTCTGGGGGACAGTCAAGGCTTTAAATTTGGAAGATGGTTTCTTTATGGTTTTACTGCCCTTGCTATAAAAAGTTAAAAATGATCGATATTTTTAACAGAGGAGGGCCACTTGCATGATCAAGGGACAGCAGGGCAGGCCCTATGGGGACCTGAACCTGTTCAGCCTCCACAAGAGGAGGCCGAGAGGTGATCTGGTGGCTGTTTATAAACTAGCCAAGGAAGACAAACAGGCAATGGGAGAATCCCTGTTCCCCCGAATCCCTTGTAACAAGGAATAACAGCTATAAGCTGACTGAGAGTAGATTCAGGCTGGACATCAGGAGGCGCTACTTCACAGTCAGGGCAGCTAGGATCTGGAACCAACTTCCGAGGGAAGTGGTGTTGGCTTCTACCCTGGGGGTCTTCAAAAGGAGGCTAGACAGTCACCTTGCTGGGGTCATTTGACCCCAGCATCCTTTCCTGCCATGGCAGGGGGTTGGACTTGATGATCTGCCGAGGTCCCTTCCGACCCTAGAAACTATGAAACTGAAAAATCAGTTGCTACAGGTATCTGTATTAGTCAAGGCTCCATTTCTGGAAAACAGCACTATTAATCAGGCTTTTCTGTCTTCTTGTAAGCCAAGGTATATATAAGCTAAAATGCCATTTTCTTTATCTTGGGGCTTAATCTTGAACGGTCTTCATTTTAGAATGGAAGATCATTCATTACTTCTGGAAATGTTGCAATTGTCTTTTGTATCTACTGTAACAAAGATGTCATTTTACCTAGAGGCTTTACCAGAGACTAATTCGCTAAGCTAACAGCTCTCAATTTGGTAGCCAACAGGCATCACACTAACAGAAGTCACCGGGAAGTAATGAATGTTTTGCTGCTGCATGCGCTCAGGGAAACTTTAATTCCATTAGTCAGCAAGTATCCATTATTATATACAAGAAACAACAAACAGAAAATAACCCCAGACAGAACAAAGCGACTCCATTAGCATAGACCACAAAAGGCAGGGTAGAACTTTCTAGTTTATCTAGTCAGTCTCTGGAAGGCAATGCTGAACTGACACTTTTTCTTGGTTTTGTATAGAGAAAGAAAGGCCACGGTGAGCAAGGCAAGGAAAGAAAGAGCAGTTTGGCTCATTACAGTGAAAAGCCATCAAAGTGTCACCCTCTTTTATCCTTCCTCCATTGCCAGCTTTTTCTTGACCTAGGGAATGGAGGCTTAAAATCAAGCAGTCATAATGAATGATGAAACAGCACAGTCTGTGTAAAAGAAAGCAGGGGGCTGTGGAGAGAGGTAAAAGGGGGGGCACCATCTGGAAGCAACAGGGAACACTCAGCTGTTTGTTTCCTTGATTCTGTTCTCAGAGGCTGGTTCTTGGAGAGCTGTGGTGGGAAGAAGGACCCTCTTTACTTTATAACAGTAAACACAACCTGTAAACCGTGTGTATCTTTAAATGAACACTAACACATGTACTCTTAAGTGTGTAGCCAAAAGGGAAACAGCAAGATGAGGAAACCAGTATCTGGCATCCTTTAAAAGGGATCAGACAATGGCCTGAAATAAAGTTTTAATACTGTCAGCTGGAATGGCTGATTTTAACTGATTTTAGTTCATATGAATGAGAGCTGCAAGAGCTGCTACATATGGGCAGAAAAATAAGTTCTGGAGTTACCTGTAAATGCACTGTTGTTTTTAAGGAATATTATCTTCCAGCAAACTGTTCAGAGTTACTCATTCACATTTAGATTTTTATTATTTGTGCTGAAGTTGAGCAATCTAAACAGCACTTTTCCAGGTTTGTTTTGGGTCTAACAAATCTTTAAAATAGCTTTGTCAAAGGAAAAAAAGTACTGCCAGTACTGCCAGGGTTTGGGGGCCATACGTAATACTACCTATAATGCTAGATTTGGCTTTTGTGGTGTTTTATCAGTAATCTGTAAAAATTATAATCTGGCCTGAAAGGTACAGTACTATGTGGAAGTCCAGAGGTAAGGGCTATAAAACAGAGGTGGTTTGAGTTGCTTACCTCCCAATTTAAAAGGCTAAATTTTTCCAATTAAATAAATGCAGTGTTTCTGGTTGGCAGTGTCCAATGCAGATTGGAGTTTAATGAGATTTGTGTTAATCCCTTAGAAGCAGCACGGATTGAAGGGGCTCATATAACTACTTCCATCTGGGTTTTCATACTGAAGGTCCCCAGCATAGCATTCTTGTATTAAGAATAAAAATATGCTGTTTACTATGGTTTACTGATCAGATTTATCCTCTGTGTAATCCTATTGACAGCATTATAGCTACATTGGAGACACAATTGCCTCAATATGTTCATATGCAAACACTATCAAGACAGCCGTTATAGCATGTGAAATTATGGATTAAGAATTATACATTAGGAAGAGATCAGTTTGTTTTCAAAAAGGAAGAAGCTCCTATAATATATTAAACAAATATTATGCATATACAGTAGTTCCTTCCAATCCTATTAAACCACTGTGGAATGTATGGTAGTTTAAGTGAATGGTTGAATTCATCTCTGCAGTAAATCTGCTGAAGGCATTCAAATTTGGTTTGTCATATCTTAGTTAAAAATGTGCTTGAACCATACATACCACTTAGAGCCAAAAAAGAATTCCCATAGTTTTAGACAGAGCTGGGTATGGTACTTTGAGTTTGGGCTGTTTTTAATCCTGAGTTGAAGAGTTAATTGGCTAGTGTTTGAAAATATGTTTTGCTCTATATTTGCATTGTGAAGATCAGCAAGGCTAATTTATTAGGAAAAGTATATATGATTTGCATATATATTCACATACCTTGAAAATGACCAAATAAAATACATGCACACTAATACTTGCTGGTACAGAATTGCCAATATTTCCCAGTTGAGTAATGAAATTCATATGTATATATACTTCAGTGTTTTAAATGCCCATTTACTTACTGTAACAAAATAATTTTTTTAGTGGAAGTGCAAAATGTTCAGAATTTCTACAGATCGGTCCAAATTAGATTCTTATATATTTGTATGTTTTTATAAATTCTTTTTCATACAACCATAGTTTCATAGATTTCATAGACATTAGAGCTGGAAGGGATCTTGGAAGATCATCGAGTCCAGCCCCCTGCCCCAGGGGCAGGAAGTCAGCAGGGGTCATTGGATCCAGATAAACATCCAGATTTCTTTTGAAGATGTTCAAAGTAGGTGCTTGAACCACTTCCAGCAGCAGGCTATTCCAGACCTTGGGGGCTCAGACAGTAAAGAAATTCTTCCTTATGTTCAGCCTGAAATGGTCTTGGAGGAGTTTATGACTATTCGACGCTGTCATCCCTTGGGGTGCTCTGGTGAACAATCGTTCCCCCAGATTCTGGTGGTCACCCCTGATAAACTTATAGGCAGCCAGCAGATCACCCCTGAGCCTGCGCTTTTCCAGGCTGAAGAGTCCCATAGCTCTCAGCCTCTCATCATGAGGTCTGTTTTCCTGACCTCTGCTCATGCGCGTGGCTCTTTTGTGGACTCTCTCAAGCTTCTCCACATCCTTTTTGAATTGTGGAGCCCAAAACTGGACATGGTACTCCAGCGGTGGCCTCACCAAGGCTGAGTACAAGGGGAGAATGACATCCTGGGATTTCTTTGAGAAGCATCTATGGATGCAAGCCAGCATTTTGCTCGCTTTACTAGCAGCAGCATCACATTGAAGGTCCATGTTCATCTTGTGGTCAATGATGACCCCCAAGTCTTTTTCTTCTGTAGTGCTAACCAACGTAGCACTGCCAAGCCTATAAGGGTGCTGCAGGTTTTTCCTCCCAAGGTGGAGAACCTTGCATTTTTCAGTATTAAACACCATCAGGTTCTCGTCTGCCCATTTCCTGAGTGTGCCAAGGTCAGCCTGGAGCGCCCTCCTGTCCTCAGGTGTGGACGCTTTACCCCAAAGTTCAGTGTCATCAGCAAACTTGACCGGTCCACTTTTGACTCCAATGTCCACATCATTAATGAAAATGTTGAATAATATAGGTCCAGGGACAGAGCCTTGAGGGACCCCACTGGTCACAGGGCACCACGATGAGTGACTTCCGTCAACCACCACCCTCTGGGCCGACCACGGAGCTAATTCCCCAGCCAGCGGATCGTAATGGACCTGAGGCTGCAGTTGGTCAGTTTTGCTAACAGGTGATCATGGGATACCAAATCGAAGCCTTCTTTAAAGTCAAGATATATGACAATAATCTCTTCTCCCTTTTCCAAGTGATAGGTCATCTGGTTGTAAAAGGAAATAAGATTGGCCAAACAAAACCTACCTGCAACAAACCTGTACTGGTTATCCCTCAGGATGCTGCCATCGGCCAGTCCATTAAGAATGGCCTCTTTGATCATCTTTTCTAAGACCTTCCCTGGGATGGAGGTCAGGTTGATGGTTAACTTGTGGGATTTAGTTATGGCCATATGTTTAAAAATGCAGAAGAGCCTGCAAATGCAATGAAGGGCCTTGGACTTTGAGAAAACTGTGAAGGGATATACAGTAAAAGCAGTGTTATCTGGCATCTTACAAGCCGGCATGCTCTATTAACTGGCATGTCAGCTTGTAAGGTAAAAGTGAAACTGGAAGGGCCCACCATGGCACTTCCGGTTTCGCAGAGCCTGCACAGCCCGGGGCAAAGTAGCCTGCTCTGCCAAGCCCCCATGGCCCAGGACGTAGCAGCATACATGGGGCTCGGCTCCCTGTCCCTGGGGGGCCTGCAGGAGGGGTGGCGATGGGGCAGGAGGAGCAGTGATGCCCTGGACACGGCGGGAGAGGCGGTGGCCTGAACAAGTAAAGACCTCTCAGTTAACCAGCATATTTTATCTGGGATCCCCCATTCCCCATGGGTGCCGGATAAGAAAGCTTTTGCTGTATGATAATTTGGGGAAATATCATGTGTCCAGTTTACAAATTCTGTTTAATATTGTGGCCTTTCTGTATGCATCTTTCTCAAAATATAAACTACATATTAATGCAAGGCTAGTTTGCCGCCTCTTCTGTCAACCTACTTCCATCATGGACTGGAATTCTAGTGCCACAAGGGTTATAATGAAGGGCTGTTAAACCTTAATGAGTCTCAGAACTAGGTGTCCATAGAGCAGGGGTGGGCAATTATTTCGGGTGGAGGACCGCTTACCGAGTTTTGACTGGTGCCCTGTCTCATGGTTGCTGTCTTGTGACTGGAAGTCCTGTCCTCTAACCCATGCATAACACATGCACCCAGAGGCTGAGGGCACACTGCAACTGCCCACAGGTGGCGGTGGCAGCTGCAGGGGCATGGTGGCAGCAACCAGGGAGCTCCCGCAGGCAGCCAAAGTGGTGTCGGTGACTGGGGGGGGGGGCAACCAGCAATCGGTGACCACCCACAGACGCTGCTGGCAGCGTTGGCAGTGAGGGGGGTGGGGTGGTGAGCATTGGCAGAGATTCTCTCAGGAGGTGCATGTGCACCCCTATGCACCCCCTGTGCATGGCCAATGCCCTAATCCCTGACCTTTGCCACCAGAAGTCCCTCCCCTTGCCCCCAGAAGTACTCCTTTCAGCAAGGGGTTTTGTCATCTTGGAACCAGAAAAATACCAAGTTATATTCTAAAAATCGAACATCTACAGCATTCATTAATTTGATATCAACAAATATTTTGTCCTTATTTACATGTGTTTATGTAGTGTACATAGAGGTGATTGCACAATAGTTGAAAATGCAGTCTTACTCTTGTATTTTGTGAGGGGTGGGGGCATGGAGGGGTGGATATGTGAGGTGTGGAGAGGGTGTGGGTGTGATTATGGGGGTGGATAGGTGTGGGGTGAGGGAGCATGTGGGGTGTGGGTGGGTATGGGTTTTATGGGAGGATGTGTGTGGGGGGAAGGTGGCTGGGGTGTGTGAGGTGGTGTGGCTGTGGGAGCCTGTGTGCAATACAGTGCAAGGGGTGTGTGGGCGCATGTGTATAGTGGGGGGGGGGACTCACCCTACAAACACACACACACACACTCTGTCCCTCCCTCCTTACATGCACACACACATACTTTGTCCCTTCTTCCCTCCCTACACACACGCACACACCCCTCCTACTCCTGGCCCCGGGGTAATGGAGCAGGCCCCATGGTCCAACTGTCTGGTGATGGAGCCGGGAGCCATGTGGTGCTGGAGCAGTGCATGGACAGGATCACAGGGAAATGGCTGGCGGTGGTTTGGGCAGCTGGGAGCAGATAAATATTAATTTTCTAAATTTTTTAGGGGCCTGTGGGCCGGATAGGATGACTGGGCTGGATCCAGCGTGCAGGCTGTATTTTGCCCATCCCTGCTTTAGATAGAGAATTAACTGTCACCCAGAAAAACTAGTCTGCCCTTGTTGATTGCTAAATAAACAGATCATTTACTGAAGTTCTTCGATCAACTGACAAGGCTGGAAGGAGGACATATAATAATAGTTATGGACAAGTGGAGGGAAAATGGGTAGAAGGAAGATGGTTGTTTGAAGGAGAAAGTGAGAGTATGGATAGATGGATGAATGGAGACAGACACTCCATAATTTGAGGATCAGCTTTGAGTTGTAGGAAGGGGATTCTGGAAACGTAGGTATCTTTGACCAAATCTGAAAGAATGCTCAGGAGTGAAGAGAAAACTGAATCAGGGAATGGCACAGAGATCTTTATGTCTCTTGTAGACACATATGTCTGCTGTATTAGAAACAAAGTGAAAAGTGTTGGAAATCTTCGCAAAGCTTGTGTATTACATGCTTGGAGAAATGAACTGTAACTGCAAACAGCTTAAACTGCTGAAGTGTCCCAAAGGCTGCGCAGCCTGTGACTGAGATGCCTCACTTCGGTAGAAGGGTGACACAGACAGAATTCATGTCCAGGAAGTTTTGAAGCCTCTCCAGACCAAGGGAGGCTTAAGAGCACACTAATCTAGCATGGCAGGATCCAAACACAGCAAACAAATGAATATCCAATAAGGAGAGCATGCCTAGGTCTATGACCTTCTATTTCCTCTTTCCTCAAAATGTATCCTCTATATATATCTTTAATACAGTACAATATAATATATATTATTAAGATATAATATCTTTAATATATTTATTCATCTTTAATATTCTGGAAGTGAAGTGATATGTAGATGAGGCCTCTATCCAGAAATTAGCAGGACAGCTTCTATGGTCAAAATTTCCTGGCCTTAGCTCATGCTTTGACATACAAGACTGTTTTTTAATAATATTTATTGTGTAGTCTCAATTTAATCTATTCCAATTCAGTTTTCTGATGCTTCCCACTACAAAGCACAAACTGTTTGATGTAGATGTCAGCTTTCATGCAAGAGAGAATCAAATCAGTATTGAGGAAACATTATACCTTTCGGCATTTAGCAAAGGCTAGCCCTCTAGGTCAGGGTTAGTTACTGACATGCTGCCCTAGCAGATGTTTACTGTGTATTGTCCTGCATCTAGCCAAGTAATTGAAAAAGGTCATTCAAAAAAAATCTTGGATAAAACCTATCTGCAAAGCTGCAGGTCTGAAAGCATACAGAACCCTTTAGTTTTGAAATTTGGCCAGCTTCTCAAAACATGTTATGTATTCACTTCAGTGTTTACGTTTACCTGTCGTTCATGCAATTTGTAGTAATATATCACTGTCATATTGGTGCTGTTGTTCACCATCTTCCTGCCTCACACTTCATATCTGTCTGTATGCATACCTGTATATATCTATATTCATATAGATCCCAATTATGGTGATAGCATCTATTCTGTAACTTGGAGGACCATGTGATAAATTGCATTAATTATGCACCTGTGAATGTTTCTGCAGTATTCTTGCAGAGGTGACTGTATGTTTGGCAGTGTTCAAGACATAAAAGAAAGATCATCCTGGCCCAGAAAATGCTAGTGTCATATAAACGAATAAATAAATATGCAGCTCCCCATGCAGCAAAAAGAAATTAACCTTTCATATTACTACAATACAGGCTTTATCTGAAGCTAGCTCAAGTCAATGAGAATCCTTCCAGTGGTTTTAGTGATAAGGGACAAGAGTGAAAACAGACATTGTAAAGAATACCCTTCATTTGATTATTAAACATGTAATTTACAAACATATAATATTTAGAGTAACTATGGGCAGAAATAATCAGAGTAGTTAGTATAGTATTGCCCTCCATGTAATTAGGTGAGTGTTTCAAAAGTCTTATGGCAAACTATAAAGGAATTTTGACTCCAGCTACAATTAGAAAAAAGTCTTATTGTATTAATTATTTTAACTCTGTTCATTTATAAAGAATCTCTCCAAATGTGCTCAGGAATAATTAAAAATAGAACTAAAGTTTTGGTCATCACAAACAAACGGCCCAACTAGGACATTCATGATTAAATGCATTGGTAAGGTCACTTTTGCTTGTGAGGTTAAATCCAGATCCAAGTTATGCTTTTTCTTGTTGGCTACAGGCCCACAGTGAAAAGAAAGAGAATTTAAGTGCAATCAACTGATTTTAGACCCTAAAATCCTGTAACATTCCCAAGACTTCATTTGTGATGTTTACTATGGCATTGTCTACTAGATGAGTTAATTTTGCCGATAGCTATTTGAGTTTTGGAAGGAAATTTTGCATGAGGTCTGAGGGGGTTTTGTTTGCTTTTTTGGACTTATCATAAAGAATAAACAAATGAAAAATTTACTACATAAAAATACTGTTGATTCAAATCCTCATAGGGTGGTGTGTTCAGATGAGCGTGCACGTGCCTCTTGCGGTGTCTCAGAGTAGTTTGAGATGCTGCAAGAGGCATGCTGGGAACAGAAAAATGTTCCTTGCACTGTATATTTTCATTGTGGGCTCAAAATTTGATACCTGGGAATCCAGGTGGGGGTCAGGGGTGGGAGAGTGCTTTGGGTAGGAGAGGCTGCTGGAGCTAGTCCTAGAGCCCCCCTACTCCCCTAGAGCAGCCTGTGCAGGAGGAGGCCAGCCTAGGAGGAAAGGGTAGGTCTCAGTCCCTGATCCCCAGTTGAAGGCTTCCCAGGGACAGTGTGGGGCAGGGAGCAAAACAGCAAGGTGCCACAAAGCAGCAGGTGGGACAGCTGCAGCTAGACTCATATCCAGTTGCTGGGACAGAGCTGCCTCTGGGAGGGAGCTAGTGGGGGGAGGCAGAGGCTGTGGGTCAGGAGTTAGGGGATGGGTTGCAGGGGCTGAGAGTGAGGGGCAAGGGCAGGGGCAGGGCACTGGCATATCAGTGCTGCTCAGTGCCACTGAGCAAAGGGGGTAGGGGCACTCTGATTTTTCTATGAAAAACAACCCAAAAGTAAATGCCGAAGTATATAGATATTTAGAATCCACTTTATTATGATGATAGAGGTGCTGGCAGGCTTCCAAATTGCTTTTCACTTGTCTATTAATCAATAAAAAGCATTGCCCAACTGATCCCTATATATAGTGGCGTTTCATTGTAATAGCAGAAGAACACTATTTTTGGTATTTTAAATGAGAGAATTTGGGTTTCTTATGAGAGGATGTGCAGTTTTTAAACAGGGAACACCAAGATCTCTGCTAGTGAGACAAGTGGTGAGAGCCATGCAGAGGAGCCTGTGCAGAGCCAGCACTGGGTACCCAGCTGGAGGGCAGACAATTTGGCTGACCTCTTGATCATTTGGGGCCAAATGGACATGTCAGAGCGGGGGCACCCAATCTGGGTCTGGCAGGCCTGCAGCCATGGGGCTGCAGGTCCAAAGGAGCAGATGGAGGTGGCAGCAGGTCACAGCCAGGCAGCAGCCTCCACTGCCAGACTGCTGCATTGGGTAGGGGTGCAAGGGCCACTCCAGGTTAGGGCTGCTTCAGCAGTCCATCTGGTACAAGGGGTAGTGTCCCCAGATACTAATTATCCAGACTTCAGAAGCTCCTATCTATTTGTCCATCTGATTACCATGGGCAAGGCCCACCTGGCTAACTAGTAACCTCTTGTCATGGGGGCTAATGGAGGAATGGAACCATGAAATTCTTGGGACAACTAATGAAAAAAAACAGGATAAGAGTGTTGTGTGGGTCAGTGGATCAAAACGTGAAAATAAGTTTTGGGATCCTATGACCCCAGCTGACTTCCTGCCCGTTGGGTGGGGGGCTGGACTATCTTCCAAGGTCCCTTCCAGCCTTAATGTCTATGAAATCTATGAAAGTGTGCCTGAGGGGACACCGAGCAGTAGCCCCTGGGCTGCACCCACCAGTCCTCAAAGGTATCCAAGGAGCTGGTGGATGCCACCAACTGGTGCTGTGCCTGGAAACTTGCATGGACAAGTGAGAAGAAAGTGGCCCTGCAGTCTCCAGGCACCTTCCCGGCCACAGCCTCCTTTCTGGTAGAGTACAGGGCCCACTTGGTGAGAGCCAGGAGGAAGTTGACCAGGAGGCCCTGGGACTTGGTGAGTCTGCAGATGGTGTGACCAAAACCAAAAAGGTGGGGGGTAAAATTCAACCAGAACCTCTCAGGAGGAGGTTCTGGAGGTGGAGGTGGAGGGGCTGTAGCCTGGCACATTCGAGAGTCATGTGCGCCAGGATCTCCCTCTGCCTACAGAAGGGGTGGGAGACCAGGGTGTCCGTGAAGCTTACCACGTACATGCCCATGGTGATGGCTTCATGGAGGAGCTGCCAGCTGAGGCCCCAGTGACTCATTGGATAATCTCAGAAGCTCCTGAGGACAGATAGCCCTGAGCTGGTTGCCAGGGCAGGTTTTTATATTGCTGGAGTTTTTATATTGCACAGAGTTTTTATACTTGCTGAGGCTAGTATAGGTGCTGGCCCCAGCCTCTAGCTCCCCCTGGCTGCAGATCGGGGAGGAGCTGATCAGGGTCATTTTGCCCCAAGTGGCACAACTTGCCCCACACCGAAGTGTATGTCCAGGCACATGCAGTGGGGCAAAAATCCCTGGCACAAATTTGTGATGCTCCTATTTGAGCTGCTGCAAGCGCATGTGCCTGCATGTGTGGACTCGCCCATATAGGGCAATGTATTCTCTAAATACTGTTTGACATGATTACAAGAATGCAAAGCACCCTCAGTTTCCATCTGCACCTGCAATTCATTTACTTTACCAAGGAGTGGCTGAACTCAGCGGGCGTGTCTACACATCCAATTAATGCGAAGCAATAAATTGGCACTTATTGCGCCAGAGTTTATTGCTCCCAGGCATGCCATTTGAATGTATGCTTGGGACCGCAGCATGTTGAGTCAGGTCAGAGCAACCCCAGCTGGCAAGAGGACCTCTGAGATCAGCTTGCCTGCCTGGGGCTGTTCCCCCATGGCTCAGTGTGTTGCAGAGGGGCTGGCTGGGGCACAAGGGTGCTCTAGTGTGGGTGGGGCTATCCAGCAAGCAGCCTCGCACTGAAGTACTGTCATGCCCCAGCCAACCAGGGCAGCATCTACACATGTGCTACTGTGGAGTTAATTAGTTTCCTCCAGCCTAATGGCGGGGTGTAGATTTTTATTGTGGAGCTAATTAGTCTACTGCGCAGTAAACGTCTTAGGTAGATGTGCCCTTTGTCCCTCTGAATCAAAAATGTTAGTCATATGTGAAGTAATGCAAGTTGGTTCCAGTGTGGAAATAGCTGCTGGAACCAGTTGGATCAGTTTTTAGACTTAGCATTAAAAAAAAAAATCTTCCAGATTCAGAAATACTCAGTCTAAAAAAATGTATAAAATGAAAGTCTCACAAATCGGCAGTCTTATTTTCTTGGATAATATAGCAAAGAGATGAGCCAGTAAAAAATAAACCATTGCTATTGGTGCAGCCACATAACAATTTCAAAATCCAACTTGCCCAATAGGTGCTGACAGACTGATCAACTAATCCTGTCATTTTTAGAAAGAGTTAACAGCTGTCAAAACAGGTCATCTATTTAGGCGTGGCTCTTTAAACTTAATTGGGGCCATGGGAATATAGACAGCCCTGAAGCTTTAAGTGTGGTTTCTTTCCTAAATCATGTAGGGAGTTCAGGGTCCTTTCAACCCAATGGATACAGTTGCATTCTGTTTTTATTATACAGTAAACAGAGGAAGTGGCCTGTCTGTTCACAAATTACTTACATCTGCTCTGTCTACTACTGCAGTTCCCACAAACAAAATGCCATTTTTTCCCTTCTTTGTCCCATATTGCAGGTTGATAGGGCACCAATATTTTGTCTGGCTCACTATTTTTTATCATTAAACTGCAGTTACAGGATGATCAGATATGGCATTCGCAAAATGAACTTTAATGCCAGGATTGCAATGATTCCGTGAAATGGCCTAGATAAGTTAGATGTTAGGTACCATTGTACAATAAAGCAAAATGCTTCTAACCCTTCTAAAAAATTTTGCTTCATAGAAGTTCATGAAGATATTTTCTTTTTTGTCTATATATATTTGTACCCTGAGAAACATTTGTTTTCATTTAAAAAGTTACAAATTTTAGCTGATTTTCAAATATAATTGAAATCATCTTGAACTGCAAAGTTTGAGTAGTTCTGAATTGAAACCACGAATAACCCCTTTAATTCAAAGCTGTGTTGGTTTAAATGTGGAGAAGTGTTCATGCTATCCAATTCAGTTCTGGCCTTTGAAGATCCTACCTTTCGGTACATTTGGATACCTATCCCTACTTTAAATGGTAAAAACTGTTATTATTCTAAGGGTTTGCATTATGATAACAACTGAAGGGTCCTAATTGAAATTGGATTCCCTAGTAAACTGTAGGAACAGTCTCTTTCCTGAATCACTTTACATACTTCAGTCTGGCCATTCAGTGAAGTTTAACTAGACCAAGATGAGCATTACATCATTTGGAATGTCTCTGGAAGCATTTCACTACGTTTGTTAGTTAAAGCTAATGCAAGCTTGGCATTTTGTGTTAAATTGGAAAGGGACAGAAGGAAGATTGACAAACATGTTATCATGTATTCTCTTTTTACACATTCATCTTAAAGAAACACTTGCATCCCATTAGTATGGTAGACCAGGTTTTAAAGTTGTAGAAGGAATACTTATGCTTTCCACAGCTTGGATTAATGTTATGGTTTTGCATATATGTAATGTTAGAAACTGGAACCTGATACCTTTATATAATCCCAAAGAAATGTATCTGGAAAAGCCAGTTAAAACAGAAAGGTGGCACCAAATCACTCACTCCAGCAGCATTTGTGAAAATATTGAATGGACAGCAGCATGCTTCTTCCCATTTGAAATTAAAATCTTTGTTAGAGTTTCCTTTCTGTTTGTTTCATTATGTGTTAAATTTCAGGTTAGGAGTGTGAGAGCATTCAACTTTTCCTGAAGGGTAATGCCGGGGTAGACTATTTCAAAACTATGCCAGCTAAGAAGCCTTTATTTATTTGGTTTAAAATGTCATCTTGATAGTGTAACATTTTAGCATACATGTAGCCCTTGTTTCAAAGAGCGCCCAACCTCAGCTGAGGCCAACTGTCACGAACAAACCTGCTAAAAGCATTGGATTTCTCATTATGTAAGACGCACATGATGTAAGTGTGCACCTCTTTGCCCACTGTGTTCTTATCAGTCTCTTCTGTGCACCGTTAGGATATTTTTTTTCCTTCTAATCACCTTTAAATTAAAGTTTTCCAAATAGTGTATTAGCAAAGGGGTGAGCAATTATTTTGGGCGGAGGGCCACTTACCAAGTTGTGGCAAGCTGTCGAGATCCACATGGGTAGCCCCACCCCTTGACAGATGCCCTGCCCCTTGACAGATGCCCTGCCCCAGATCACCATCTTGGGATCAATGTCCCAATGTCTTGGGACAAATGTCCCAGGGCTAGCACTGGTAAGGCCTAGAGCAGGGCGCAGGCTGGCAGGGGTTTGTGGAGCTGGGCTGAGCTACACCAGCAGGGAGAGGGGGGAGCTGGTCTGGTCCCATAGAACCCCGGCCAGCCAGGACCCTATAACCCTGCCACCCTGCTCTGGGCCCTGCTGGCACTGGCCCTGGGACACCGGTGCGGGCCCTACTTTTGTACCCGCTCACTCCCAGTCCCCCCCTAGCCCCGCGGTAAAGGCGGGGGGCAGCACGCAGCCCAGACCCCCCTCGCTGGAAGAGAAGGAGCTGGTGCTGAGCACAGGGGGAAAAGCGGCCCCTCCCCCACCCGATGCCCATTCCTTCCTGCTTCAGTTGCTCACAGCCCACATAGGGCTGTCCTGAGCAGGCACAGGCAACCCCATGCAAGCTGCGAGCAGCTGCAGTGCGGGGCATCAGCCGGAACTTGTGTGCTGGGCAGCAGCAGCAAATGCTGTCTGGCGTGGCAAGCAGGGAGGACCACAGCTGCTACCACTATGGTGCAGCCCTAACGGGTGAGGCTGGAGCTGGTGTGGGGCCCAGGCTGGCAGCAGGGGTGGGTTACAAGTTGATGCTAAGCACACAGGAAAAGCCGCTCTTCACCCGCCCCGTGGTCAGTGCCCCGTGCTGCAGCCACTCACAGCCCTGTGGGGCTGCCTGACCTGCTCAGGATAGCCCCGCACGGGCTGTGAGCAGCTGCAGCAGGGAGTGCCAGGCACGGGGCAGGCAAGGGGCCGCTTTTCCCTGTGCTCAGCACCAGCTAGTCCCCTGCCCTTCCCCACCCCCTCTTACCTGAGTTTCCCACGCTGGGACAGCCACATGGTCCTAGGCCACGGTCCTAACCCCTACTGGGGCTTCTGGCGGGGGGGATGGGGCCAGGTGGCCCCTGCTGTTGCAGGAGCTGTCCAGGGCTTCCCGTGGGTCCTACTGCCCTTGGTTCCTGTCATCTTTGACAGGAACCAAGGACAGATAAATTTTAATTTTCTAAATTTTTTTATGGGCCCTGTGGGCCAGATAGAATGGCATTGCGGGCCGGATCCAGCCCGTGGGCCATATTTTGCCACCCCTGTATGAGACACTATTTAGGGCTTGCAATGACCCTTGGAGGTCCTGGACCCCTGAAGTCCTGAGCTTGACCAGGAGTTCGCCTGGGAACTGACTGAGGCCGCTTGCTCCAGGACCTTGGTTGTCGTGGGTGACTTCAATTACCCGGACATCTCGTGGGAAGATCACTCAGCAAAATCCGAGCGGTCGCAAAGCTTTCTCTCGTGC
>NW_017728917.1:29283110-29305874 GCF_001723895.1 Crocodylus porosus
ACCGTTTCAGGCTGGACATAAGGAAGAATTTCTTTACTGTCCGAGCCCCCAAGGTCTGGAACAGTCTGCCAGCGGAGGTGGTTCAAGCACCTGCATTGAACACATTCAAGAGTAAATTGGATGCTTATTTTGCTGGGACCCTATGACCCCAGCTGACTTCCTGCCCTTTGGGCAGGGGGCTGGACTGGATGATCTCCCGAGGTCCCTTCCAGCCCTGATGTCTGTGAAAGCTATGGAGGTGGTAGTAAGTATTTGTATTTAGAATTGGCATACAGAGCAGAAATCTAACTAATGTTAGTCATGCCTTCTTCCTCAAAGCATTGAAGCAGGCAGAAAAAGAGTGGAATCAACTTTCAAAATCCCATCTCCTGTTTTGGGTCATTTAGCTGAGATTTTGACTAACTGTGAAGCTAGATGAACCAGACTAGTTGCACCAGATGGAATGTCAGCAAAAAGAGCCTTGCATGAAACTCAACCAAACTGAATTTGTACACGTCTGCAAGTAAGCTGAAAGCTTTTCAAAAGACTGACTTCTGCAATTTTGCTCTGGTTTGATTTAACACAGCTCTTGACAGCTGATCACACCACAGGTATCCCTGTAAAATCACACAGTGCATAAGTGGAACAAAATTCATTTTGAGTTTGAGTTTAACATTGTTATTTTGGGACAAAATAAATAAAAAATTGGAAGTTAAAATGAAAGAGTGCAAAAGCACTTCAGACAAAAGCCTTCAAACCTGGAATTCATAAAGATTTTTAATTTTAAGCCGGATGAAGATGCAGCCTTGAGGTAGTAAATTGATTTATCAGTCTCCACCCTTGACAGAATGGTTCTTTTTCAAGGTAAGTATATGTGTTTATAGGGCATGTCTACACGTGTATTTATGTGCGCCTAAATTTAATGTGCCTTTGCTTATGGCGCATTAAGGCAATTTAAGCATCCGTCTACTTGTGGATGTACTAATGCTCATTAAGGTGCCTTTAATTTAGGCATGAATAGCTAAATTGCATTAGTGCATGTGCAGATGTGTTAATGCGGATTAACACAGTGTGCATCCACTGATTCACACCACATTGATTTGCGTTAGTGTATCTACATGTCTGCTAAAAGCGAATTAGCTATTCACTCCTAAATCTGATACCTGCTTGATGCAGGTATCAAATTTAGGATCACATAGCCTTAAATCACCATTTTTAAGGTGCATTAAGGACACACACGTGTCTAAAACAGCTTAATAGATGTGGGGAAAAAATTGGGGGAAAACTGACTTCAAATGTTAAAGAAAAACTAATGGAAGTTAGGAACATCCAAAAAGAAAGAATTTTATTTTAGGCAAATTGCAAGGATCAGCAGTTGTATACATGACCTACTCCCTGTGCCAAAGTGTGAGAAAAGATACAGTATCATCACTAGTAAAGTCTGTGGTGAGCACTATCAGCTCTTCTGTAGCAGCTTTCCTACTACCAGCTCTCCTATAATGTAGTCCTGGAGAGATGTGAATGCTGAAATCTAGCAATAATGGAAATATAAGCATTATGTCAGCATCAGAAGTGTAAAAATCTTGGCTTTTCAGTTAGTGCCTTACTTTCCCACTGAGATTATAATTTACTCTTTCATATTTGCTTTTCAAAATCCCACCAAGAAAAATATTCATAGTGAAACATAGGGCTAGATTTGCTCAGCAAGAAGGCTCGCTTGAACAATGCATGGGAGAACCTTGCGCCTCTGAAGTTCTGCATCTGAGCAAATAAAAAAGGTGACTGTACTCACAACAGTGTACATAATTCCTTAAAGATACAAGGATTGTATATAGGGATATAACTTGAGACCTTTGAATCATAAAGCACAAGTAGATGTTTTTGAGCTACAGATCCAGAAACTTTGAAATGAGTGTAGCATGATCTAACCACTAATGAAGGACAGAACCATATAGTATTCATGCAGCTTGCACACAACTGGTTATTCACCTTGCAAATGGAAATTACATTAGCAAGCTTTAACATGGGCTTTTCATGACCACTTGTGCATTTTCTCTGATGTTGCAGTTCAGATTTATAACCAGAAAGGCAACAATTCATAACAAGTGTCCACATTTGACTGTTGAGCAGTTTTAGACAATGGCCTTCTAAACAATACCTGAACAATGACTAACTTCAGATGCTAACTTCACCTGAGCCTAAGCCATCTGATATGGAAGTCATTTTCTTGACATTAGCTGGTTAAGGCTCAGGTGGGCTGTGAGTCAAACTGCATCCACATGCACTCCTGCAATAGGCACAAGAGAGAGGGTTTGAGTTTCAGCCTTATTACATTTCTCAGCTTCTAAGACAACAGAATCTGACAGCAGCAGAATACAGTTACATTTCCTAAGCATGAAGGTGTCTGGTTTCTTTTGATTTATCAAGTAACTCACATTAATGTTATATGAATAACTTACATAAATCTTCTACAGATCAGTGGGAATGCAAGTCCCTGAGGCTCTGTCTCATTGGCACATTTCCTGTGTTTTATGAGTGGCAATTGGATTGCAGCATATTTCCACTAGTAGTGACAATAACAATTAGTGGCAATAGTAATTAATCCTAGAATTTCAGATTTGATATGCATAATCCCTTTGAATGTTTTCATTAAGCGCTACACATTGAAAGTTTGAATTCTTACACTCTAGTGCCTAAGTCTGTAAACACAAGATAGTCACATTAAAAAGTACAGGCTACCGACAGGGTACATTTAATGAATATTTCCTTTTTCACAACTTGTTAAAGTCTTTATATCTAAGAACCATGCATAACAGAAAAGTCATTTTGTAAATCTAAGCCAGTATAATTATACCTTCAGTATCAAACTGTAATTGCCCAAATGAAATCCCAGCTTCTAATTTTACTTCTTGGAAAGGCCAGGCTGGATCAAAGGCTAGTTCAAAGAGTATCAAGATTGTTGAGAAAATGGTCCAGAAGCAGCTTGACTTAAGAAAGAACTGGAATATTTTCTTTCACTCCAAAAGGGTTAGTGGCATATAGCCACTTCATCAGGCTTTGCCAAACTGAATTTGCTGATAGGTCTGACACTTAAATCTGAATCATGGTATTCTCCAACTAGGTTTTTGTAAGACGTAAACAGAGGTCTTATGGAACTATTTGGGCACTTGCTTGCAAGCTAGTAAACTCTCACTATCATATCTTTCCTATGCAACTATCCCTAAAGCCCAAATTCATCTAACTATAATAAATTAATTTAAATAATCATTTTGAAAATTTGTCTGGGAATTCTGAAGCTTTCACTACAACATATTTTCTGTCGTTACTAGAACAGAAAACCAAAGATTGTCCAAGTAGTCATGCATGACTCTATTTTAAATGCAGCAGAAACAGATCGGTATGTGATGTCTTCTTTACTTCTGTTACTAAGGGTTTGTTTAGTTTTTAACTAGAGCTTTGGGAGTGAAGGAGTTGGCTTCTCACATCTAAACATAGGCTTTTGTTAGGAAACAAAGTTTACTTTTCAGTTATTTACAAGACTGGTCACTCCTGATTGGTGTCTGCCAGTTCTCAGTGAAAAGTGAATAGTAGCTTTGTCAACTAGTTACTCTCATTAAATCGAAATAAAGATCCTGTCTTTTCCAGGTAGGCTGAGGGCATGAAAACAAGCTGCATCATCCTAAACATCCCATTTTCTTGCCAGAACAAATGAAGCTCACAGACAACTCCTGCTGATGCAGACCAGATTTCATCATGCTCCTGGAATGATTTCAAAAATCCTTTAAGATGATAAGCTCACACCTGGCTTCATTTACAAGTAGCATCTTTGTTAAAAATAACTCTCATGACATGCTACATTTGTGCACAGTGCCATTTTTCAAGGTATTTACAATCAGGGCTGACAGTGAAGCATGTCAAATTGTATCACAGAAAATCACACCCAAAGGATAAACCCAGAATTTTTTGAATATTCTTATTTGCCAAACAGCATGACACTATGTAGTGTCAAGTGGTGGAAGGGGAGTGGGGAGGGAGGGGGTTTGTGGAGGCAGATAAATGCCCCCTGTGGTGAGGGGGGAAGGGGGCAGGGGCAGGCGCTGCCTAGCTGGGGTGGGGCGGGGCGCAGGACAGAAGTGCAGGTCATCAGGGGGACAGGGGCAGGTCCCGCTGCTGTGTGCACCCGGGAGGGCAGGGGGAGGGCAAAGCGTGTGCCCCCTGGATTTGTGTGGGGCAGCATGGGCAGGCTGCAGGCTGGAGCTGCGGCTGCGCTGGGCTCTTCTTGGTGGGGACTGGGGTCAGAGTGGGCAAAGGCAGCACTGGGAGGGGAGCTACAGAGGGGGCTGCAGCCACCTCATATTTTACTGTAGCCCCACTCCCAGTGCCACTGCTGTGTGCCCAGCACAGCACCGGCTCTTCCCAGTGCACGGGTGGAAGCCGGGTATTGAGCCAGAGCTGTGCCAGCCACACAGCCGCAGCGCTGGGAACAGAACTATAGGGGGGCTTTGGCGAAATTTGGGGATGTTGCATCCCTCTCTGTAGCCTGTGCCCTGAGCCCAGCCCCTGCGGAGGAGAGCCTCTGCAAGACATGCTAGGAAATCTGGTCATCACACCAGATGACAAAGCTAACTTATTTAACAATTGCTTTGCCTCCATTTTTCTGAGCAGGGACCAGGTCATCCCCGTACTGGGACACCTGTGGGCCCCAGGGGAGGTGCACCCAGGCCAAGGGTCAGTGAGGACCTAATCAGGGAACTTCTGGAGGGACTGGACCCATTTAAATCAGCTGGTCTGGACGATCTTCACCCCAGAGTGCTGAGGGAATTAGCACAGGTCACTGCTGGACCCCTGGCATGGCTTTATGAGCGCTCATGGTGCTCTGGTGTGGTGCCAGAGGACTGGAAAAGGGCCAATGTGGTTCCCATTTTCAAAAAAAAGAGGAAGGAGGACCCAGGAAACTATAGGCCAGTTAGTCTTACCTTGATCCTGGGTAAGCTTTTTGAGAGAATTATCATAGCGCATGTCCGCAAGGGGCCAGAAGGGGAGATTATGCTTAGGGGCAACCAACACGGGTTCATTAAAGGCAGGTCAGACCAACCTGGTGGCCTTCTATGACCAGGTCACAAAATCTTTAGATGCAGGGGTAGCAGCGGACGTAGTCTTTCTAGACTTTAGGAAGGCTTTTGTCACTGTCTCTCACCTCATTTTCATTAAAAAACTAGGGGACGGTGGTGTTGACACCTACACAGTCAAATGGGTCGCTAACTGACTGGGGGGCCGCACCTAGAGAGTGGTGGTGGATGGGTCTTATTTGACCTGGAGGGATGTGGGCAGTGGGGTTCCCCAGGGCTCAGTCCTTGGGCCCACACTGTTCAACATCTTCATCAGTAACTTGGATGAGAGGGTAAAAAGCACCCTCTTCAGATTTGCAGACAGTAAGATGTGGGGGGAAGTGGGCATGCTAGAAGGAAGGAATAGGCTACAATCAGACCTAGACAGGTTGCAGGGGTGGGTGGATGAGAACAGGACAGGATTCAACACTGACAAGTGCAAGGTGATGCACCTGGGGAGGAACAACCGGCACCATACCTACAGGCTGGGGAACTCCCTTCTCGTCAGCACAGAGGCAGAAAAGGATCTTGGAGTCATCATTGATGAACATGGGCCAACAGTCTGGGGATGCGGTCAGTGTGGGTACCTTGTCATGCATCCACAGATGGATCTCAAGCCGGTCCAGGGAGGTGATCCTCCCTCTCTATGCGACACTGGTTAGGCCGTAGTGGGAGTACTGCGTCCAGTTCTGGGTGCCACACTTCAAGAGGGATGTGGACTACATGGAGAGAGGGTCCAGAGGAGGGCCACTCTCATGGTCAGGGGGACAGCAGGGCAGGCCCTATGAGGAGAGGCTACAGGACCTGAGTTTGTTCAGCCTCCACAAGAGAAGGCTGAGGGGGGAACTAGTGGCCATTTACAAACTAGTCAGGGGGGACCAGCAGGCATTGGAGGAGTCCCTGTTCCCCTAGTGCTACCAGGAGTGACAAGAAATAACAGTCACACACTGGCAGAGGGTAGATTCAGACTAGACATCAGGAGACGCTACTTCATGGTCAGGGCAGCTAGGATCTGGAACCAACTTCCAAGAGAAGTGGTGCTGGCTCCTACCCTGGGGTCTTTAAGAGGAGGCTGGATGTATACCTTGCTGGGGTCATTTGACCCCAGTAGTCCTTCCTGCCATGGCAGGGGGTCAGACTTGATGATCTGCTCAGGTCCCTTCCAACTCTACCAACTATGAAACTATCTTGAGGGAAATAAGTCTAATGAGAGTATAAACCAGAGTTGGGCAAAATGGCAGATCTGGCCAGTGGTTGGACTCCATTTCTCAGGAGCCCCTGCCTACATTGCTGCAGCCAGTTTCCATGGAGACCCCAGCAGTCAGGGCACTATGACAGCAGGGGACCAGGTTTTCCCTGGAGACCAGCCCCAGCACCTCTGGCAGGGTGCGTGGCTGGGTGGGGAACTGCTCTGTGACCAGGACTGGGATCTTGCAGTGGTGACAGCATGGTACAGAGCTGAGGCAAAGCCACGATCCGCTGTCTACCAGCCCTTGCAGGGGACATGCAGGCAGCAGCTCATTGCTCTGTTCTGGCTCTGGACCACACTGTCACCACTACAAGATCCCAGCCCCAGAGCAGCTCCCTGCCCAGCCACACACCCTGCCAGCACTGCTGGGGCTGGTCTCCAGGGAAAACCTGGTCCTGCACTATCATACTGCTGCTGCTGCAGGGGTCTCCATGGAAACTAGCTGCAGCAAGGTGGGCAGGGAGGGGCTGCTCAGAAATGGAGTCTGCCATGTGTCCAACCCAGCCAGCAGGCCGGACTTTGCCTGCCCCGGTCTAAACTGTTGAGGTATACCTGACTCTATCACAGTGTAACCTCATTTATTTCAGTGGAGCTATTCCTGATGTGCATGGCCTTTAGTCTAGTCTTGCAGGAACCTGTTAAAACTCTAGATAACATATTTTTTAAAGATCCTACCAAGACAAACTCATAAAATTCTGTCATGTAGATATTTTAGAACTCCAGCTAAACTATTTATCTTTCGTACAGACTCAAAAATTAAAGTAGCAGCATTGTCAATTAAGTAGTACCAGAAAATATTTTTCTAAATAATATTATAGAGGATTTTATACTTTTTTTTTAATCTTAAAGGACATCTTGTAACTTTAAGAGCTTACTCTACTAAAATGCCTGGCATTAAAATTCAAGGAAAATGTTCTGTTTTCATTCTGTAGCCATTTCTACCTTCTAAACTAATACAAAATATGCTGATGAGCTGCTGTGCCACTTCTAATCTGCTCTCAGCCCCAGACAACACACTATGTAGAGGCCAAACATATTCACTTCCCATAATTTGATTTTTTTAAACTTGTGAATTACCAGAGTAACTAGAGTAAGACTTACTCAAATCTCTTCAGGCTTGACTGCTACTAGGGTCCTTCATCTCACACCCACCTGCCAAAAAGTGATTCCACAATCTCCCTAGAGCAGCTGGGTTAATGTGTCCTAATTCTATGAGTCACTAGAACCTACTTGACTTCTTTGTCGTTGGGTGCTGTTGCTAGCCTTTTACCCTGCCCCACAATTAAACTCTGAATATTTCCATCATGGTTAGTAGAAGCTGGGCTTTGGAAGGGTTTGCAGTTGAATCAGGAAGTGATTTCAAATCTGAGGGTTATGGAAGGGTTCCAGTAGCAGGCACCAGTAAAACCAGCTCTCTATGTAAAGCCCCAGGCACACATTCCATTTGTAATTCAGGAATAAGTGTTGTGTTATAAAGAAGCTAAGGAAGGGCTTAAATCTCATGTTGTATGGAAAAAGGTCAGATCCGCCTTTGGAAAGTTGTGGTTTTATTCAAGTCAGAGGCAGATGAGGAGATTTCACTTGTGGCTCACCCCAGTAGCTCAGTGAAGGTGGACTGCATTATCTTAAAATATAGGCACAGTTGTTTCTAATATTAAACAACTTCCACTGTAAACTAAAAAAAATGATTAAAATAGCTTAATAAATACAGTTGTTTTCCTGTTTGAGCTCTGTGATGTTAGGTTTAATCTGTTGCTTTCATAATAAGATAATACAGCTAGTGTCACAGTCTCTCTCTCAAACAACTGTGTTTATATTAGGTCTTCCTCCTAGTGCTCCGCTACAATTTTCTACTTCCGACTGTTGTTCTCTGCTTTTCATACAGATTTCCTTCTTTTCCTCTGGGACCTCTTTGAGGAAATGGTGACAACAATAAGAAATATCTGTGTTCAGCTGTTGCCCTTAGGGGTCAGGCCAATGCTCAGGATCTCAATATTGTGCTGTTAGACAGGAGGCCGTGGTGTACAATTGCACATATACAAACACACAAATCAATTAGATGTATACACACACACACTACCAGCTCAGGCACATACACATCCAAACCAGCCTAGGCACATGCATACCTATCACCAATTCAAGAACATGCAGTATACACCCCAAAAGTTAGACACAGATCACTATTCGTATATTATGCACACAATGCCATACACACACACACGTGTGTGAGCAACTCAGATGCACACATGTTCAAAATAACCAGTTTAGGTTCATGCACACCTATCACCAGTTTAAGCCCATACACGCTACACGCACCAAATTTAGACAGAATCAGTTACACATCAAATACACATACATGGATTACTAATTCATATACCACACACACACAATGATATCTATATATGTGTAATTCACTAATTCACACACGTACCACCCACCTACTCAGACACACAGGTGAGTTCCTAAGTTGGGTATTGTGATATGTATGTATGTATGTATGTGCTTGGTGTACTTGGGATACCTGGGGAAAGGTTAAGGTAAGAAAGTAGAAGTGCAGGGAGTGAAAGTCACCAGGACTGGGATTAGAACCAATAGAATTGAGGGGTCTGGGCTGAAGAACTGAGGCTGGGGGTAACTTTAGGTTAATTGAACTTAATTGATTCAAAGACAAAGCCCAAAGCCTACAGAACAGGGGAGAATGCTGGCACAGAGGCTGGGACTGGAGCCAGAGCTACAGGGGAGCTAAAAATGTAGGTGGGGAGAGGGCAAATGGGACTAAGGGAAGGTGTGGGTGTTAAAGAGGGGCTCTGGATGTGGAGAGCCAGAGGATGGCTCTGGGGCAGCTAGAGAAGTTGCAGGGAGTGGTATTAGGTGCTGGGAGCTGGAGAAAACTTCAGGACAGCCGCGAGGAGCTGGGAAGCTGCTGTTGCAGAAATGGCTGCGGTTCGTTTCTCGGAAGGCGAAGAACTCTCAGTCACAGACACACTCCATTAGTAACACAAAAGGTATATATTTGCAAATAGGGTTGGAGCGGAAACAAAGGATCACTCCAACCGCTGAGGACAACTCTCAGCTGGCTTTTATCTCCTCTCTCCTGAGCACGTGTGCAGAAGCAGGAACTCTTACATCTCATTTCCCGTTCATACAAACATATATGAAATGACGTCACATCATCCGTCGCATGTGCATTATAATTAACTACTTAAGCATGCGGGGCGGATAGGCTTATATGCATTAGCTAATTGCGCCTGCTCAGAAAGTACTTTAGGTTACAAAAAGTTCAAACCTTCTCTGCCCCAAGGCCACGACCATTAAAAATTGCAATTTACTCTTATCTGCATGAGAACGCTAAGGAGTATATGCTTTACTGTAACAAAGAGATAGTAAATTTGCAAAACAAAGAGAGAGTGATACCTTAATACAAAGAGCCCTTAGTAGCTTCTCCTCCAACCTCCCCCTCCCACCAGGGAGAGCTGACAGCTGTGCTGTTCTAACAACACTATTGATAATGCATTTTCAATAATATTTCTAACACTGCAGTGGGGGGGATGGCTACAGAAGGTGCAGGGGAAGCCTGAAAACAGAGAGACAGACAGCAGAAAATCACAGGAAAAGCAGCAGGAGAGACTGAAAGGCAGCAGGGCAGCGGGAAAGCAGAGAAAGGCAACAGAAGGTCACAGGGAAAAGGCAGTAGATGGCACAGGAGGCTGAAAGGCAGCAGGGACAGCATGAAAGCCAGGAGAGGCTGAGAGGTGGCAGAAAAGGGGAGATGGAATTGGGACGCGCACACACACACACACAAAATGGCAGCAGGGGTTAGAGAGGCTTGGTATAGGGGCTGAAGTCCAGGAAGAGAGAGAGAGAGCGAGCATGGATTTAGAGCCATGTATGATAGAAGATGACCTAAATATTGTAAAAGTTCAGTATTTTTTCCATACCCTAGTATTGGTAACTTCCTTAATGCCTTACTTTTACAGTGGTGAAAACAAAATTACTCTGAGGTGTTTTTTATGTATGACTTGAATTACTTTCCTTTCAAGTAGAGCTTCAGTTTGTTTTAAACTTCCTTGTTGTGAGACTGGAGCTAGAAATCCCAATAAACAAAAAAAGAGTGAAGAAGGCATAAGTATTGCAACATCTGTTTCTGCTTTCTGACAGTCTGTTAGGCTCCACAGAACCTGGAGGAAATTTACTTCCCAATGCAGCTGTATGGATAATTTGAAGAGAAACTGGACATCAGGCAGCATTAAAGACAATGGGTATATTCCTCTCTGGTTTTTATTCTGTTATTGTGCTATGTCAATAAGGCTTCCAATGCAGTGCTTAACTGATAAATCAGACTTTCCTCTGGTTCATTCGAAATGTTGCAGTTGAAACATCACTTGTATGCAGTTAAATCAATAATCAGAAATACCAGAGTTTTTCAACACAACTACCCATAAACAAACATACAGGAAAAACAGAATTATCAGTGATATTGTACATTTTAAAATATCATTTATATTGTATGCATATTGCTTAAAAATCCTGATAAAGATTAGGATTCCATTGTATTATGCACTGTACAAACCAGGGAAGACAGGAAGACACTGTCCTGAAGCATTTGTGGTCTAAAAATGGAAGAACTGATACCACATAGCCAATGTCAGTAGCCTCAGAGTAAAAGAGGTAACACAGGCTTTACTTTGTCACATTGCAGTAATGCCTTGTTATCTCATGCATGTCAGGGGTAGGGCCCCAATGTACAGAGCACTACACAAATTACAGTCTCTGAATGGGAGTTTTACCGTCTAAAGACGATGGATGGCCTCATTCTGTAATTGTACATACAAGCCAAAAAGAGCATCAGCCAGCTCCCTCGATAACACGGTAAAAATATTTCAGGAAGGGACAAATCCATGTGATCCAGCAAATCTAGTATTTTCATGCTGTAATATGTTATCTCACCCTTGAGAGAGCTGGCTAATTCCTAATATGACCATAGCTGAATCTTCTATTACTGTCTTTGCTGGCCTGCTCCATACACAAGTCACCTTTGGCATAAAAGACATTTCCTTGAACTCCCCTTAATGTTTGCTTGTTTCTCGATTGTAGCTTGAGCAAGACCATATTCTACCATCTATTTTCGTAGATGAGTCCCATATATTTCACTGGGAAGTCTCACTCAGATTAATTTATTGAGAAAGAGGAAATTGGATTCTGCTTAGTTTCATATTTTGCCTATTTGCACACTTTCCCATAGGACAAAAACATATGCTGTTTCTTATATTACATTTCACTCATTTTTTTCACACATTAACTTTTTAGTATGTTTCTGTTTATTGCAGAAGCCAAAACTAGAAAAAGCAAGCCAAGAATCGAAGGTATTGTAAAGATTGAGCACACATGGATAAATTCCCTACTCACAAGAGGCAATTCATCATAATGTTTTAAATTAGGAAACATGTCTGTTATCTGGCAAATGATTACATATGGCTTTTTGTTGTTTTACATTAATAGCACAATTAACTTTTCTGAGATGTTCTTAATGCATTTCCTGTGATTAACTACTCTTTTGACCATATTGGTTTATTCAGTCATTCAGCAGCATGCCTAAGAGCACTGATTTCGTATATTTGATATTTTCTAGGGTTGTGAGAAGCTTTGGTCTCTGATTCAGTTCGGCGGAGATTTGGCCTGATCTGGTGGCTGAATCTCCAAATCCAAATAGAATCAGGAGACCCATTAATCTCTTCAAAGCAAATCGGAACCTTCTGAATCGATTCAGAGAGATTTGGCAATTCAGACATAGACACAGTGTAAGAGAATACTTGGGTATAGGATGTGATGGAAGAATAATAGATGTAATTTTCAATTTATTCACCGAAAAGTCCTTAAGAACCAACAAAAAATGCACAAAGCAGCACACGGGGCAGTACTACATTATCATCAGGAATTGTTCTACCTGTTTTTTGTTTTGTTCATTGTGGGGTTTTTGTTTTTGTTTTTTTTTCCCCATTCTGTTTATTAGTATAGTTTGTTTCCCTTTTTGGGGGGGAGAGGGGAAGGCTGTGCAAATAACAGAAATTCTATTGTATTACTCATGTTTGGAGTAAAACCTTAACTACACCTTCAGAAAATAGTGTGTAAGTCTTTTTCTTTATACAATATTTGAGATTTAATTTTCTTTCCTAATGATTATCTCTTGGGCCCTTCATTTTCCTTGATAAAAGATCCCTAAAGTTTTGTATAAGGATTCATTTGTATTGGTTTTCTAAAACTGTTTCTTCATGTTACATCTGACCTCAAAGAGGCCAAGCGTTACTGAATGGTGAATGAAAATACTGTTTTTAGCAGAAGTTAAGTATGGTCAGTCCCTCTCTGACAGGGGCCAGCAACCTATGGCCCACAGGCTAGATCCAGCCCATGGACTTGGGGAGTTTCAGTGGCATTCTGGCAGTGGGGGTATTTGCTCATGTCTTGCCACAGCTAGACCGAGATTTGCCCATGGTGCAGCTAGGTGGTTGGCAGAAGCAAGGCATCAGTGGCAACAGACAAGGCCTAGCACTGACTTGCCTCAGACCCAAGCCAGATCATTCTGAACCGCCACTGCAAAGAGGTGACCAACCACTGCTCTGTGAAATAAGGTGCTGCGGCAATGGATATCACAGAATGTGCAAAATAAATATAATAATGTATTATGGAAACAGAACTCCAATTTGTAAAGCAAACGAGTGATGGAGAGTTGGCATATAAATTTACACAATCAATACTCTTCCTTTCCTTTGTCATGTCCTTGTGTGACAAGATATTTAGCAGAATTTATAGATTCATTGGCATCTGACAAGTTTGCACCATGAACACTTCTGCTATGGTCTTGAGCTTGTAACCTCTGGACTGTCAATCATGTGCCATAGAGCTCACAGCAATCAATAGTCTGAACTTGAGTCAGATCAGTTTTGTGAAGTATGTCAACACTGAAGTCCTTGCCAAGCATTAGAACAGACCTAAGCATTAAAACATCACCTTAAACCTGTGATTAGTCTCACTGCTAATACAAAGTACAAGTTAATTCATGTATTTTTTTCAATCTGGCTATTTGGTTAAAATTATGTACTTTCTTGCTGGAGTGGGGCTGTAGTAGAGAGAGGAGTTAAGTGGGGTATGAGAGTAAGATTTAAGAATAATAAAATGAAATTAAGGGAATATTGCACTGATGTTTGTTAGACAAAGCAATCAGACACATCAGTGGGGAGATACTGCTGAAACAAAATGGAGACACTAGTCTAGACGCTGCATTAGAAAGTATGTGGGAGCTTGTCCCCACGTGAGGAAGGTAGACTAGCTAAAGTAATGCAGGAGATCATTTCTGTCTGGCATGTGTGATCCTGACATTATGCTTCAATTATATAACTAAGAGATCAACTGAAAGAGGACTATGTTTGTTGATGAAACAACCCTGAACCCAGATTGAACCCAAAGAGAAAAATTCTCCATTGTCATTGCACACAGCAGACAATGATTTCCAGAGGAAAAAAAAATTAACTGGGTATTTTAGTAAAGTTATTTGTGATTAACCTATTGCAGCAGCAAAGACTTCAAAGGAGCAGTGGAGTGACAGCCGGAATGCTCTCTGAGCAGTTTAAACTATTTCAAAAAGACATCAGAAAAGCAGATAGAGAACTTAAAAAAAACAGCTTGTGTTGTTTGTGCTGTTATTATATTATACACCATCTAATTTACAAGAGCATTTTGCACTTCTACACTGCTTCCTATTCCAGAATCTAACATTACAGGCATTAATAAATTAAACTTCACAACACCATGAGGTAATCATTATTCCTGGTTCCTGGTAGAGAATCTGAGGCACAGGAAAGTTGTGATTTGCCTAAGGTCGTACAGCAACTGTCTGGCAATGACAAGAATAGAGAGAGATAGTTAGCCTTGTTAGTCAGAAGGCAGGGTAGATATGCACCTTGTAGATTAACTACATAAGATATTTATAGAGAGAGCACAAGCTCTCGTGAACCCAAGTTCACTTCATCAGATGCTGTGAAAGGACATGCAGAAAACCAGAACAGTCTGGGTTCCGTCCTGCAATAGCCACGCACTCCCTTTGCAGCCCGGCTTCCAGGCACAGCATTCATACCAAAGTAGCTTGCTTATGAAAAACCCTCCGCACAGTGCAGTGATCATTTGACCAACAGACTTTTGCCCTTAGTGTGACAATTTTCTGAGGTCTCTTTAAATCTGATTCAGGCAGGCATGACAAATCAGGAACTCCAACTACTGCATGTGAATCCTGCATTTTTCCTAAGGATTACTGGACATAATTGGCTCACATCAACTTGCAGCAGGTTGTCTTGTAAGTCTGCAAGAGAGGAATGATGCTTTTAAAAGCCAAAGCCCTGTCTTGCCCATCAGAATCTACAGAGCCCAGCTTCTGCAGCCAGACGTAGGGGATGAAGGAGCAGTGGCCAGTGAGCCGGGGCTTCCCCAGGGTGTGCTGCCACGGGCTGCATCTGCAGTTTTGTAGGGGCAAGAAAGGGGAGAGCTGATCATGAATGTTTAACTGAATATTTTTAAGGCCCCTAGAGTCGTGTTTCTAATAGTCTCCACCCTGTTACTGAGCATGCACAGGCTGCAGTTTAACCAGAAATGTTGCTTTGCTTAGGAGACTTTCAAAGGCTCGTAACGCGTTCATTTCTTACTAGCTTGCAGATTAGTTCATGAAAAGTGTAACAGGGGACCCAAGCCCTGGCAGAAGAGAAAAAGGGCTGACAGACAAGAAAAAAATCATGTGGCTGAACTTTTGTGGCCCAGAAGGGCAAGGGCTTGTATGAGGAGAAGGCTGCTACAGAACAGGATATGGGACTTAGCCATAGACCCTGTGGAGAAAAGAACCCCAGTCGGGGAGGAAGAAAGTGATGAACTGAGATGATGGTGCCCCAGCTAATAAGGGAAACAAGCTTTTTAATAAGAGGCTGCACCAAAGTGGATCTGTGGACTAAATCTGAGGCACAAACTGCTAATTGGTGCATAGGCTGCTGATGGGAAGAAAAAACTGACCCCAGATGTAGGCCTGCCTCTGGCAGAGATGGCCAGAGGCAAATGAAGCTGAAAAGGGAAGCTAAATAGAAGACCCCTGTGGAAGAGCTGCACATTAGAGATCTGTTTACTGGCAGGGTGGAGCCAGGCCAGAATATAACCTGGCTCCAGGAAGGAAGGAACACCTTGGCCTGAAGCATCAGGGAGGAAGGGCTCTGGCAGAGCGGGTAAGCTCTGGACCAGGAGGAGGAGGAGAGAGCTCAAGGAGCAGGAGGGGCTGCTCTCAGTGAGCAGAGAAGCCTCCCTTGGGCTGACCATGTAACCTCCTCCTGCTGGATCGCGGCTGGGCCACACCTTCCCCTGTGGCTGGTTTGAAGCCAGACCATGCCCCCTCCCCCACTTGGGGCTAGAATGGGGCTGAGCCAAGCTTCCTTCCTCACATGGGGCCAGGTTGGGGTCCCTCCATGACTGCCCTGTATGCTGGTTCAGGATCACTGGTCAGATCCAGCCCACAGATGGAATGGGCACTGCCCATCTGGCCCAGTGGCCAAAAACGTTGAGCACCACTGGTCTAAGATAAAGAGAGAGTAGCACTAGGAGGAACAGAGAGATATGGGCTTGCCCCAGTCCCAAGGGGCAGTCAGTAGCCCATAAAGACATGGCAGGTGAGGTTAGTACTTAGCTTGGGGAGACCAGATGGAACTAAGTGGAGCAGGTGTAGTCCAGGCACCCACGGCTGCGGTGGCTACCCCCGGAGGTGTACCTTGCTACAGAAGGTAACAGAAGAGCTAAAGAACACACAGTTGCTCTGTGTGAAGGAATACATGGGTTTTTAAAGAAATGGGCTAGAGCAAGCAATTTGAACATCTGTAAAGTATCAACACTGACTCATGGGTTTTTATCTTAATGAGATGCCTTTTATCAGATACTTTTTTATCCTTGTCCACTGGTACTTAGTACTCATTAGTAATGGGGTTTTGTCCAGCTGCAATGTCATGCCTTATGCATCCACATCTACATCCATGTGTTTACATAGCTGCATACCTGCCCAGCCAGTGCATAGCCTATTGCATATGCTCAGTCTATGTACACATGCTTATGCCTCCACAGTGCAGCGTAATTGAACTGCAAACTGTGCATTTGTGCTAAAAAGGCACATGGCTGGAAAATGACCACTGGGTGCCCAAAGGGCAATACACTTCAGCCCCATATTTTTCCAGGCAGACTGCAGATCATTAAACTCCTCAGCGTAACTGGCGAGCATGTGCTATGTTGGTGTCAGTCCACTCTGCCATAAAAGCCCATGCATGATCTTCAGTCTTTGGAGGTTCTGGAGCAACTGAGAAATCACATGGGAGCTGTGGCCTCACTGAGAGGAAAAAGTTGATCCAGCTCTAAGTGGGTTTCCAGTGCTCTAAGAGGAAGGATATAAGAGGAAACTCAGAGTTACTTTGTTCCTGTGTGGAAGGGGAGCATTGGGTCAGTAAGCTCCATTTCCATGATAAGAAAGAAACTTCAGTCCAGCTGTATAGCTCAGACCTCTGGGAAAGGTTATGTAAGTTTTAGCAAGTCCTTTGCCATTTGTTTCTGTAAGCAAATAGTGTTCACCAAAAACAGGGATACAGTTTTCCAACTTTAACTAGTCTGTACTGTGTGGACCCAAATCCCAGACTTCCAGTGTGAATATCTGAATTTCTAGCTAATGGGGTGTGGCAATGGAATGTTTTATTTCAGTGGAACAACATCTGGAAAACATTTCCTTTATCCTGTCACAGAAAATTCATCAAGGGGGCAAAAGTATCTAAATGACATAATTCAGAAGTGGCACGTGTTTCTCCTGGATAATGCCGTAACTATTAACCTTCAATTTTACATAAAAAACAGCCTGTTTCACAGATTACAAATTCAAAAGTACAGCTCTATATCTATGCCTCTGTCTGACCAAAGTTATAAAAAACATCAAATTACTACATCTACTTAGTGTAGTTTCATGACATTGAAATTAAAATGTATCTTCTGCTGAGCATCATGAGTCTAAATAATACAGATTTATACTACTTCAAAAGAGGGATTCTTCCTTGTTGGCCAGCTAAACAAGCAGGTCAAGGAATGAAGAGTTATGGAAACTGAACTATTATTTTTAATGTTGCACCTGTGCAACAGACAAAGAACTTTACTAGTACTCTGTCTGGTACAGTACCCTTCATCAGCACTAATGTCCAGTGGACATGGTCTCTCACTGTGTTCCTCATACAATATGTGTGTTGATAGGTATATAACTTTATAGATTTCATAGACATTAGGGCTGGAAAGGACCTCGGAAGATAATTGAGTTCAGCCCCCTGCCCCAGGGGCAGGAAGTCAACAAGGGTCATAGGATCCTAGCAAGATTAACATCCAAATTTCTCTTGAAGGTATTCAAAGTAGGTGCTTGAACCACTTCCAGCACCAGGCTATTCCAGACCTTGGGGGCTCGGACTGTAAAGAAATTCTTCCTTATGTCCAGCCTGAAACAGTCTCACAGGAGTTTGTGACCATTCGACCTCGTCATCCCTTGGGGCGCTCTGGTGAACAAACGTTCCCCCAGATCCTGGTGGTCACCCCTGATAAACTTATAGGTGGCCATCAGATCACCCCTGAGCCTGCGCTTTTCCAGGCTAAAGAGCCCCATAGCTCTCAGCCTGTTATCATAAGGTCTGTTTTCCTGACCTCTGATCATATGCGTGGCTCTCCTCTGGATTCTCTCCCACATCCTTTTTGAATTGTGGAGCCCCAAACTGGATGTGGTACTCCAGCTGCGGCCTCACCAAGGCTGAGTACAACAGGAGAATGATGTCCTGGGATTTGCTTGAGAAGCATCTATGGATGCAAGTCAGAGTTTTGCTTGCTTTACTAGCTGCAGCATCACATTGAAGGCCCATGTTCATCTTGTGGTCAATCATAACCCCCAAGTCCTTTTCGTTCATAGTGCTAGCCAGCGTAGCACTGCCAGCCTATAAGCATGCTGCGAGTTTTTCTTCCCAAACTGGAGAACCTTGCATTTCTGGGGGTTAAATACCATCAGGTTCTCATCCACCCATTTCCTGAGCCTGTCCAGGTCAGCCTGGATCACCTTCCTGTCCTCAGGTGTGGACGCTTTACCCCAAAGTTCGGTGTCATCAGCGAACTTGGCCAGTCTGCTTCTGACACCAGTGTCCACATCATTAATGAAGATGTTGAATAGTGTTGGCTCAAGGATGGAGCCTTGAGGGACCCCACTGGTCACAGGGCACCACAACGATTGGCTTCCGTCAACCACCACCCACTTGTTCTGACCGCGAAGCCAATTCCCCAGCCAGCGAACAGTGGTGAAGCTGAGGCCACAGTTGGCCAGTTTTGCTAAGAGGTGATCATGGGATACCAAATTGAAGGCTTTTTTAAAGGCAACATATACGACATCAATCTCTTCTCCCTTGTCCAGGTGATAGGTCACCTGGTCATAAAAGGAAATAAGACTGGTCAAGTAGGACCTACCCGCAAGAAACCTGTGCTGGCTATCCCTCAGGATGCTGCCGTCAGCCAGTCTGTTAAGAATGGCCTCATTGATAATCTTTTCTAAGACTTTCCCCAAGATAGACGTCAGGCTGATAGGCCTGTAGTTTGCCAGATCCACTTTCCTCCCTTTCTTGAAGATAGGCACCACGTTGGCCTTCTTTCAGTCTTCAGGCACTACACCAGAGCGCCAGGAGTTCTCAAAGATCTGTGCCAGGGGCTGGGTTACGATGCTCGCCAGCTCCTTGAGTACCTTGGGTGGTATACTGTCGGGGCCGGCTGACTTGAAGGTGTCCAGCCTCTCAAGGTGTTCCTTCGCAAGGTCAGCATTGATGGAGGGTAAGGAATCATCCTGTAATGGGCAGGGGTGCCCCTCGGGACTAGTGAAAAACCAGTGCAAAATACCCATTTAGCAAGCTGGCTTTTTCCTGGGCGTCGGTTGTCAGTTGCCCCATCTGGTTCAGCAGGGGTCCGAAGTTGGTCTTGCTTTTCTCCAGCTCCCCACATATCTAAAAAAGGACTTTTTATTGTTCTCAATACTTGTAACTAGTTGGAGTTCTGTTACAGCCTTGGCTTTCCTGGTTCGCTCCCTGCAGGTCCGGACCAGTGCAGAATATTTCTCCTTGGAGGTGGATCCAGTCCTCCATCCTTTGTAAGTCTTTCTTTTGAGATGTAGGAGGCCCACTAGTTCTCTTCAGAGCCAAGGGGGCTGCTGTGCCCTTTTGCTGCCTTTCCTCCAAGACAGAATAGACTTTGCTTATGCATCCATGATCACTCCCTTGAGGAGCAACCACTCTTCCTGAACTCCCCTACCCTTTGGGTCATGGTCCCTTAGGGCCACACTGACAATCCTCCTGAGCTTGTCAAAGTCAGCTCTCCTGAAGTCAAGGACTTCTGTATTGCTGACTGACTTGTTAGATTTACGGGGGACGGTGAAGGCAATCACATTGTGGTCACTGTCACCCAGCTTCCCTTCGATCATTAGGTTGCTGATTAGGTTGCCCCCATAGCCAGTACCAGGTCAAGCAGCGCTTAGCTCTCATCAGCCCGTCAACTTCTTGTGTCAGGTAGAGCTCATCCACGCATGAGAGAAAGCTTTGTGACCACTCAGATTTGGCCGAGCGCTCTTCCCACAAGATATCAAAGTAGTTGAAGTCTCCCATGACAACCATGCACTGGGAGTGCACAGCTTCTGTCAGTTCCCTGGCGAACTCCTGGTCACACTCTTCATCCTGGGTAGGAGGTCTGTTGTGTCCCCTGTGCCATGTTCCCTGTGGATTTTAACCCAGAGGGTCTCCAATTGTCCACCCTGGGCACCAATGTTGGCTTGCAGGGATGCGTAGTTTTCCTTGACATAGAGAGCTACACCCCTGCCCATTTTGTCCACTCAGTCTCTCCTGTACAGGGGATAGCCCTCTATATCTGTACTCCAGTCATGGGTGGAGTCCCACCAGGTCTCCGTTATCCCTGTGACATCATAATTACGTGTGTTTAGCAGGAGGACAAGTTCCTCCTGTTTATTCTCCAAGCTCCTGGCATTTTTATATAGGCAGGCAAGTGTCCTTTTAGGGGTCCTTGCCTTGCCCACAGCTTGTTCCAGGGGTGGGCTCCTTTAAGTGCATTGACCTGCTGGCATAGATTAGAAAGGAGCAATAAGGTTGCAACGTCAGGCACTTCCTAGCTGAGGAAATGTCCAGATTGAAGAATGCCCCTACAACCTTAATTCAAGCCCCTGCTCTGATGTTTGCATATTGATACAGACTTAAATTATATGGTCACATTGTCGCAGGGCACTTTCGTGCCCCGCTCCTAAGGAGGCTCAACCCTGGGAGGGGGAGAGGTGTAGCAGGGCACTAGGGTGCCTGCTACTGGCATTGGTAATAGGGCAGGGCAGCACAGCTGAAGGTTGCTTAGGCAACAGATCAGGTCAGCTGACTGAAAGGGGGCAGGGCCTGGCCATTATAAGCAGCCTGGCTGAGGCCAGAAGGCAGTTCCCCTCTGACAGGCTGGAGCTCTGCTGCAGAGCAGAGCAAGGCAGAGCTGTTGCACAAGGGGCCGTTCGAGCTCCTGGAGGCTAAGTTCCAATTTGGTCCCCAGAAGTGAGTCACACCACAAGCCACAGAGACAAAGCCTTTATTGCTTGCAAGCAGGTCGGCCTGGAGTCGTGAGACTCAGATCAAAGCCGACCCCGAGTGCCTATTCTCCATTGCTTATATTCTCGATTACAAGGTACTGGAAAATTCCTTTAGCGCAGGCGTACTTTGGGTTACATAGTTGTGAAATTGGTTGCAAAGTTTGGGACTATCTAGCCGTTAGCTTGTGGTTTGCATTCTCACACAACAGGGCGGAAAGACAAATTTCAGGTCCTGGGTACATTCTTGTGAAAGCATAAAGCGTTAAAGCAAACAGTTTTTAGCCCCCACTTGTCCCACAATTATCCCCCCTCAAGATGCCTTCTTTTACTCCCTTGTTTGACTTTTGTGAAGCATTACAAGTTGCAGGTGCGTGGCTGCCTTTATTCTAGCGGCGATAAACCGATTCAGTGTTTGTATTATGTGGGGTGCGCACCACAGGATGACTAATCCTATCATCAAAACTGGTATAATTGCTCTGCAAACAAATAGGACATAAATTCTCAGCATGATTGGTAATATACCCGCATATAGATCTGGATGCTGGGCTTTTTGCTGTAAAGGGCTGACCTCTAAACTTCCATACCGACTTCAGCTCCTTTTCCCCCCCTCTGAGGGACTGACCCCTGTCTGACTTAGGGTGCATCCTTGTCCATTGAGAATTATTAGCCTGTAGAGTACCCCACAGCGATGGTGGGGCTGGGATAGCTGTTCCCCAGCTTCGCTGGGATACACAAAGCCAACAGGCAGAAAGTTTTAGACTATGAGCTGTGCGGCTAGCAAGCTGGTAGGAGGAGGTTAACACTCCTTCAGGAAAAGGGGAATGGGGTAGTTGGGAGGAATGAGAAAAAAAAGCAAGCAAAGCAACTGTTTTGCCATACTGCTAGGTCTTAGACGATCGCTTAAGTCGGAGCGTGAGGTCCCCTGCTTGCTCACTGGTCCAGGTGTCAGCTTCTTGTTCCGAGGGTGGCCCGGCTTCCGGTGCGGGCTCACCCAGGGAGCTGCTGTCCGTCTCCTGATATGGGCCTTCCCACTTTTCTGAGAGTGGCTCGCGCCTCCACTGCTGCACCAATACCTGGTCTCCTGGTTGGAAGTTATGGACTGGCGTGTCTAGGGGAAGTCGCTGGAAGGAGGCAGTGTACCTGTGGAGAGAGGTTAAGACAGACTGCAAGGCAATAACATACGCTCTAAGTTCAGTAATACCTAATTCGAAGGTGACTGCTTCTCAGGCTTCTGGTGGCAAGACTTGGGGCGGCATTCCAAACATTATCTCGTAGGGGGACAATTTAATACCTCTTCGTGGTGTATTATGGATACGAGTTAAGGCTAGTGGAAGCGCCTGAGGCCATTTTAAGTGAGTCTCTATACAAATTTTTGTCAGCATTGCTTTTAGGGTTCTGTTCATGCGTTCCACTTGGCCTGAACTCTGAGGTCTCCAGGGGGTATCGAGCTTCCATCAAATTCCTAAAGCTTTAGCTACCTCCTGTGTTACTTTCCCAACAAAGTGTCCCCCCTGATCGGACTCTGTGGATTCCGGAAAGGAGTATCGGGGCACGATTTCATTCAGCAAAGTGCGTGCCACCACTGACGCCGTCGCTGTCCGAGTTGGGAAAGCTTCTATCCATCCTGTTAACTGGTCTACCATCACCAGGAGGTATCGATGTTGTCCAGACTTGGGGAGTTCAGCAAAGTCAATTTGCCAGGCTTGTCCCGGGTAGTGAGCCCACTGTCTTCCCCC
>NW_017728917.1:29305885-29321829 GCF_001723895.1 Crocodylus porosus
GGGTGTCCTGGGGGGGCACAACAATTGGTGCTGGAGCTGGCACTGCGGGTGAGCGCTGGAGAGAGGCGCGATGTTGTGGGGTGTCATGACCCCGGGGAGTGCGAGAAGCGCAGCGTAGGCCCCAGAGAGGGCGGGGAGCGCGAGAAGCGCAGCACAGGCCCCAGAGAGGGCGAGGGGCGAGAAGTGCGAGACAAGGCCCAGAGTGGGCAGGCACACAGGAAGAGGAAGCCCCAGGGAGAGCAGATTAGAATAGGAGGCTCCAGAGTGAGTGATTGGCACCCTACCGGCACAAAGTCCTGGAGAAGGGCGAGCGCGCGGTAAAAGTCCTGGAGAGGGGCAGGCGCGCGAGAACAAGCCTGGAGAGGGGCGGACGTGCAGATAGGGGCCCAGCGGAGACGAGGCGCGTATAGAATAGAAGCCGGAGAGGGCTGAGCGCGCGATTAGAAGCTGGAGAGGGCGCTTATACTGGAGAGGCCCTGGAAAGGGCAAGCATAAGATTAGAGCGTCTGGTGAAGATGAGGATACGGGAGAGGCCCCAGACAAGGGCGAATTGAGTGGGAAGCCCCTGGAAGGGACGAGGGCAAGTCTAAAGAGCCTGGAAGGGCAGGGCACGTGAGTGAGAGCCTGGAGAGGGCAGGGTGTGTGGGTAAAGGCCCGGAGAGGGCGCGGACACGTTGAGAGGCCCCGGAGAGGGCGTGTAAATAGAGACACGAGAATGTCCAGAACACCGGCGAGGCTTGGGCGTGGTATTGGGGGCGGAAGGAGCCATACGACGCCTTGGGGGGGGTGCACCAAGAGATATCCATAGAGGGCAAGAGCACTGGGTCCGAGAAGCCCAGGAAAGGCAGCCTCCCATTAATATTGTCTAAACAGCAAAGACGTGGCGGGCGAGATGAGGGTGCTAGAAGAGCAACTTGGCACGGTAGGGGCACAGGAGAGATCACGGCCACTCCTGGGCCCTGCCCCATGACACACATATTTTAGGGCCACATAAGGTCACATAGAATTAATGACCCCCCTGCTTCATTGAATACAGAGAATGGACAGGACACATTTAAGTCAGCTGCTATTCAGTATTTCATATATTGGTTAAAAGTGGTCCCTGGCCCCCACTGCTCACTTTTAAATTCCTGCTCTGAAAGCAGGGTTAATTTTCTCATGGGTTTTTTCTTTGATGTTCACTATAGTGGCAGTTTCACAGCCATAGAGGGAGTAGCATTTTAAACTTCTGGTAATTTCATATACCCAATTTGGGACATGTGGAACCTGTTTTTTTTGGAGCACTTAGAATTAGGTAACATTTCATACGTTGAAAGCACAGTTCCCATTGAAGTCAGACTTCCTAGATTCCAGAGTGTCTTAGACTGGACACCCATAAATGAGGAGCACAGAATTAATGGCCATGTGTAAAGAGTTTGTTTTAAGTACCTTCTACAGCATCACAATGGAATTGTGTGGCAGAAGCAGAGGTAAAATCCAGTTCTCCATGGCAACATTCACCTGCCCTAACTGTGATACAGTTCGTTCTTTCCTACAATCCCTTGCCTTGTTCAATATCTTCTCCTCACTTCTGCAGTAGATGAGGCAGGGAGCCTACCAGCAGCAGCCTTTGTAACAGTCTTGATTCATCGCCAGAGCAAATCTATCCAGTGCAGTGCATGGGGTGGGAGTGCATTTAGAAAAATTGCCCGTGATTGTATAATTAAAGACTGTTTCATGACCCAAAGGGTCATTTGCACAGGAAACTTTACTTTATCATTTCATATGTTTTGAGTGCCTGGTTTTGCTACTTTAGTAATGTTTTTCAGTGTCTGCATTTCACACTTTGAGGAGTGTATTCTTGCCATAATAGACACTGCTACATATTCTTCCAAACCTAACAACTTTTACCCTTTCCTCTCTAACCAGTCTCTGTCTTGTCCCTGTAGATTTCTTGCTTGAGGAAGACTGGAATGGTATAGTCTGCACTGCAAAACTGTGGTTGGTTGCAGTCAGAGGGGCCTTTCTCTTTCCTCCTCACGGATGCAGGTGAAGAGTGAACTCTGCCAGATCAGCTATTGCCACTTTCCTGAGTGTCTAGGGAGCTATTTTGTCTACTGGTCAAAACAGGAAACTTTGAATCGGGCCTGAGTTCTAGCCATAACTTTCTATGTGACCTGAGCAAGTCACGTCTCCCTCTGTGTTTCTTTTACCTCATCTGTGGGGGATGAGGTAGCACAGCTGCTAAGGTGCATAGTATGACCAGAGGTAATAAGTTTGAGGCCAAAGCAGAACCGCTCATGGTGTAGCCTGTCAGATTCCAATGAAATCTGTGAATTCTGCTAAATACCTTGTTGTGCTAGGACATGAAACAGGAAGGCTCTCATCTGTACAAAGGTTGGCATTTTGATCATATGAAGATGCTTTGAACTCTTCATGTGAAGGCACCTATGTGATGGAAAAGCATCATTAACTGCCTATGTGTGGCAACAGCAGAGAACGTAGTTGTCCGTTCTGACCGCACATGCGGACAGGTGGGATGAGTCAACAGAAAAGAAGCTGCAGTCAGGAAAGTCATTCTCCTCATGAGCTAGAGCTTCTAGCAATAAAATTAAAGCAAACAGAAGATTGTAGAAAACACTTCAGCACTGTAGCCCTTATTGAACCATGCAACTGTTCTCCTCTTCCTGTGATTTTATTCTTTTGATTATAACTCTAGGTCCTTTGGTCACTATCATTACATCTGCTACAGCTAGAGGTGGCAGCATAAGACACAGCTGTAAAAACCACTTTCAATTATATAAAACTTGGCTCTAACACAAACTAAGCCTTAGCGTAAAAAACTCGGATTTTATTTTTTGAGGAGGAATGTGAAAAGGAATTTCAAGAAAATATGTGGTCATTTCTGGATTTTAAGGGTGGGAGGAGCGTGAGGCTAGGATTTTGATGAGCATGGGGACACGCTGAGGGAACTCCCTTGGACTGTCATTGGACAAGTGTGATGGGCTGTGGGAAGTACATTCATACTGTTTCTTCTGAAGAGAGGTACACAACCTCAAGGGGCTTTGAAGTGCATGAGAGAGCGAAAAGAGAATCAAAACAGACCACACAATGTGCCATTAAACTGTGTTATTTAAACAGATTGATATTTGTAAAGAATCTATAAACATAATCTGATGATAATTGAATCTTCTAAAACTTGCAGTTTCCAACTAGAGACAGGCAAAGACTAAACCATTATTTGAAATGCTCTGAACTTGGAGCATTTGTTTGAAATGGGCAAACCACATCTAATTTTAACTTTGTGAAACATCCTCTCTTTTGCCCATCCCTGAAATAAATATATATAGTTCTTTTACACATACACACATACATAAAAAGTACAGACATATTATAAACATGAGTTCTTTTAGGCGATTTGTTTTAAGTATCTGAACTGGAGTAGTTAATATGAGTATAATGCCTAATATTTTCCTAGAGCAACGCTTTGATTAGATGCGGAAAAAATGAAGTTTAGTTTGTTCTGTGGCAGAACAGGTGCTTTGTGCTGCAATTAGAAATGTGAAATAACAATGTCAGAAGCATTAATTAAAAGCCAATTAGTCATGGACATTAATTGAAGTCCAGCACTTTGCAAGCTCTCTGGTCCTAGATTTTCCCTCTCTTGGGCTGCCCATTATCCTCACTACAAAGACCTTAAAATGAATGTAGACTCTTTCAGTGTTACTATGGAAACCTTACTGTGCTACATGGTACACAAACTCTTCCCAGGCATCTTCAGAGACACTTTCCCCTATGATCTTTGCCCTACACAAATGTGCTGTTTATTCACTCTTTCCCCTATTTATGAAGACCTGTTAGATGTTTTATGAATACTAATGAAGAAATATTGAACCTGCATTTAAAAAGGAGCAAAAATTCCTCCTGTGAGAATTTACCATGGCAGCAGTGATTAGTCTGCTTTGTGTTACTTGTAAGTTGGTCACTTCTGCAGCTCCAGTTGGTGGATGGATTTTTGTATGAAATATTGCTGATTAAAAATCTGTAAAGAGGTTCATTACGGTACACTTCCTTGGAGGCAGTACTCATTATGATCAGGGATCCTGATTTTCCCTGATTAAAAAAAAAATTACAAATTCTCTGATAAAACCCCCAAAATTTGTGACTCCCCTCCCACAGTCACCCCAGTCCTGCTGGTGCCCCTCACTCCCACCCCACAGCCCCCTGGCCCTGCTTGTACCCACACTTCACCCCACAACCCCTTCAGCCCTGCTGGTGCTCCCTTGCTCCCCACCCACAGCCTCCTGCCCCCTCTCCAGTCCTGGCTGAGGGGGCCTCCAGCTGCCAGGGCTATGGGGCCAGACAGCCAGGTCTGTAACCCCCTGCCCCTGGCAGGAGGGTGGTGGCTGCTGCAGCAGAGTGCGGAGCCTGGCTCCCCTCGGCTGCCTGCTGCAGGCTTGGAGGGTGGGGGGGCAGCTCCCCACTGCTGTGTGTACTCCCAAGGGGTGTAGCGGGGACCAGTGGCCCCCAGATCTGTGCACAAGGTGGGTGCAGGCTGCCCAGTGTGGGCTCAGACTCCTGCCTTCTGCCTTCCCCCAGGGCCTCCGCAGTTCACCATGTGCGAACTGGTGCTGCAGGGAACAGTGGGGCCATGCGGGGAACTCTTTATTGCTATGAGCCCCACGCACCCTGCACATAGGTCTGAGGACACGGGTCTCCCCTGCCCCCTGGGACTGCATGCAGTGGCAGGGAGTCAGCCCCACACCCACCCTGCAGAGAGCTTGTTGCAAAACTGCAAAATCCACAGGTTTCTCTGTTAAAATGAGAAATCTCTGTTTGCCTTTGGTAAAGGGGGAAATCCATATTTTTCTCTGGTTTTCTATGGAAAACTGAAAACCCGGTTCCCTGGTTATGGTGCTACTGATGAGCGTTGTCGTGCGTGTGCCCCTAGCTAATCTGCACTATGTCAAAGTGAAATGCTGAAATTGGGGCAGCTGCTGTGTATTCCATCTATGTAAATTAAGAAGCACGAGGAACACCTCTGATTGGGAACTCCCTCCTTGCTTGCCTTCCTCCTACTTTAGAGTCAAAATGTGATGGAGAAAGTAATACAGAACTTGCACCTTTAGCTGCGTCACACTCCAAAATGGAGGACAGCTGAATTTTATAGTCATTGACTAAAATCAGTGATCAAAATGGAGAAGGAAAAAGATGTTTCTGCTCTATTGGGAGCAAGACTAGAGGCTAGAGTCCAGAACGCATTTCCTTCCAAAGTAGCAGCAGCCATCTCACAGAGCCACATACCCTCCTGCTTTTACTTTGCCTCCTGACCTTTCCTCTCTTGACCGCGTAGAGGGCCATCTTCAAGAGGAAGTCTGATTAACATCTATCTTACTGTGGTTGGATGTCAGAGAGACAGATTCAAGCCCCTTTTGCGGGAAGGGGTCCTGAAATGTGGGTCTCCTGCTGCCTTAGCAGTGGCTACCTTAACCATTTGGCTAAAATGTGAAAGACCTTCCCCCTCTCTTCCAGTGTCTAACACCTGCAAGTCAATGGTTTTTGCCTGGCAACAATTTTGAAACTTATGTTTGCACAGGTACGTGTGTATGCAGCAAGAGCACAGCTAGAACACAGCCTACTATGCATCCTCAGTAGCCATGTGGATGCTTGCATGCCCACACTACCAGTGAAACAGGATCATTGGTACATTGGTGCCAGTTTGAGTGTGTAAAGTGAAAGAGGATTCTGTTCCATGAGTGACTGTACAGAGGTATATCAGCAGCCCTTCTAAAACCCAGGAATCTGAAACCTAGCACACCCCAAATTTTGCAGCCTTTCCAAACTAAGGACCCTGTCCTGCAAACAGTCTCATAAGCAGGGATCCAGGTTTTCTGTGTCCCACGGAAAAACAGAGAAAACCACAGATTTCCCCTTTTTATCAGAGAAAATGTGGATTTCTCCTTTTACCAGAGAAACCTGTGGATTTCCAGCTTTTGCAAACAGCTCTGCAGTCTGGTTGAGCTCCAGCCTGCAAAAGCAGTTTGCAAACAGGGTGGGAAATGCCCAGCCAGCCCCATGCTGCTTCTGCTACAGCTGCCTGCTGTGGGGGACAGGGAGTTCCAGACTTGGGTCCCTGGCTCCATGACCCTGGGAGCTGGGGGCCCTCTCTGGCAGGGCTGGGGGGCAGGGGCTGTGGGTGCAAGAGATACGGGTCACTGTTGTGGGGGCAGTGAGGGGCACCAGCAGGGCTGGGGGGGGGCTGTAGTGGGCTTTTAATTTTAATAACAGATTTGGGGGGGGGTTGTCAGAGAATTTGCAATTTTTCCTCGGAGAATTTGTGATTTTTTTTTTATCAAAGAAAACCAGTAACCCTGCTCATAAGTAGTGCTGACTGCCACTGATGTTTCAGTAGGAGGTGTTTAGAGGAGTGTTGCATAAAATTAAGGTTGTGGAGGAGGTGCCATCTCTAAAAAATAAACAACCTAATAACAGTACTGCTACAAACAAAAATAACAGCATATTTCTCTAACAGCTGCAAAGGCTTGCTTGACTGCAAGCTGAGAGGATGAGCTTTGCCTAAGAACTTTGCAAGAAAGGTGGCAAAAAGTTTGCAGAGGGTACAATAGCTTTTCCAAACTGTGCACAACACATACTTTTTACTGGAGGATTTGAACTGTAACCAGAACCCCGCCACTGCAAACCCCAGACTCTGATTGGCTGCTATGGAGCCATAAAAGCTGAGGGAGGGAAAAGCAGCTGGAGAGAAGCAGCAGCCTAGAGAGAAGGGCAGGAACTCAGCCCCTCCTTCCCCCAAGTCAGAGGGAATAGAGCTGAGGCTTGGTGGTGAGCAGACTTCAGGACAGAAGAGAGCCTGAGTCATCCCAGGAGAAGCTCTTTCCTCCCCGCCCAGGGTCGGAGCTATGCGACACAGTACACAGATATGCAGCAAAAGAGTGGGGAGGGGTTGGTAAGCTAGCTGGGAGCTGGGAGAAGCTACCTGGTCAGGGACCTGTAGAGGGAAGTCTTCTGTTTGGGCTGGAAAGGCTTGTACTGCAGGGACAGAGACCTGCAGGGGAAATTCCCTGTCTGCATGTGGAGGTGTTGGGGGAGAGAGACAGCCCAGAGAGGGAGTGGGCTATGAGAATCCCAAATCTGCATGCGTGTGTGAGGGGACACTTAGCCCCTAGTGTTTGCAGGAGGTGGATTTTTCAGAAGGAAACTAAAGAAAAGAAGCCTGTTACCTGCAGTGGCTGATCAGAGACTTGGTTTTTTGCTGAGTTACCAAGAAAGAGTAAAGAGTCCACCTTCCCTGGAGCAGCAGAACTCTCACCTCTGCCACCTAGTGGTGGATCATAGTTAAAGCTGTACTGCCATTTATTGTTATGGGAAGAGGAATGTGACCACAGGGAAATCAGCCTGGGCTATCCGGGGGAAACTGTTTTAAAGTGTTATAACCAGATAAATGTAATCATTGAGGTTGTTTGATGCAGGTGGGACCAAAGTGGGACTGCAAGCTGGTTGCAGAGGTGATTTCAGAGGCTTGCTGCTCAGCACTTTCCTAAAATCTATGCCCCTTTAAGGTTTCTGATTGGACGCCCAAAAACTGAAGCACATAATGTCACTAGTCACTACTGAAAATCTAGGCGTTTTGCAAGAACATTTCTCCTTATAGTAGTCAGGACTGCAGTGGATAACACTGGGTTTAATTACAGATATTACTGATTCCTCTGTTAGAGCAGGGGTGCTACACCCCCAAGCCCACTGGCTAGATCTGGCCTGCTGAGTCACATAATCCTGTCCACATGTCTCCCCATGTATCTGGAAATTCTGGGCTGGGGGAGCAGTGACAATTAACACTGCCACTGATCCCTTTTCCCCAGAATGCCAGGCCCCCTACAGCGGCATCAGGCCCTGCTGGCCCTGTGTGGGGGGAGGGGGAGCCAGGCCCTGTTCCTCCATGGCTGGATTGAGCCAGAGCCTGATGCAGTCACATAGAAATTGCCTGGCCAGGACCTGGTGCAGCTACAAGGGGCTGCAGCTCAATATAGCTTCAAGGAAGCAGCCTGACCAGGGCCTGATACAGCTATGAAGGGCCCAGCTGGGCACAGTGCAGCTTTGTAGGATGGCCAGGCTGGGCTGTTCCTGTGCAGTTGCATTGGCCCCAAGTAGGCCATTTCTGCATTGGCCCCAAGTAGGCCATCAGGCTACAGCCCCACACAGCTTCACTGGCCTTAGCTGGGCTAGCGCTGCACATTAGATTGGGCCCACAGCCAATCTGGCCTGCAGATGGACCTGGCACCATTCATCCGGCCCATGAGTGGGAAGGTTAGGCACCACTGGGTTAGGGAGTAGCCTTTCCAATTTCTAATTCTGGTTGTGTTTCAGTGATGTGGAGAATGTATTTATTTTTGAGTGTGTGGGGAGACAAACCAATAGAAATCTCTGAGCAATGTCTTTGGTGTTGTCTGTTCATTTAAATGTTATGAAAAACATTTGAAAATGAATATGAAACTTGTTTATGCTTTACCTGAAAACTGTATCACAAACTGGCATTCACATATCCTATCTTACCTGATAGTATTTCTTTTAAGTAAGGCAACTTTTACTGTGATTTGTTTAAAAAAAGTCTCAACTAAATGAACAGCAAACCCCAGGCTGAAGATACCATGCCCCTTCACTTTCAGAGGGAAGCTAATTGTTGCTAGGCTAAGGAGTACTATAAATCATAAATATCAGTTTTTATACAGCCAACGCTAATCTTGGAAGTATGAAAATTATCCCCAAGCATGGTTTAACTAATTTCCCTTTCAGATCTCTCCAAATTGAACAAGAAGGCCATTATTTAATCTAGTTGTCTGGTGCACACCCACGGAGCCAGCACTGGTATAGTTCCTTAAGAACTGACAGCAGCTGTGTTAGCTTAAACAAAAGCTCTCCATGATACTTATCTTTTTTTACTTGGCACCAGCCTTTGTATTACTATATATGGGGGGCGGTTTCTAACATTTGGAGTGGTTGTATGGCAAGTGTTTGGGAGGCTTGTACAAAAAGTTTGTGTTGCATAACTTTTTTTTCAGTAAGATCAATTTTCTTAGTATTTTACTTATTTTCTTTTCATTGATATTTAAGAGTATTTTAAGTATAAGGAATATTCCAAATCTCTATGGAACAAAAACTAATCTGCAAAGTAATTTGGAGAAAGAGATATTTATTAAGTAAAACTGGGATTTGATTTTCTTTCATGCATAATTTTAAAAAAAATCTGAACTGTGTATCATCTCTTAATGGTTTAAGTTAGAAAGGATCCTGGTGAAAAATAGTGATGTTGTAAGATTTTTAAAAACTACAGTAAAAAAGCTGTTCAAACCCAATTACAGTTTGGGTGAGAGGACATGTAATTCCTGGAACACAGAACCTACTTACACTAGTTTTTACATGATCATCTTTAAACTAGCTAGTGTAGTTGTGGGTATTTAATTATGCAATAAATCTGTCATTCATTTTTTAAATTGTACTTTGCTCTTGGTCTCAGTAATGTCTCATGGCAGTGAGTTCCACAGGTTAGATTCATAGATTCATAGATGTAGGTTGGAAGAGACCTAAGTAGATCATCAACGCTGACCCCCTGCCCTGGGCAGGAGAGAATACTGGGCTCATACGACCCCAGCTAGGTAATTGTCAAGCCTCTTCTTAAAGACCCCCAAGGTAGGAGCCAGCACCACTTCCCTTGGAAGTTGGTTCCAGATCCTAGCCACCCTGATTGTGAAATAGTGCCTTCTAATGTCTAGTCTGAACCTACTCTCTAACAACTTATGACCGTTATTCCTGTTACTCCGGGAGGTGCATGGGTGAACAGGGTCTCTCCCATTCCCCACTGGTCCCCCCCATGGTGTTAATTGTACACCATATTAGGAAAAAAACCCTTAAAACAATAGCAATGTTACATTTTGTTGGTTTTTGTTTAATGTACTTTTCTTTTTTTAAAATTGATAGGAGGTATGCTCAAATTTCTTTCCTATGCTATTCGTTATTCTGCATCCCTCTTTCATGGCCCTCATTTACTGACTACTCTATATACCCACTCTTGTTAGTTGTTTCTGCTCAGACCATTGCTAATACTGGTTGATCATATTTGATATGTGAGGGGGAGGGGAGACTAAGCATACTGTTCGAATGGGAAGTGTACCACAGCTTATTCTAGACTGCACAATACTTTCAGTATTTGGACCCTATTTTTTACATATCATCACATTTTGTTTGCTTTTTGAGATCACTTTTGCATATTGAGTAGTTTTCATTTTCCTATTCTCCCCCAACTAGTCGCTTTTCTTGGTGGAAATTTGGAACTGAGCAGTATATATGGACACTTCAGATATTCCCTCTGGGGTGTATTTATCTTGAATTTGTCAACAGGGAATTTAATTTCTTCTGAATCTGCATACTTGCCTAGTTTTGTCTGAAGTGCCTTAATCTTTAGCTAATGTCTACTCTGTGACAGCAGTTCACTTCATCAAAGGGTTCTGAATATCTAAGCAAATTATAACAATTAGTTTTCCTTTATCTTTTGCTTTTTGACCTGTTCAAAGTATTAAACAGATTAGTGGAGCATGATTTTCTTTTGTGAAAGCTATGTTGGTCAGACACTGTTATGTTTAAACATCTAGGTGTTTTGCAGGTGCTTTTTCAAGCTCACTTTTAAACATTTTACATTAAGTAAAGTCCACCTTAGTGCCTTTAAAGATAGATAAAGCAATATCTGCTCTCCTTTCATCCTCCAGGAAAATATTTCATCCCAAAGTAGATTGTTAGCAGTTCAGCTACTTTATTAGGTCCTTTCTAAACTATGACTCATTGCTATTTAAATTTATCATTCTGTTCAAGTGCTCTGTTCTTTTGACATCTCAGATAACATCACTTGATCTTTATTACCTGAAAAACCAAACTGTAAGGCATCTTCCTGTGTTCTAGATAAATGCTGAGCACAAAATTAGGAATCAGGTGTACTAAATTCTAATCCTGGCTCTGTTAGATTTGCTGTGTGTATTCAGACGATGCAATTAATCTTTCTGCTTCATTTTCCTCATCTGCAAAATGAATGTAAATACCTTTTAGAGATATTAGGAGGACCAATAAGTCAATATTTATAAATGATCTGAACCTGTGAAGTGTACAAGAATGCTGGTGTTACTGCCCACATTTTAGAATTCCCATTTCATCCTATTCTGTCCCAGTGCAATGGGCCTATGCTGAGGCCTATAGATACTTTTAATGTTCTCCCCACTTAGCTTTTAATGGTGTTAAGTTCCCTGTAGGGCCTTACTCCAGTCCTGCATAATAGGTTGAATATCATAGTGCAGAACTATGTTAAACTGACTTTTATTAGCCTAAGCATCAGTTTAAGTGTCTGGATGCAAGATTTGCCACCCTAATTAGGGGTTCATATTGGAAAATGAGCCACAGTAAATCATTGTCAGTAGAAAAGGAATATTTTATGGCCAGAGGAGACTGTTTCCACATAAATTTTACAGATGTCTTGAATTTTAACTAAAAGTTATAAGTAATGCTTGTTTAATTATTAATACCGAAATCTAAGAATAGTTGAAATCCACCTTCCTCTAATCCTTACCAAGACCATTTAAAACTGCCCTTGAGGGTTCCATTTAATAGGCACTGAAGGCAGATGCTGCTGTTCTTCAGAAGCAGCCCTGAACCGTTTTATTTGAGCAGAATTGTTAATAGGGTGAAGAAGCCTCTTCTGTGCACATTCCTCCAGACTATTCTGGTTTTCTGAGTCCACTTTATTTTGCCTTTCTTCTCCAGGTCAGAGGTCGTGAAGCTCCAGCTTCCTTCTAGAAGCAGCAAAGAGCAGAATGAGGGGGCAGCATTACCAGACAGAAAATTCTGTTCATCTGTCGTACATCAAGATCGAGGATCGCCTGCTGGAGGGGCAGGGATTTCAGAGAACGGTATTGAGAATTTATATAATTAGAGCAGAATTCCAAGCTGTTTTATTTCCTCAGTGTTTTGTCAGATTATCAGCAGAAATGCTTTAATCTTTTACGGATTTTGAACAATTTATAAGATAATCATAATGAATCTTGAAACCTTGTCATTAAACAAAACTTCAGTTCCCCTCACTCCCCTCAAAAATCTTACTACATCCCATATAACTAAGGATTTACTTTTTCAACAAAATTCATTGGGCCACAGAGTCTCTTTTTTCCCTAGATTATTAGGATGAAGTCAGAGTCGATTCAAAAGAAGCCATCCACAGTTAATATAACAGAAAGTCCCACTCCTTGGACATAGTTTTACCTTTTCTGTAATCCTGAAAGCTCCAAATGACTTGGTACAGTGGTGCTCAAACTTTTGGCTGCTGGGCCAGACGAGCAGTACCTGATCTGTCCGCAGGGGTCCCAAACTGGCACCAGGGGTGGTCACAGTGGGATCCCAGCCTGGCCCTACAGAGGGGAGGGAGCTCACCCCAGCTCCAATATGGATCTATGGGGCCGGGGTATGGTTTGGCCTTGAACCAGCCACAAGGGAAGGGTATGTTGCCCAACCCCAATCCAAGCGGGGTGGGAGGGTAGAGGGGTAAAGGGGTTGTGGCCCAGCCCCAGTCCAGCTACAGAGAGGGAAGGGGACATGGACCAGCCCCAGTCCATCTTCATGGGGGGGAAAGGGGACATGACGTAGTGCCAACCTGCCAAACAGGGTTTGAGATTTGGGAATTTGGTAGCAGGGGAGGGTGGCCTTATTAATTGCAAGGTGCATTTGGCCTGCGGGCCAGAGATCAAGTACCACTGGCTTAGTACATGTAACACTAGCTACTGCCAAAAGGATGCTTTTCTGTTGCAATTTCCATAGGATTACATGTAGCACAATTAGAAAGTCTCCTAAAATCATCAAGTCTCCCAAGGTTGGCTTGGTTTAATTATTACCCATACAGAATACCAGTGGAGTGGAGAATTATAGAGACTCTGGAAAGGATGATAATGTTTTTGGCTCATTTAAATACTATAATGATGAGTGCCATCTATGAAAGCTGTTTTAGCATTCAAAGGTCTCGTTACTGATAATGGCCTAAATGGAAAACCCGGAGTGTGAATTTTGGTATAGATCGACACATCTATGATCTAATGAAGACAAAAGTTTAAATCCCGTTTCACCTTTATTTGTCTAAGTGGCACATAGGTGTCTGCATAACAGGAATTTTTGGCACTTAATCGCATTATTTTCTAAAAGTATCTTTGTATTTGTAATCTGAATTGAGCACAGCATTTTTTTGGTACAACCAAACTGGCCAGCCTAGGGCTACTCAGAAAGCTTTGTGATAGTAACCCTGAACTGAATGGAGAAACATAGGGCATCACTACTGGATAGTGAACTGAGTACTTCTGAAGCGGCCTGCAGATTATTGTTTTCAGAGGGGGAGTTGGCACGTCACATTGTATAACACCTTTTCCAGAAGTCCAAAGAGAAGTGCTTAAAGTTTGCAAATGCAGTCCCATCTAGTTCTTTCATAGACTCATAGAAAATTAGAGTTGGACAGGACCTTAGGAGGTCATCTTGTCCAACCTGCTGCTCAATGCAGGACCATCCCCAACTGGATCACCCCAGCCAAGACTTCGTCTAGCTGGGTTTTAAAAACCTCCAAGGATGGAGACTTCATGGCCTCTCTGGGTAACTTGTTCCAGTGTTTTATTACCTGCCCAAGGAGAGTTTTCTTTAACTTCTAACTTAAGCTTCCCTTGCTGCAACTTGAGTCCACTGCTCCTTGTTCTGTCATCTGCCACCGCTGAGAACAGTCTCGCTCCATCCTCTTTGGAACTTCCCTTCAGGTAATTGAAGGCTGATATTAAATCCCCTCTCAGTCTTCTCTTCTCCAGACTAAATAAGCCCAGTTCCTTCAGCCTCTCCTCATAAGTCATGTGACCCAACCATGTTTGTTGCCCTCACTTGGCTCGTGGCGGGCCTAAAACTGAACACAGTAAACAAAATGTGGCCTCACCAGTCCTGAAAAGAAAGGAGTAATCACCTCCCTTGATCTGCTGACAGCACTCTTACTAATTCAGACCAGTATGCCATTAGCCTTCTTTGAAACAAGGGCACAGTGTTGGCTCATATCCAGCTTAGTGTGCACTATAATACTTAGGTCCTTTTCTGCAGAGCTTCTGCTTAGCCAGTCAGTCCCCAGCCTGTACTGATGCAAGAGATTGTTTCATCCTAAGTGCAGGACTTTGCACTCGTTCTTATTGAACCTCAGGAAATTTCTTTTGGTCCAATCCTCCAATTTGTTGAGGTCTCCCTGAATCCTAGCCCTACTCTCTGGTATATCTATTACCACCCCCAGTTTGGTGTCTTCTGCAAACTTGCTGAGGGTGCACTCCATCCCATCTGCCATCTTTTTCTTTTCTGGAAAAAAAGCTGTCAACACAAGCTGGATTGGAATTTCAGAATTCAAAAAAAAATGTTTTGGAAAAATTTATTTTCAGAATTTCACGTGCTGGGATTTCAAAATTTTGCATGGAATGTTTTTTATGTTTACATTATTTCATGTTGTCATTGGCAGTGCTGCTCAGTCTCATGCTTATTTTAACAAAAAATGGGCGCTTCTACACATCACCCTACAGTGTGGTACAGCAGTGTAGTGACCACATGTGTGTACATGCAATCGCCAGCTACATTGCTGTAGAGGTGCACTTCCCAAGTATAGCATGCTGCTATGGCAACATAGCAGTGAAATCTAACCATGTGCTGTGTGCACAGCGCAGTAACTGCCTATACTGTGCCGTGCTTTAGTACTTCCAAAAGGAAGTACTAAAAGCACGGTGCTGTAGCAGTGTTGCCATACAGCAACATGTAGACATGCCTAATAAGAAACACTTTGATCTAGAAACGATGATTTAGTCATAACCAAGTAGCAGATACTGATAATGATTTAAAAAATAAAAATAGGTTTCAACATGGGGGGCACATCCTCCTGGCCCCCCTGAACCTACTCCTTGGAGGCAGGGGCAATGGAGCAGACAGAACAGGAAGAGCAAGGCCAGCAGTGCTGGCCTCACCCCACCACCCTCGGCTCCTTGTAGGTGGTGACGATGGAGTATAGCGGTGGTGGGGCGAGGCCACCAGAGCTGGCCTCACCTCTCCCTTACTCCTTGCAGGGAACGGCGGCCTGGGGGGAGTGGGGTCAGGATGCTGGGGGGGGCGAGGCCACTGGCTCTGACCCCAGCCTGCCCTTCCCCCCTTCTGTTATTGCCGCCTGTAGAGGCCAATGCAGCAGCAGCAGGAGGAATAGCCAGGCCACCGCAGCAGGGGGAGGAGTGGGCCTGGGCTGAAACCAGCAGTGGCAGGGGAATGGGAAAGGGGCTGATGCAGGGGTGAGAGGCGTGGATGGGGAAGGAGTGGGAATGGGCCTGATGCAGAAGATGAGGCCCACTCCTCCCCATGTCAGGCCAGCTCCCCCCTGTGGTGGCAGCAGTGGGGGAAGGGAAGGAGCGGGCCCCAAGGGTGGGGAGAAGCCAGGTCACCGTGGCAGGGGGAGCAGCAGGCCCAAGCCAACTCAGCAGTGGCGGGGGGATGGGAGGAATGGACTCTGAGCGACGTGGGGCAGGTGGGGGTAGGGGAGGAGTGGGATTGGGCCTGAGTGGGGGAAGGAGGACTGAGCCCACACCAGGAGAGAAGCTAGTCCAACACGGCAGCAGCTGGGGGAAGGGAGGAGCAGGCCTCCTCCCTCCCTCAGGCCCGGTCCCACTCCTCCACCCCGCCTCTCTCCCCCACGTCAGCCCCAAGTCTGCTCCTCCTGTCTCCTGACTGCCGTTGGGTCAGATTGAGTCCACTGCTCCCCCTGCCGCCACAGTCCAGCTTCTCCCCAGCCTCGGGCCTGGTCCTCTCCCACATCAGGCCTGGGCCCACTCCTCCCTTTCCCCCACTGCCACTGCCACAGGGGGGTATTGGGCCTG
>NW_017728917.1:29321974-29357026 GCF_001723895.1 Crocodylus porosus
GCTCCCCACCCCCATCATTCTTGATGGGCAATTGGCTAGTATAACATATCATTAGTACCAGCAGTGTATATTTCTTCATAAGTTACATGAAATGAACAATGTAAAACTCAGACAAATAACACACAAAACACAATTTTTCAAAATCAGGTTTCTGAAGTGGATTTTTTCTTTAAAGCTATTGTTCAGGACATCAAAAAAAGTCAATGATTTGGTCAAAAAAATGGTTTTAGTGAAATGAAATAGCTTTCTTTGACAAAAAAAAGTTTCAATTAAAATTTTCCAGCCCCTCTGCCATATGCATCACTGGCTGATAGAAAACATTATAGAATTTTCAGGTTTTAAAGGAATTGATGCTACTCTGTAACGTCAGTGCCTTATGAACCATTCTGCTTTCTCATGCTCCAGAGCAAGCGCTGACCACTTTTTGATCTCGAGAGCAAGAACCTAAGTGATGATGTACAAATGCTTACTGTCCATGTATCAGACTGAAGATCTGCCTTGGCAATGTGAGGGGTAATGCAAGTAAACCAATTTAAGGATATTAATGTGCATACATTAAATATTGCAAGAAAAATGTATGGGTATTCTCTCTCCGTCATTAAAGAACTTCCTTACTGCTTAGAATAATAATTATTGATCATGATAATTCATAAATTAGGCAAGCAGAATGTTGTTTGAAGACAAACTGGCTTAGCACACATATGGCCACTGCATAAAAAGGTTCCTTATTTTTTTTAGTATTATGAAACATTTATCAGGCAGAGAATCTAGTATCAGTTAGGCTTTGCCAAGTAAGAGTCCTGTTAGTTTGAATGTGGATGTGGTACAATAGTGCCCTCTAATGGATGGACTGCAATATGTCAGATTTGCTCAAGTCTGATTGCCACACTGCCTACTGGAAAAATCCCTGTAATGAGACTGCATCGTAAGTTTTACTATTAGTGAAACTGAATAGATATTGCTCTTTAACGTGAGTGATAAAAGTCTGCATCTTTAAACAGAAGGTTGAATTTTATTTTCTAGACTGCAGGTATTAACTGAACCTGCTGCTTTTGTCTGCACTATCTGTTGTTGAAAATCTGTAAGCAGCAGGTGACAGCACGGCTGGTTTACTAACAGCTAATACAATTCATGTCTTTAGACGGACAATTGCATACATGTCTCACTGGCTCCCTTGCACACAAGTAGCTGTTCCTTTAATTTGAAAACACAACCTTCTATCGGCAGGTTTAGGTGTCTCAGCTTTTATTTTGAGCTGGATCCAGTAAAGAGTTTCTTCATACCTGGCCTCACTTAGGCACCCAGGCTCCCTATACAGTGTATGGGGAGAGCCAGGTGCCTCAGAATAGGATCCAAAACAGCCAGCAGGTTGAGCAGGGAGCTGCTTAGAACAAGGAACCATTAAGGATTGGGGGTGTCTGAAATCCCACCCCTCACCAAAGATTAAGCACCTGTTTCAGGGTTCCAGTAAATTGCTCCTTTTAGTTTAAGATCCACAGCCTAGAGCCCTTTCCTGAGAACAGGCATCTACAACAATTCTTTCCATGAACTAAGCAGGGCTCATTCTCTTCTCCTGTGTCTTGTATTAACCTGCAGGGCATAAGTGTTAGTGGTTAGAACACTAATAATAGCCTGGAGGTTAGAGCACTTACTTAGGAAATGGTGGACTTGGGCTCAATAACCTTCTCAGCCTGAGGGGGCACATCCAGACAAACGCAAGTGTCTGCTGCAGCATCTCAAAGCAGTTTGAGATGCCGCAAGAGGTACATTGGGAACAGAAAAATGTTCCCTGGGCTGCATATTTGCATCATGGGCTCTAAATTTGATACCTGGAAATGCAGGTATCAAAAAAAAAACCCCACCCTGCAAAAAAAGTGGTGCATGGGCACAACTGTGCCCTGAGGCAACCAGAGATTGAGTCCTCCAGACAGATACTCTGACATGGGGATTGGCTCCTGCTACCACCTGCCCTAGCAGGGAAGACCAGGGCCATTCACCATGTACAAAACACGGGCAGGTCAGGCTGCTCTGTGCCGCATGGGGCTGAGCTGCAGTGGGCATGGCTAGCTACTGCTGCCAGCAATAGGGGCAATGCCCAGGGGGTGGGCATGTGGCAGTCCCCACCTAAAACCCCTATCACAATCCCTCCCCACATCCCCCCTATACCCACCCCGCTTCCCACCCTCCTCTTGCAAATCCCATATCCCCTCCTACATATCATATCCTGTGTGCCCAGATACCAGACAGAAGGAAACCTGCTGGCTGGAGCTGTGGCTGCAGGGACAGGTGTCCCCACATCCTAGTTAGTGGAGGGGTCAGGGGGAGATCTGATTTTTCTATTATTTTCTATTATAAAAGAAAACAAAAGCAAACACCAAAGCATATAGATATTTACAATGTATTTTGTTATGATGATAGAGGCAGTGGTAGGCTTTAAAATCGTAAATATATCAATAAGACATGGCCCAACTGATCTCTCTCTCTGTATATAGACATAGATAATACATATAGTGATGTTTCATTTTAATCATGGAAGAACATGGACTTTTGGGTATTCTAAAGAGTGAATTTGTGATTTTTTTTTAATCAGAGAATTTGCAGTTTTTAAACAGGGGACACCAGGATCTCTGTTCGTGAGGCAAGTGGCAGGACCCAGGCAGAGTAGCCTGTCCAGGGCTAGCACTAGGAACCCATCTGCAGGGCAAATGAGGTGGCTGACCTCCTTGCCATTTAGAGCCAGGAGGACATGCTTTGGCAATTCAAAGCAGACCACCACACTGAGCACATCTTCCAGATGATAGCTGCCCAGATGGCAGGATGGGGACACACACTGCAGCAGTGCCACATGAAGGCCAAATGTGCAGCCACAGCCCACTGGCAGCTGGCTCAGAGGGGCAGACAGCTCTGCTGCAGTGCCCATGCAACAGCCCAGGTGGCCATGCAGTCCCTGTCCAGGTCTGGCAGGTGTGCAGACATGGGGCTGCAGGTTCAAGGGGGCAGATGCTGTCACAGGTGGCAGCAGATCACAGCTGGGCAGCAGCCCCTGGTGCCAGACTGCTGCATTGAGTAGATGGTATAGGGACCACTCTAGGTCAGGGCTGCTGCAGGAGTCCAGGTGGCACAGGTGGCTAGTGTCCCCATGCATCAACTGGCTGGGCCGTAGAAGCTCCAGAGAGCAAATAGTCCCGAGCTGCCTACCAGGGCAGTTTTTTTATACTGCTGCAGCCTACTATCCAGCCTTCAGGTCCCCCTGGCTGCACATCTAGGAGGAGCTGGGCAGAGTGAGTTTGCCTCAGGTGATACAACTTGCCCCACACCAAGGTGTATGTCCAGGCACGTGTGCTGACGCACAAATCTCCTGCCCAAATTTGTGCCGCTGCTATTTGAGTTGCTGGAAGCACACGTCTGCATGTGTGGACGCACCCAGGGAGTTCAAACCCATATGTCTTCTTTTCCAAAAGAGTCACTAGATAAAATACATGCGTAGAACTAGTAGAACTCTAGCTTTGCATTCCAACAGGGAGATACTTGGTGGGGTTAGGCTGCAACTGAGCAAAGTTTTGGAGTAGGGCTCCTCAATTCCACCTAATCCTGCTTAAACATCCAAGTCTGTTACTGACACTAGCTCTTTGCGGCAGCCTGTGGAAGGCACCAGCTCTCACTCACATCCACAAAGCTGGCACCTTGCCCTCAGAAGGTTAAAAACTACCTGAACATAGTAACTAAATGTACATGTATGCTGTCTTTGAAATAGAACTGAAAACTTAAGAGTTTTAAATTTGTGAGGGAATAAACTCTAGCTCTTGTAGATTTTTTGATTTGCAATCTTCACAAAAAAGTATAGAAACAAAAATTAAACCTGGGTTTAAATTGGTTTAAGCTGTTGTGAATTCAGGAATTAACATTTGAAATAAAACAACTGCCAATGCCTTCCATGTATGGACAACTTTTTTGGAGAGGTATTTATGAGCATTTGAATAAAATTCTCCTGCACAGAAAAGATCCTTTGTCAGTTAATAGAATCCAACTACTATTAGTTTGATCTAACACTGCTGAAATATGGAAATGTGTCTGTATTATTCTTTGCATATGTCATTTGCTTCATTCAGATTTCTTAGATTTCAGAAGAGATTTACTTCAGGCTAAATAGGTGGTGCTAACATTTAAGTGGTCATAAAGATGATATTACAGACGCTTATTAAAATTACTCTCCTTGAACCACATAAAATGCTTTAAGCAAGAGAATGGTTTAATGTTAAGTGATAGCAACTCTCAGTCAAATTCCCTGTACTCTCTTCTGAGCATACGTTCAGTTAGTCCAGTGACTATGCAGAAAATGCCTCGGAGTAGGGTCTCATTCCAGTTCATAACAGCACATAATCTTAAACCCATGCTAGTTTCTTAAAAAAACACAATGGACTTGCCCAGACATGCATGGACATTTCGTTCCACAGGGACAACTAGCAGCGGTGTACCCTGTGCCTCAGCTTCTTGTCCCTGGGGAATGCCCATGCTTTGGCGTGCAGCAGGTTACCCCAGTGGCAGTAGGGGAGCCTTACCTGGGGGCCTCCTGGGGCTGTAGCCGTGGTGATCCTGCCAGGCAGAGTCTGGCTGGCAGCCACAGCATGGGTCCAGGCGTCCCGGCTCTGCTTTTCAGTAGCACGCACTGCCCTATTTTTTTTTCCATGGTGTTTTTTTGACCCCTGGATATTCCCTGGAAACCACGGAGAGAAAACCCAGAGTACCATGCACTTGGGCGGCACACCCTTACAGCGTGGAGAACACTGGATTGTGCAGTATGTGGCACCGTAAACGTGTTTGCAGCACCGCATACTGCATGACCACGTTCATCTGGACGTCCAGTGTGTTCAAGTCAGACAGTGGCAAAAGCTACCAGTCAAAGTAGTACCAGAGTATTAGAAGAAAGGATATTTAAGTCAGCATCACCACACACTCTCATCCATTTGGGGGGTTCATTTCAAAGGTCTGGTGATAAAGGTACGTACCCTGTATCTTAATTAGATATTTAAAATTTCTTTTTCTTTTTTTTTAAATCCCACTCATTTGAATTGTTACAGCTGGAAAGGCAGTTGTCCTGAGCATGACAGAATTTTACATGTATTTATGTGACTCTTCTTTTCTCCAGTAGAAGATCAGATGTTCCGTTCTGTGGAGGGCCAGGCTGCCTCTGATGAGGAGGAGGAGAAGTGGACAGGGGAGCAGCCATCTCAGATGGCTGAAGTGAAGAAGCTACTGACCAGACTTCCTTGTTGTGGCAGTGGGTATGTCTCAGAGATCAGTGTTACTTATCCCTTTCTCCCACTAAGAATGTCACTCGATGATCTAAAAAGATGTACAAAGTACCATGGGCTCAGCAACAGGCTATGGAACCAAGGCCCCAGCACACATTACACTGAAAGATGTGTCTAACCAGTTAATCACATCTTAAGTTATTCCCCAGACACATGTTAATGCAATTAATGGCATAGTACAACAAGGAATAAACCACAAAGTTATTAGAAAAAAATGTGTAATAACTTCATGGCTGTTTCCTATTACACCATTAATTGAACATGTAGCCTGGCTGGGGCCCACAGCTATGAGGGCACTTCATACACTCCTGTATGAGTCTTGTCAGCTGATCCAGACTCTCAGTTGTGGGGGCACACCCTGCACCCCCGCTGCTTCCAGCTATATGAGTTTTCTACTTGCCAGTGCAGGGGATGCCTAGGATCATAATCCTGGTCTCCCCCTGCACTAGCAGTAAGGCGTGATAGGATCTGATGCTCGATCTCACAATTACATCTCCTGCCATGAACATGTGGCATGGGAGGAAATGTGATTGTGGGGATTGCGCATCAGATCTCACGGCACCTTTACTTGCACATCTGCCAGGCATGTATTTCACTGAAATAAAAGATAAGATACCCCTGTGCTTGCACTGCCTAGTCATAGGAGAAAGGCAGATCCTAGCAGATATCAGAGAGGACAGTGAATTTGAGTAAGTGGGGCTTAGAAAGAAAATAAAAAGCAAGCCAAAGTCTGTATGGCAGGGGGAAGCCTGTCTTATCACCCACATGCTGCTTGAATTGTTATCATTAAGTGTTTAGTGCCGTCTTTAACTGTTCTTGCAGTAAAAAATTTAAAAACACACTGCACAAACTAAGTATACTGATTAGGATTCCTAATGGGAAAATTACCCCCTTCTCTCAAGAAAAAGGATCTGCCTGTTTAGAATCTACCTTTCCAGCACAATCGTGCATACATTGAATGGGTTTTAGAATGTGTACTGAAGGTCTTGTGGCTGTGGCTTTGTCAGACCAGGGTGTAGGGACAGACCTGTTTTAGGACTGAAGCCCATCCACTTAAGATACCTACCTTGTTTCTTTAGAAACTGATAGCTGAGGCACCTCAGCTTGTGTGTAAGAGGAGGTGGAACATTTTTACATAGCCAGGATCCAAACCATAAATTTAAGTCAGTGCCAGTGCTTTGAATTTATGTTCTATGAGATATTGTGCTTCTGGGAGTTTTGCAGAAAAACAGCCATACCTCGTATGCATATTGATCCTGGCTAGGCAGTTTTATTTACTAACTCCTTTTTATTTATTTTCTTAAACATAGATGTGATGACAAAATGCTGAAGAAGTTGATGTCTTATTTTGGAGATGCCAATAATGATTGTCATGAGACTGCCACTGTAGAACTGGTAGAGAGAACTGTAAAGTTGACTGAGCAGCCTGAGCATAAAGGAAATGACGTGAAAACATTGGAAACTAATGTGGAAGAGGTAATAAGTGTTACATAGTGTGAGAGAGGTTATTTGTATTGATTTCTAAGCAGCAGTATGGATCTCTCATTTGCATGCATTTGCTGATTTCTCACCATAACATCATTATAACAGGGACTTTAAAGAGAAAAATGGCAGCAGATGGAGCCCAGACAGCTGAGAGGGGTTAAACACAAGAGAGAAGGCAGGAAAGAAACACTGCTGTCATGGCAGGGAGCTGCCCAGTAGAGTGAAGGGGCTCACCTGTAACCAGTCAAGAGAACTCAGCCTAGGGTGAGTTGGCTGCAAGGGAATAGGATGACTGCTAAGGGATGCCTTTCTGATTTCTGAGCTGCCATAGGGCCTGCCAGTAAGAGACCAATGACTTATGAAGGGATACCACCCAGGGTAAGGGGAAGCTATGCTACATACAAGCAGTAAGTTACTGCTGATGTTTGCACCTGGAGCGGGTTTAGTTTGTGTTACAGCCAGTAAGCTTGTTCCTTTGTTACAGGTTATCCTGCTGGTTTGGGATGGGACTTTCAGGAATTGTTGGAGGCCCCAATTGTGCCCAAGGGCACAACAGTGTTTTGAGTCCTGCCAGGGCTAAGGGCTCAAGACACAGAGCAGATAGAAACCTAAAAGAGGTTGTAGTCTAGCAAGAGGTTGAAGCCTAGCGTGGGTGAAAGCCAGACAGGGCAAGGGGGCCCAGAAAGAGCCAAAGTAGACTTAGCACCCCATGGCAGGGCAGAGACAGGGCTTGGAGACTGAGGACTAAAGTTATTGAGATAAGAGCTGGAGCCCAGAAGCCAGGACCTACACTGTAACCCTGGGCTAGAAGGCTTAGTTAGATAAAAGGGGTGGAGGCCAAGAAGGCCAAGGCCCCAATAAAGGGGTGATTGTACAGTCCAGGTTTCCTTTGCCAACCACAGGGGTTAGGTTCATGGAAGTTCCCGTGGTTGGCAAAACTGGTAGGGCTGGGGGAGCAGGGGCTGTGGGTGGGGGGAGTGAGAGGCATGAGCAGGGTTGTGGAGGGTATTTTCAGACTGTACTCCTTTGGTGCGTGGATACTCAGAACTGTGGTTGGTGAGGGAAACCTGTAACACCTGCAAGGCATGGCTGTAGAGGAGGCTAGAGGCCATGAATAGCCTTTTTAGCTACAGGTGCCTGGTAGGGGGCAGACATGGGCTGGGAGTACCACTTAGTGTGAGTGCAGGACCAACACCAGCAGGGTTGAGGAGTGACCTGCCGGCGGTCAGAAGGATAAGGGCTTATTCTAGGACCATTAGGCATCCTTCCTTTCAATCATTCAACAGATGCATCAAGGCATGGCAAGAGAGCTTGAAGGGAGCGGTATGCTAAAGCTCAAGCAGAGCAAGGGTTGTGTGGTCACCGGGGGGCATCACAGCTACCTGGGGAGCCCAAACAATCATAATTCCATATCTACTCTTTTTGCACAACAACAGCATTTGCAAGAACTTCAATGTATTTAGAGGACCAGACTGACTCAAATCACATTGAAATGTCGGCTATTTAACAGTATAATTTGTTTAAAACTCTTTAAATAAAGACTTAATAATTGAAAATAATAAAGACTTAATAATTGAAAAAACCCTCTGGAATGATATTCCCAGAGAAAAAAAATGCAGGACAGTAGGCACTGGAAATGCAGACTTCCCTAATGTTCAACTGTGGGTGAAGGGTTCCTCCTACCTTATTACCAAATATCAGAGCTATTCGGTACCCCTGACTAAGTTACAGGTATTCACCATTCTGAAGCTTACTTTAAAACTAAAGAAACTTTGTCCATGGACAGGCATTCATTTATACTGGTAAGAATTTCATTGCAATTCTTACTAGTAGAAAAGTAGCTCAGGAGCTGGAGCATACATGTATTCTGGTCCTCTGGCTAGAGAGCTGCAAAGACAAGCTCTCCAGAGAGGGGGCACTAGAAGGCTGCACCCTGCCCTCCTCCCCCATATCTCCCACTGTTAGGGGAACCCATTAATTGGCAGACTGTCTTCTCCTCTGCCTGGCAATTAGCAGGAAGGGTTCCAGCCCCAGGAGAGTGCCTCCCCCCACCCCCATCAGTCAATAGTTGACTGGCATTGGAGGGGGAAGGGTCCTTTCTCCTATGGTGGGAACTCTCCCACAGAAAATAGCCACCACTCCTTGAATTCCTCTGGGCAGATCCGGAGGAGTGCAAGGAAACAGGGACATTCTGTCTTTGTGGAAAAACTTCCAAGCCTTGCCACTACAGCATGGCAGCCTGTCATATCCTGCACTGCCCTGGGCTGACTCATCCTGTCTTGTCCTGTGTAGCATGGTACCTGCTGCCTTTTGGTAATGTTAGAGGAAATTACTATGGAGTTGTTCCAGTGCTACTAAAAAGACAGGATGCTGTGAAAAACATCCTTGAAGTGGAAGAATGTGTACCTATTGATTGTGAATGTAGAGAACTGATGGATACCCACTGAAAAGTTTAAATGCACCTCTAGTTAGCTGGGTGTCAAACTAGTGTCTGGTACGTGGCATATCAGGAGGTGAGTATACTGGGGGCACTGATCAGAGAGGCTAGATATTAGGGAAATATCCCAGAAAATTTTAGGAAAGTGAAGCTGCACAAATAAAGAACTTTTTTTTTCTTTTGCATTCTTTATTTTTATGATTAAAAGTCAACCTTTCTTCCCTTCAGACAGAATCCTAAAAATCTCAGCTAAAATTTCATGGGGTCAAACTATATTAGGGTCAGTATAGTGCTATTGCATGGGAAGATGACTCTGTACAGTACCCTTCAGAGCTGCACTGGCTGGACTATAAGGGTACTGTGCAGGGTCATCTGTTCCCTTATGGCAGGCTCATGCAGACCAGAGATACAATAGCTGAGTAACCCGGCTTTCCATTCCCCTTGGAGGTCTCCCTGGCCTTTTCCACTCAAGTGGGAAGCAGCATTAATCCTTGATCATGGAAGTAGGAGTTCAGAAGTTAAGAGTCTTGGTCAAGTTGAGACTTCCAAACCCTTGGCTCCACTGAAGGCTAGTAGAAAATCTTCAGATACTAGCTCTGTACAGTCAATGCACTAAGTTACAACTTGAACTGCAGAGCCAGGAAACAGCTCACAAGATGGGCTCTGTTCTGTTGGACACTGTGATAGGACTAGGCCCCTGGTGGCCACATGGCTCCTGCCCCACTCTGACTTCTCGAGTACACCCCCTTTCCTCTCGCCTGCCATGCTTTGATGGAATTATTTTATTGTAAGAAAAAGGAGGCTGCCGTAGGTCCCAGAGTGAGCCCTGGTCTATTCTTTGGCCAGCAGGTCCCTCTAGGATCCAGTTGATCTCAGTCCTGCTCCTCAAGCACTGACTGGGGCTTTCCCAGCCCCATCTGTACCCCAGGGCATTAGTTGTCTTAAAGGGCTATTTGTGGCCTTCTTCTGCCCCTACAGCCATGCCTATTCTGCACAGATGTTACTCTGTCCACAGCTGAGTTCTCCACAGCTGTCTTGGCCTCAGCCCTCTGTGCATCTCCAAGTCCCTTAACCCTGTGCATTGTCTTAGCCCCTCTGGTGTCCCTGACCCTGGACAAGGCTGTACTCAGTTCAGGTCAGCCCCCATGGCATCCCTGAGCTGGGGTTAGGTTGTTTTCTGCTGAGTGCCCCTGCAGCACCCTTATCCAGTCCACCTCTGCCAGCTACATCCTGTCCTCCAGTAAAACCCAAAACAAAAATTCAAGCATCCACTTGAAACTCAAAGTCCCCATCTCCACAATTGGGTCAGCATACCACTGCAAGGCTACCTTCCGACTTTGTGGCTCTCTCTACCCTGGCAGTATCTGCTATGGCCTGCAGCTTCCACTCCTCACCAGCCTGGGCTGGCAGGAATTCCTTTCCCAGCAGAATTCAGGACTACAGTGGCCTCTATGCCTCAGGAGCCCAGACTTATATCCCATGGCTCCTCCCCTTCTTGTCAGGTGCTCCCCTGACACCCATAGGTGTGCTGCTTCTTCCAGGGCAGCTTACTACCAGTGCCATTGCTACCTAATCAGGGTCTACCCTACTCTCCCACTGCTAAGCAGCCAGCCCCACAGTAGGCATTTGCAGCCTGTGGGCCGCTGGCTGCCTACACCCCTGCAGCTATGCCATAGTGTGTTGTTTTCCCCACCTGGGGACATCCCTACTGTAGCTCCTTACTTAAAGTAACAGGAGCCCCTGGCTCCCCATTACAGACCGTAGCCTGTGTTTCATTGGAATCAAGTCAAAATCAATAGTGAAGGATTTTAGATTCTAGAAATTAGCATTTTCCAGCAAAACAAAACAAAATTACCAAACAATTTGCATACATTTTCTCCCTCCCCATGTCCCTCAAAAATTGGGAAAAAATTGGAATTTAAACTCCAAAATCCAGGAGTGTTTGAAGGTAGGGTTTTGGCTTTACATATCATAGAAGGGTTGAATCCAGAAGTGCAATGCAGATCCCTTGCAATAAGGGCCTGTCTTTGTTTTAACCTGTGAAATGCTTTCATTGGTCCTACAAATATTTGTTTTGATATACATTACCAGGGAATTTTAAGCTAAAGGCAAAAGGGTAATAAGACTTTGGTAAAAATATCTTTGGTACAGAGGATGTTTCTTTCTTTACATTAGCATTTTAGTGCATTTAACTCTTTTGACCCTTTCCTGGTTATTTGATTTTTCTGTTGGATTTTGTAAGGGCAATAACAGTTCAAGGACTTATTAGCAATTATCAGCCTGTATTCAGGGAATGAGTTTTTCCTAAAGCTTAATCTGAAAACGTTGGATCTACTAAATGTGGGGTCTACTTATATGTTGGGTCACCAGAACAATATGGTATTACCCTCTTCAGTGTGTGTGTGGATAGATAGATAGATAATGCACACATACACTTCACTACATACCCCACCTGTCTCAGAGTGCATTTATTATGTACTGGCCTGGTTGCTGCTGCATTGACGATGACAGTGTTGGCTTTATGTACAGGAAACTGTTTGTGTGCTCAGCAGTTACAAAATAGGACTTCAGATAGGAATTCTTAGGTAACTCACTGGCAGAGGATATAAACCAAGTCATCTGAAGTGCATGTTGTTCACTGTAGCTCAGAGTTGGAGATACTCTAAAAGTAGTGTTCATGTTGGGCTAATATAGTCAAATAATTTTAAGCTGATGTTAAGTCAAGTGCCAGTCAGAACATATTTAGCATTCCTTTGAGAAAGGAATCTGTGGGTACATCTACACAAGATGTTTACTGCGGAGTAGACTAACTAGCTCCACAGTAAACCTCTCAGCATCTACACTTGCAGGGCTGTTAGGCTGGAGTAAACTAATAAACTCTGCAGAAGGGTAGTATTTACAGGTACTACCCTGCTGCAGAGTTTTTCACTCCACAGCACCATATGTGTAGATGCCAATGCAGCTGGCTGGGGAACAAGGGTGCTTCAGTGCGGGAGCTGCCTGGTGGCTAGACCCACATTGAAGCACCCTTGTGCTCCAACCCCAGCCAGCCCAACCACAGTATATTAGGCTGGGCTGGAGCAGCCCTAGGCTGGCAGGCTGACCCCAGGGTCCCCTGCCAGCCAGGGTTGCTCCAACTTGGCTCAGCGTGCTGTGGTCCTGGGTGCACATAGAAATGCAGCACCCAGGAGTTTATTGCATTGCGTTAATATGCACATACAGACGTGCCCTGTTTGGACATGGGATTATTTTACTTCTTCATTCTGATCCCAGTTGTTCTTTAGAAAAATGAAGTTCCAGCCCATGTTAAGTATTGAGTAGAATATTTTCCACCAAATAAAATCTAAGTAGCAACTCTATTTGAAAGCCTGTAGTTACTTTAGTCCAGCCCTGTCTAGCTACTGCTAGAGTTGCAGTAAAGATGAATGATAATACCAAAAAGGAATAAACGTAACCAGCAAACATGGAATATATCGCCCAGAATTTGGTTCCTTAGTGTAATGTATTTATTTTTATCTGGCTTACGTTTGGAAAACACAATAGCAAAAATGATAAGAATTCTGTCTGCTCTGCCTGGGCCCAGAAATGAATGAGGACTAGGGTTTATTTTGATTTAATTAACTTGAGTGCTTATGCAAACCTGAAATTAATATTTCAGCTAAACATTTTTCTGACCACCACTTTTTTGGCTCTCTCTTTAATAGATCAGCCAATACACTGTTTTCCTGTTCCATGGTCCTTCTCCTATACCAGGCCCTGACCTCCGGCAAAGACAGGCCTTGACTTACCCTGACTACAAAGCAGCTTTGTGATATGAAAAGCAGGGACTGAGATGAAGTCCTCAGCGTCAGAGGACTACCTAGAACCAGCCTACAGCAGTGCTTTTGGAGAGAGAGATTCCCAAGCATGCCCCGCTCATCTGCTCTCATTCACACATGCCAAACACAGACGTGTTGTAGAGGAGTTTTTTCAGAGGGATCTGGTCCAAAGCACATAGCAGGCACAGATTTAGCGTGTGATTGGAGGTATCTTTTCCATGAGAATCTCCAGCATACAGTGGAGCCATTGCCATGAGGTGCTGCAAAGTCATATATCCATTTACTCCCCAAACTGGGATTCAGGCTTGTTTTTATAGAAATTAAAACCCAATTCAGTGATTCTGTTACTCAGATAACTTGGCTTGTGGCATTTTCCATGCCTAAAGGAAGACAGACAGTTCCTTCCACAAGAGAGTGTTGTGTAGGACAGGCAGGAGATGGGTAGAGAGATACAGCAAATCATCAGGGTGGTCAGGGGGTGATAGGCACAAATTGTGACTGAGTCCAGCTTGGCTACTGATTCTGTTCTCCAGATCCTTCATTGACTCTGCAAGGTTGCTTCTACCTACTTTACCAGACTGTATGTATCTTGGTCCTTGGATTGAACAAAGCACTTAAAGACATGCAGGACCTGCTTATATAAGGAGAAGTTGTTGGAGCAGGGAAGCAGCTCTTTTTTCTGTCTAAATATTCTGTTTTATCAAAACATCTTGTGGCAGAATATTGGTTTGGGAACTTCCAGCACTTCTTTGGAACCTTTCCCTTATGTACAGATGTGTACAAAAGCTTTCCTGAGCCAGGGTCTAAAATCCTTCCCCAAGAACCACCTTTTCTGAGATGCTTACAAAAAAGTAGCTGAGCCACTTAGCTTACATAATACATCTGTGTTCCATGCATGGACCTAAAGGTTGGGGAGTGTACAGACAACCCTATTTGAATTATTCCCTTGGACAAATACAGATATGAGAATGATTGAAGAAATTCAGAATGATAACAGGATTTCTGAATGACCTGGCTGCAGTAAATATTGAATGAATTGTCATTAAAGAACTGTCATTAAGCAGAAGAGCAACCAACCATACATTTCCTAGCAACTATTACTTCTGTTGATGTAACACCTTCTGTAGTATCTTAAAGAAATGCACTTCTTTCCAAGATAGTTTTCTGAAGTGAACTGACATTTGGCAGATAAGTTTTCCTCCTTAACTGCAATTTTTGTGGCAGAAAATGAAAACTTCCAGTGTTTTTAATTTCCTATGTCATTGTCCAGATGAAAGGCCCATTGCTAGGTGAGTTGCAACAAAAAGTGGAGGAGACGGAATTGTTGAAGATGGAGCTACAGATGTTGGAGACTGAAAGAGTTAGACTGTCACTGGTGGAAGAAAAGCTCATGGATGTTTTGCAGCTTCTTCAACAACTTCGAGATCTGGTATGACAAGAGAGCAGTCTAAATATCCTGAGCTGTTTTTAGCAGTGTCCACCCTAAACTAAAAAGAGCACTTCTTTTACCCAAATGCAAGGAGTCCCTTACCTACAAGGCACACTGTTGCACACCTGTCAGCTCCGATGGTTGCGATTTCCCAGAAAAGCCTTAAATTTCCAAACAATCCCCATCTTCCATACAAAGTATCGGATTAAAAAATAAAATTACTAAATTATAAAGTCCAGGCCATTTCCAGAGCAGGATATAGCCCTTTGTATCCCTCCAGTAAAAGAGAATCACATTTTAGACTGACAGTAAGGGATCCATCAAGACTACATCTTACTTCCTAACTGGGGATTCTTTGACACTGTAGTTCCTTCAGAGCACAGATTGCTCTCGAGGTCCAATTTGGAAGTGGCAGAAACATATTTTAATATTTTTATTAGGATTTATACGCAGGGGTCTCCTTATTACTACAGATCAGTTCATGTAAGTCCCTCAAAATTGACTTATGAGATGCAGCAGTTTTAGATTTGGTTATGGATGTACAAAAGACTGGGATTACTAATTTACAACAGAGAGCAAACTTGGTCAATTTTGGCACACATGAGATGCATCTACATGTATACTTTAGTGAGGAGTTGATTAATTAGTTCTGCAGTAAAGTCACTGTTTATATGTGAACCGCTATTAGGGTGCAGTAAATTAACTAACTCTGCTGTAGGATAGTACTTTTTGGGACAACTACTAGCCTATTGTGGAGTTATTTAGTACACCGAAACACATGTAGACAGTGACTAGAGCTGGCTGGGGCACTAGGGTGCTACAGTGTGGTGACTTTTTGCCAGTGCAGGGACTGCGTACCCCAGCCAGCCCCTCCACAGCATGCTGAGCCAGAGTGGAGTAGCTCTGGGCTGGCAAGCTCACCCCCCAAACCCACCAACTGGACCTACTCTGACCCAGCTCAACATAGATTAATAGATTCATAGATGTAGGGTCATAAGGGACCTAAGTAGATCATCAACTCCAACCCACTGCCCTGAGCAGGAGAGAATATTGGGCTCATATGACCCCAGCTATGTAATTGTCAAGCCTTCTCTTAAAGACCCCCAAGGTAGGAGCCAGCACCAGTTCCCTTGGAAGTTGGTTCCAGATCCTGGCTGCTCTGACTGTGAAATAGTGCCTTCTAATGTCCAGCCTGTACCTACTCTCAGACAACTTATGGCCATTATTCCTTGTTACTCCGGGAGGTGCACAGGTGAATAGGGTCTCTCCCATTCCCCGCTGGTCTGCACTGGTAAGTTTGTAGACAGCCACCAGGTCCCCTCTCAGCCTTCTCTTGTGAAGGCTGAACAGGTTCAGGCCCCATACTTCTCCTCATAGGGTCTGCCCTGCTGTCCCCGGATCATGCGGGTGGCCCTCCTCTGGACCCTTTCAATGCTGGCCACATTTCTCCTAAAGTGCGGCACCCAGAACTGGACGCAGTAGTCCAACTGTGGCCTGACCAGTGTTGCATAGAGCGGGAGGATCACCTCCTTGACCCTGCTTGTGATGCATCTGTGGATACATGACAAGGTGCAGTTGGTGTCCTCATGTTGGCGGCCCATGTTTATTTTGGAATCGATAATGACTCCAAGATCTCTTTCTGCCACTGTGCTTTCGAGAAGAGAGTTCCCCAGCCTATAGGTATGCTGCTGGTTCTTACTGCCCAAGTGTAGTAACCCGCACTTGTCAGTATTGAATCCCATCCTGTTCTCATTTGCCCACCCCTGTAACCTGTCCAGGTCCAGCTGTATCCAGTCCCTCCCTTCTAGAGTGCCCACCTTGCCCCAGATCTTGGTGTCATCAACGAATTTGAACAGGGTGCTTTTCACCCCCTCGTCCAAGTCGTTAATAAAGAAATTAAACAGTGCGGGCCCAAGGACTGAAACCTGGGGGACCCCACTGTCCATATCCCTCCAGGTCGAATATGATCCATCTACCACTATTCTCTGGGTGCGGTCCCTCAGCCAATTTGCAATCCATCTCACTGTGTAGGCATCATTGCCACAGTCACCTAGCTTTTTAATGAGAATGGGGTGGGAAACAGTGTCAAAGGCCTTCCTGAAGTCCAGAAAGACACCTGCGTCCAATGATTTTGTGACATGATCGTAGAAGGCAATCAAGTTGGTCTGACAGGACCTTCCCCTAATGAAGCTATGCTGGTTGCCCCTGAGCATCATCTCCCTGCTGGTCCTTCCCAGATGTGCTCCTGGATAATCTTCTCAAAGAGCTTCCCCAGGATCAAAGTAAGACTAACGGGCCTATAGTTGCCCAGGTCCTCCCTCCTCCCTTTTTTGAAAACGGGAACCGCACTGGCCCTCTTCCAGTCGTCTGGCACCTGGCCAGAGCACCATGAGTGCTCGTAAAGCCGTGCCAGGGTCCCCTCAATAACTCCTGCCAATTCCCTCAGCACCCTGGGTGGAAAGCATCTGGACCTGTTGATTTGAACACATCCAGCCCCTCCAGAAGTTCCCTAACTTGGTCCTCCCCAAACCTAGGCCTATCAGAGTCTCCCGAGTCCATCCTGTAGTCCCAGGTGCGCATGTAAATGCTGCACTCAGGAGCAATAAACTCCAGTGCAAACTGTGCTGGAGTTTATTGCTGCATCTTAATTGCACATGTAGATGAAACCATGGTGGATGTTTTGCCTTCCTCTGTAGTGTGGGCCATGTCTCATTTCTTAGATCTGAGCATATTAGCCAACTATTTTCCTGTCATTGTAGAGTGAGGAGGCCTTGGCAGTATCCATCTCCCCTGATTTTACCTGTAACATGTTATAAGGTGTTTGTGGTATTTTGAGTATTGTGCTTTTTACTTGTGCAAGGGCTGGAACTGTAAATTTTGAGGATTCCAGTAAATGGTTGTCTCTGAATGTGGGGGACTGGACTTAATGGCCTGAGAAGCCCTTTCCAGTCCCATGTTCTTATATGTAACTGAGGTTCATAGGTGAAAAGCCAACAGAGACTAAGAAATGAGTGGTAGGAATCTTCCCCATGAAAGCCTGAAGCCAGATGCAACTCTGGTGAATTTAGTTCAGGTCTGACTCCCTGTATATCTCACCTACTTGTCTTTAGCTGTTCTCTACCAGTGGCCTATTGGCTTTCAGTACTCATCATAATGACCACCTTTGCAGCCTCTCCCTATCTGGAGTCTGAGGTGCAGCAGTTTAGGCTTTCTTTTCTCTACATACTAAAGAAATATCTTTGGGAGTAGGTCAGTAACATTGTCATAGGTTTGTGATACAATGGCTACCACTTTCAAGGGCCTGTGCCTGTCAGATATCAGAATGTATCACCCACATTCACCTGTTCATTGAGACACAAAATGAAGAGCCATAGCCCTCCCTTATGGTTCTGTAGTACCTTTCATTCCAGGGCACTTTAAACACACACACACACACACACCTCTTTCACTCTGAAATCACATTGTCTGCCTTTGATCTACAGTCTCAGCTGGGGTAAAGCTCTGCTGTAACAAGTCTCAGCTATATTACACACCAGTTATAGTGCAGATACGAAGATTTTATTGTTCAATTTAAACTAGAGAGAGGAATTAGGGAGACTGCAAGATTCAAGCTAGGATTTATACCTCATTAAAATATGAGACGTAGTGTCCAGAGATGTTTATGAACTTAATCTTCTAGCAGAGGCTTGTCCAAATTTGCTGTGGGTGGGAACTGCAAGGGGGTGCCATTATGTAGCCTTCAAGCTGCACACCACACAGGTGGCACATGGTGGGGGCAGCACCCTTGCCAGGTTCCTCCTCCTTGAACAGGCTGTACTGGGGCACACAGACCCCAATCCCCTGTGCAGGATTGGTTGGTGACACGCAGCTTGCCCACCCCCCCAGCCTTGTCACGGGGGGGCTGACCCAGAGCCTCACACCAGTGGCATATAGCTCCCTCCCACCTGTCATGCAGGATTCTCTGGTGGCACACAGCCTGCTGCCCCCATATAGGATCTGTTGGTGTCATACTGCCCCTTGTCTTCTGCCATGCAGGCTGCTCAGGTAGTAGACCCCAAGACCCACAGGGCATACATTAGGTGTTTGTGAGCTACATGTGGTCTATAGGCCACCAGTTGGACAGCCCATTCTAACATATCCAGCAGCATCATGAGTGGGTACTCATTCAGTGGGAAGTGTACACGTTATTGAAAAAGCAAGCCCACTCTTTGCATCACTAATGATGCTTAGAGAAGTCTCTCATGTAATAACTCAGACAGAGGCTACTTTATGTATTGGAGCTGAGGGAACTGCAGCCCAAAGCAATCTGGCTAAAGCCTAAAATGACACTAATATTATACATACTACTTTTTTTTTTTGGGGGGGGGGGGAGACGATGAGAACTGGCTAACAGGTGGGCAAGTAAGATAACATTTTGAAGCTATACAAGTCTACATTGCACCCTTAGAAGTTAATTCCTTGGTTTACTATTTGGGATTTCTGCAAAGCCAATCAGTGTATCTGACTAGATTGTTGTTGCCTCAGATGGTCACTTTACTATGCTTGACGTATACTCTTGTTCCACTGCTGACTTCAGGGATCAAGTGCAATATCTCACATTATAGTAACTTCCTTTAGCACTTGACAGCACCAGTTTTACTTTCACATCTCAAGTCTGACACTGCATGCATCAATAACAATCCAATGAAGGATGTACTATTAAACTGGCAAAGAATGACTGATTGCAATTGACAGCAAGCATAACAACTCAGTGTCATGACACTGACATGTCATTCACTGGTCAGCATTGTTGAAAATCATTCTAGCCTAGGAGATGATCCATCACACATTGTGCCATATCTTTGCTATAATACTGCTTAAACATATGTTTAACTGTATGCTTGAAAGCTTTGCCATATATTCTTTATTTCCCTTATAACAATTACAGACTCCCAAAGTAAAACAAAGCTAAACATCTGGAATCTCAGAGGCTGCTTTTGGCTATGCAGTGTTTATATCATCAGCTGCTGGTTTGAAAATAAGCCCAAATAAGTCAGTGTTGGATATGATATCACTAGAAAAAATACTTTCTGTGCTGTCATGTTACACAGCTGCAGGACAGTGAACAAATGTCAATGACGATGATGATTTACAGCCTTCCCTACACAGCTGAAAGAATGTGCCATGGATTCCTGTGTAAGATGCACTTTAGACCAGAGCAAGAAACCTTATTCACAGGTCATTGTAGTTTGTAGTGTTTTCCCTCTGCGTATTCACTTTTGATGACAATGCAGGTATAAGAACCTTCTAGAAAGCAGTGCTTATCTAGAGCCAAATATCTTCTCACAGCACTGAAAACTCAAAACAGAGGTTATAAGGGGGTTGTGCACTTCTAACACCCAAGTGTATAACAGTATAAGAGTATTGCTTCAGCATGCAGGGATGAAGTCAGGAAGGCCAGGGTACAATTGGAATTGCACCTAGCAAAGGGCATGAAGGGTAACAAGAAGCGTTTCTACAAGTATGTCAGAAACAAGATGATGAGCAGGGAAAGCGTGAGTTCCCTACTGAACTGGGGAGACAACCTTGTAATAGGATGCAGAAAAGGCTGAAGTAGTCAGTGCCTTTTCACTTCAGTCTTCACAGGCAAGGTCAGCTCCCAGACTTTTGCACTGGGCAGCACGATTTGGGGAGGAGGTGAGCAGCCAACAGTGGTGAAAGAACAGGGTAGAGACTATTTAGAAAAGCTGGACGTGTACAAGTGTATGGGGCCAAACGGAAAGGCAACCATCTACTAGTTCTAAGACTGAGGTACTGTCATTCAGGCTAATGTTTAATACTTTTCCATAAACAGCAGCCAATGGAGGCTGAAAAAATTTCTCCAGCTGGGTCTCTGGAATGAGACATGTAATAACCACTCCTGCCTTGTAGGTGTTAAAAATGGCACCATGGTTTTAAATATTAGTGGGAAGTGTGCCTTTTTCTGAGAAGCCACCCATAAGTTATGTATGATACCACTCACCTTCCAAATACACAGGTTCTGCATGATCTCAGCCAGACTTTTAATTGTTTTCAGCTTGCTCATCTCCTGCTTGCAGTCCATGAAGTGAATAAACATCTAGATTTATGTGGGCACAAGCTTTTGAAAGCTTTGCTATATATTCTTTGTTTCCCTTACAGAACTGTATTACAGATGCCCTTAGTAAAGCCAAACTAAGGATCTGGCATCCTAAAATCTGCTTTTGGCTGTAGATCTTCACCTGCTGGTTTGAAAATATGCCAAAAATAAGTTATGTTGTTGGACTGAATTTCATTTTGTTTTTCAATTTTCAATGCGAACACACTTTCCATATTTTCAGATGTAGTTGGATATATTTAACTTCATGAAAGAGATAATTGTTATTTTGTGTTTTAAAGAACATATCTAAGCGAGCCTTGGGAAAAATCTTGCTGAGCACTTTGGAATCCTGCCAGGACAACCAACATGGTAAGAAAGTAAATCATATTTAAGGAACAAATAGTGGACAATGCCTATAAGCAGAGAAGTTAGTCTGAAGTCAGCCAGAAGGCAGGATAGATTTGCACTTTATGATTAACTAAATCTGAGGTGATTAGCATAAGCTGTCATGAGCAGTGGGCATACTTTATCAGAGACTGTGAAGGCACTGCAGGAAACACAGCTTCTAAATAGAAAGTAGTGATTAGAATACAAAGGGTCGGGATGGAAGAAAAAGAAAGGGACACTGAGGATAGGCAAGATGGGGAGGAGAAAGAAAAAACAAAGTAGTAAAAACTCATTGAGGCTTATAAAAGCCAAAGCAAGTAATGTGATAAGAACCAGTAGTCTTGGTTTAGACCAAGGGCAGGCAAAATATGGCCCATGGGCCAGATCCAGCCCACCAAGCCATTCTATCCGGCCTGCAGGGCCCCTAAAAAATTAGTAAATTAATATTTATTTGCTCCTGGCAGCCTGTCAAAACTGACAGGAGCCAGGGGCAGTAGGACCCAGAGGGAGCCCTTGAGCAGCCCAGCCCCACTCCACCCCCAGCCAGTTCCCCGCTTTCCTGCCCCTGCCCTAGCACCATGGGGCTCCCAGCTGCATCACCTGACTGAGGAGCACAGGACTGCACTGATGCGCGCGCGTGTGGGGCTCACCCTATGAACACACACACACACACACACCTCGCACTGCCATACACAAACCCCAGCCACCCTCCCTACACAGAGCTCCCTACAAACCCCATACCTACCCACACCCCACATGTCCACACACACACAGCTCCCCACAACATACAAGAGTAAGGCTTCATTTTAAGCTATTGTGCAATCACCTCTATGTACAATACACAAACAGGACAAAAATATTTTTTGAAAAAAATCAAGTCAATGAATGTTGTAGATGTTAGCTTTTTAGACTATAATTTGGTATTTTTCTGAGATGGCAGAACCCCTTGCTGAAAGTGGCAAAGGTCAGGGGTTAGGGAGCAGGACTTTTGGTCACAAGATGGTGACCAGGGGGCAGGGTACCTGTCAAGGGGCAGGGTTACCCATGCGGCCCTTGACAGGTTGCCAAAAAACATTCAATAAGTGGCCCTCTGCCCAAAATAATTGCCCACCCCTGGTTTAGACCATAATTAATACAGTCCAGTCTGGATGATTTCTTGTTCTGCAGTTTCCTGTTCAAGTCTGTTTTTCAAGTGTTGTCACCTAAGAACCAGCACTGAGGTCAGTGAGGGGAAATGTCCATGGAGGTTAAAGTGTTCTGCTACAGGAATGTATGTTTTTCTGGAATTGATCAGATCTATGTTCATTCATTCTTTTATGTAGGGATCACCCTGTCTATCCAATGCAGATAGCAGAAGGGCACTTTAAGTAAGTGATGGCATATATGAGGTTGGTAGAGGAGCCAATGAATGAGCTTTGGATGTTATAATCCATATTACTTAGTTTGTGATGTGGTCCGTTTTGCTGAGAGGGCACAGTTAGCACCTGGGTCTGAAGCAAGGTCTTAACTTCTTGGTGAGGATAGCAGTTTGGGGTGTATTGAGAATGACTTTTAGGAGGTAGATGACATATATAGCAACAAGAAATACAAAACTTCCCTATCGGATGGGGAAATAAATGACCATGCAGGTCTCCTAAAGCTGAATCCTTCTGGTCATTGGAACTGCAGGAACTGCAAAAAATGCAGGGAATCGCAGCCAAATTGTAGTGTTCACATGAAATCTGTAACCAGCTGCAATCAACAGAAGCCATTTGCACATGTCCAACAGCAATAACGAGTCCTGGTCCCAAAAGTTGCCTGCAGGGTCAGAGGGTTGCACAGGTCCAGAGGACAGAATATGTCCCAGAGCATGTGAGAGAGCCACTCTCACCATTTATAATTCCATTGTCTACAGCTCTTTTCACCTTTGACTTAAAAAGGATGCAGCATCCTTCAGTAAGGTAAGTGGGTCAACCTTGTTCCCTTCTGTTAATAACCTTTCATGTTCTTGTTATGAAAATTAGACTTGGAAAGTCCTCTCCCCTGACAATGGCCTACTGTGCAGGAGTTGCTGTGGCAGAAACTGTGCTGCATTCACAGCCTGGAGGTTTAGATTTGATTACTTTGTTTCCATTAGCAGAGCTTTTGTATTTACCTTCAAGGAAGCTAACATGGTGTACCAAGCCAGTTTGTCTAGGAGGACTGCCTGCAGGGACTCTTAATAGGCAGAGGGGGGTCAACGAAGAGATAATTAAAGGTTAGATGTGACCCAGGGGTTTGGTCCATGCAATTTTAATAACAATAATTCAGGGAGAGAAATGTGTACAAAATGTTCTAATTTACACAGAGCCTTCTTACCATTCAACCTATTTGTTACTACTACACATAGATTCAGAGACGAGACATTCTTGAACAACATGGCTGCACTGGGGACAGGGAAGGAGCAGGCATGGCAAGTGGTAAACCTGTCCCAGTGCACCTGCAAGCACCAAGGGCGAGCTGCTGGTTCAAGGGACAAAGACATTGCAGATTGTACCCGCAGGTGTGCTAACAGCTCCTGTGGGTGCAAAGGAAGTATTCTGGCAGCTTTGCACTCCGACAGGATATTGTATTGACCACACATGGAAACAAAAGGCTCCTGCACATGTGCACAGAGCCTGCTTTGACACTGGAAATCCAGCACATCCACCCATTCAATAAGCTTTAGTTCAAAAGTTCTCTGCTGCCATTTTTTCAGTACAGGGATTTGCAGCAATGCACAAACACTTTTAAATTAGTGTGCCTTGCTAATCTAAAAGCTCCTGGCACTGCATCCCAGCATGTGCAAAAATGCCAAAAGACTCCAAGTAGCACTGCCAAAGTGAAGTGCCTCCCCCCTACCTCAGCACAATTCAGCCTCCTGAAATGCCTCCTAATTGATCCCACAGAATTTTATAGTCAAGAACAAATGAATGAAGCTCTTCTAGCATTCTACATCTCCACTGCCTAGGTACACCCCAGAGAATTATGCACACAGTAATTCAAAATTACATGCCAAGTCCTGGGGCTGTATGTCGTGGCACAGAGCCAGCCCATCCTGGCCTGCTGGCACACACCTGGGAGCCAAACCAGGTTGGCTCCATGCCACATGGCACTTGCGGCACTGCAGGCAGGAACTATGTGCTGCCAGGCCAGGCCAGGCCATCTCTGCGCCTCCTCCTGGGGCTTCCAGCACTTCCATGTGGAGGCACTGAGTGGTGGTGCACAGCTGGTGAGTGGGGAGGGGAACTCCTGCCTGCAGGGCAGGGGGTGTGCATGTGGGGTTTGGGGGGTGGGTATGACCCCTTCCATCACATGCTCTACTTCCCCCCCCCCCCGATTGTAGAGGCACAGAGCCTGCCTAGGTTAAATTACGCAAAATTATGGAATTATGTATAGTCATACTTTATGTGCAAAATCACGTGGGTGCATATTTGAATAATTCCCCAGGGTGTACCTAGGTTTCCTCTGCTCTGGACTGGCTTTGTACCAGATGTGACATGAAGCAGTTTTGTAGTCAACCATTTTCTCACTGTTTGAGAATTGAGAACTATGCCAATAGCTCATTGGAATAGTTTCTTCCAGATTGCTGTGACTTGTGTCTAGTCTTGACGTAAATGATGAGAAGGCATTTAAGTCATCGGGCTGTACCCATCTCAGTTTCAGCAAGTTTACCTGATATAAGGCAGTGTACATCTCAGACAGCCAATACATCTGAAATCTGTCTTTGTTCAAACAAGGAGGTTGGGGACCAGTGAAGAGGGAGTTTCAAGTAGGAAGCATGCAGAGGGATCAATTTGTGCATATAGTACCTCTCTGTATAAATTGTGATGTGCGGGAGAATTCATTATTTGTTCTCAGTATTTGGAAATTCTATGTTTATCGTTTGAAAGGCCATCTCTGTAAATGAGAAGTAGTTTGTAATTGTTCAATTGCCTTTTCCTGACTTTGTCAATATGTTAATATGCTTTGTAAATTTCTTTTAAAGGAAAAGCCCATATTTTTGAGGTCCTGGATACTCTCTACCAGGAGTTGGCAGCATGCGAACTCTTACAAAGCCAGTCTCTTGAGAAGACTCAGAGCCACCAGTCTCTGTCTAACCCACTGGTCATTTCTTGCTGAGCAACATTGCCATCTACAGCTCTTCATGACTGTTCAAACAATGATACTTCAACAGAGAATGCAAGAATGAGATTTGCCATATTCAAAGGAATTCAGTAAAGGAGAAAAGCAGTACAATTAAAATCATAAAATCCCAGGTGTGCTGCTTCTGGGAGCACCTCTAACGCCTCAGCTAATTGCAACACAGTCCTTTATTTCGAAGAGCGTTCACATTTCATGAGGATTACTCAATGATGCCCATCTCTGAAGCCTAACAACTGCCACAGTCTGGCATTTTAATTGTACCAGCTCACCAAATAAAGAGCATCCCAGATGCACTGACAAGCCTAATATACAGTTTCAACTCTGATAATAGATTAGCTGGAGACAGTTTTTATCTTTTGTGGTAAATGAATTAGTTCATTCAACAGTGAAAGAGTCTGTGTAACCACTAGCAAACATGTTTTCTTAAGGTGTAAGAGACAAAATGACTGTATTATAAGATATATACGCACCTTTATAAGCCAATAGAGCAGGCTAAGGACCTATACACAAGTGTGTCTATCCATCTATGTAATCATGGTTATACATCTTATTTAACTCTAATTCTAGAGTTGTTTCTGATCCTCTGGATCTTTATTTGTAACTATGAACAATTTAGACATGTAATTACACTTTGATATCAATCAGCAACTATCTGACTCTAATCTTATATTTTATATTAAATATTATGTTTAACTGCTTGAACAAGTGCCAAGTGGTCTTGTTCGCCTGACTATCAAGATGGAAAAGGCTGCAAAGATGGAGAGCTTCATTTCACACCATCACAGATTCCATCATCCAACCAGCAAGTGATATACTGATACAGCTTTCCTATATCATCTAATTACCCTGAATGAGACCCTATCGATATAAAGCAAAGTCTTATCTGCAGGCAAAATAAAAAACTTGAAGGAAGTAAAATGCTGCACATACTTATGAAAGTGCCTAATATTTAGTCAATAAGATCAGGACAAAAGTTAGTCCAAAAGCTGCTGCCAAGTTATTACTCCTACTTAAATAAGCTAAAAGGCAGAAGTTCTTAGCACAGTCTACTGAATTTGCATAGTTAAAAAAATAGCTGTTTTATAGCTGTTTTGGATGCATATAAAGAATTTGCTTTGCCTGAGAATTTAGGCAATAAAATGTGGCTGTCTATTTTAAAATAATATATACTTGAAACCATCGCTGCACTGGTTTTCCCATAAGAAAAAATGATTCTTGGCCCAACCTCATTTACTTTTTGTAATCCTTCATATGCATACACCATTACGTTTATTCATGCAAGTCAGGTGTACATATACACTTAATTACCGAGTATTGTGTATCATTTAGAAACATGCTTATGACAACAGTTTGCAATAGAACTTTTCATTTCTTTTGGGGGATAAAAAAGGGGAATGGAAGAAGTGGGCCAAATTCTGCTTGTTGAATTGGTTCTCTCTAGATTTATACTGAGATTATAGAACAAAATTCAGCATAGTAAATATGTATTAACATTACAGATATACATTAAATGTTAGATTAGACTTAGATTGACAGGCAGTCATATGTAGGAGTCATAAGGCAATAACAAATTAAATAGAAATGTAACAATAAAAGATCAAATAGCAAGAATACTGTGCATTTTCCTGTTTGTGTTCATTTCCTCCAAAGGTCAAAACAATGAGCCAGATTGCTCTGTGCAGCTCCTACAGATTTCAGCAAGAGCACCGCATTTATACCAAGACAGGATTTGTTCCATTGCAAATACTGGCAAAATCATAAATACTGACGAGGATGTGTGCGCGCATTTGATGGGAGTAGTTCAGAACATACTACATACCTGATCATGCATTCTCCAGATGCTGGAGGTAGCCTCAGCTCCTTATAAAGGAACACAGTAAAATTTTTCTACCACTGTCTTGCTACTTCACTTCCTAATATATCAGATAGCCTGCCATCCTGATGAGAAACTAGGGAAGCCATATAACCTAGATGCTATGCAACTCAAACAGCAATCAAGGTGTAACTGGAGACAGAAAAGGCGTCACTACACTGCAGTTACTGCTGCTGTTAACAGAAGTGAAGAGCAAGTGCTAGTGAAAACTCTTGCCAGTAAGTTTGCTGGAATTGTATAAGATGGGAAATAGCAGAATCTTGTCTTGTGAAAAATAGTTTCCCAGTTTTGTACCATTTTCTATTCACATAAGAAATGGCTATATCAGAAAAGTGCCCCCACTAGTTCTACTAAAATAAAATATTTTCAGCAACCCAATAGACTGCTTGAACACTACAAGGCACAGGAGCTCCTTCTAGTGGAATCAGAATTTTTATTCCCAAGTTCCAAATTAGCCTCACTGTATAACAAAATGAAAAGAGAAATCTCAGCATGTGTATTTTTTCCAGGAAAGAAAGTTACCAATCCAGAACGAGATATTCTGTACAATATAGCTTTGTATGGTTGCTTTTTTATGTAGCAGTAGAAAACGCCCTGTGACAAAAAGGTGGGCTCCCCAGTAAAGGAGAAATCTGTGATATAGAGTCTGGATACAAGTGAAGGGTGGGATTCTCTTATCTTTTTGCACCTAAATAGCACCTTTCTGGCCATGCAAGTGGTTTGTTTGGCATTTACATGTTTGCCCTGCAGTCCCAACATGTAAGAGTGTACATGTACACTAAACATACTTAGTTTATATACTGACCAGTTAAGTATACAACTAATATGTGCAACAATTTTGGATGCATACCTGCATCCAAGATGTGACAAGGGGCAGCTCTCGGGGCCAGGTGTCATGCCAGCCTGCCTACCTGTCTTCAGGGCAGTCCGCCCAATCTATCCTGCCACAACTTTCCTGTTCTCAACCCAGGTGGCAAAATGTGGGGGACTGCCCATTATTTGCCCCGATGCCAGGGGGTGCCATCTGCAGATCAACCTCCCCTACACCACAGCCCATACCTCATAGATAGCATCCATGATGTCATTATGCTCCTAGCCTAGATCCAGGCCAAGCTTAGCCCTCCGTGTCAGGCCTCTTTCACATATACACATTCACTCTGCCCTCCTCTCACAAGGGCCTCTCACACTCCACCCCCTCTTACAGGGTCTCTCTCTCACATCAACAACTTGTTTTGCCCTGCTCCCTCTTGGAGCATCTCCTGTAGGCAATAGGTTTTATTCTGATCACACTTTGGGTGACAGATGTACAGTCTCTTGAGCCTCTCCTGTGACCCTCACCTGGGTAGTGACCAGCCCAGTTCCTGACCTGGGCCAGGCTTGCCCTGGTCCCTCCCAGGGCAGCTTTACATAAACATACCTGAGCACATGCTGGGCCCCCAGCTCCAAACACTGGGCTCCCAGCCCTCTGTGTCCACAGTTCTCTCAACTTGCTCTCCAGGGGGCTGGACCATGTGCTGCCCTTCAGACTGGCCCTCAGCCCTACTCAACCTATTCCCAGGCCCCAACTACCACCTCCTCTTCGGGGTTACACATCTACCCCCTCCTTCAGGGCTCTAGGGTTTCCCTCCCCTGTGGAGGCTCAGGCAGCCACAACTATGCCTGGCCCCACCTGGATCTTACACGCTCTTCAGGCTCAGATAGCCATAGCCATGCCTGGCCCCTTGTACCCAGTGTTGTGGGGGCTAGGGATTAAGGCACACCAATCCACCTTTCACCAGGGTGGTAACTGGCCTGGCATTTCCTGAGGGCTCCTGCACCACCAGGAGCCCTACCAGGCCACCCATCCCCAGCAGGGTGCAGTTTTAGGTTATACCCAGGACCAAGAGCTTCCTAGCCATCCCCATGAGCTATTGCCCTTACCTCCTGGATGTTCCTGCTGCAGTTCAGCCAAACAATACTTCTACCTCAGCTGGCAGCAGCAGACTGTAGCCTTTATATACTAGGTTCTCAAAATGTCTGCCACCATCAGGCACCTGCTGGGTGCCTGACCCAGACCTTAAAGTGACAGGCACTGCAAGTGCTGTGCCACACAAGGCGTGCCAACATCCATGGGTGTGCTAAACTCCAGAACAGGTGGACCTTCCCATGTTTTAGCACCAGTAATTGAATGTCTCAGATAGTTGCACAGGACATGGGATAACTGGGTGACAGGCCCCTTCATCTAAATGGGGTTTGACCCTGTATCTCTTGACTTCCCAGGGCAGGTCTCTGACCTCAAGGAGGGATCCTTGGGCAGCTATTCTTCCCCAGCTGTAGGCTAGATAGCCCATCTGTGCCTCTAGGGAAGGTTGCCCACACCACTGGCCAGTCTTACCTGGACCCAGAGAGCCTCACTGCCTGCTCAGATTCTGTCATCTCCCCACTGTACAAATCTACACCTGGGGGTGTCATAGGGCTCTTCCTCCCAAAAGGCAGCCATAGAAGGGGTGCCCATAGCTGAAGGGAATAATGACCCCCCCCATAAAAAGCAACAAGGGTACAGAGGAGCCTACCCTATAGTTCCTTGGCTCCTGGGGACCACCAGGATGCCATATGTACCATCCACACCCCAAGCAGTGCTCACAGCCAGTGAGTAGCCCCCAGGCCTGTGCCCAAACTACCAAAGGTAGCACCACCAGGGACTACGACTTCATGGAGAAATCCCTGACCAGCTCTTGGATGTGCCCTAGTCAAAGGAAACTGTCCATCCACTCTCTTCATCCTGTTTCCAAGATAGAGGCAGGACATGATGGAGGCATCTCCCCATGTTCCTGCTTAGTTCACCTGAAGCGTCCAGAAAGTACCTGGTAGCAACTGTGCCTATAGCCCATCATACTGCAGTCATCACAGATTCACTTCCCTCTATATCTCCATGTGGGCGGGTGGGGCCTAGGAGCAGCTGTGAACTCCCTAGCGCCCCTCTACCGTCACTTCAGGTGGTCCAAGCACCCTCAAATCTTGCCCGCCACGACTTTGATCTTAAATGGTTAAATGGGAGGCTGCCTTTATTCCCCTAGTGAACGGCATATGTTCTTGCCCCTACTCCAAATGGGGTGCCTCAGTGCGCCCCTCCCTTAAGGGGTATGCATGCCTCCAAACCTCCCCTTTAGCACACCCCAAGCCTCGCAGCTGTTCCAGGGACGTTGTATGGTCCCTCGCCCCTCTGGTGCCCTCTCTCTCTTGGGCACCCTGGGCTCCTTGCCCACCTGGCACCCCCTTGGGCCAGGCTCCTATCCTCCAGCCCACTCCCTGCGCCCTGGGCCTGTCTCGCTGGCACCTCCTGGGTCTGGCTCACTACCGCCGCCCTACTACCAGCACCCTTGCCAGCGTTCCTCACCTGCTTGCTCTCTCTCTCTCTCTCTGCCCCACTCTGGGGCCTTGCCCTCTCTGGGGCCGACACCACGCGCCTCACGCTCTTTCTCTGCCCCGCTCTGGGGCCTTGCCCTCTCTGGGGCTGACAATAGTGCCCCTCTGGCACTGGGCCGCCGTTGCCCCCACTGGGCAAACACCGCCCATATGGGCTGGGGTCTCTGACCCCTCTCGCTGCGCCTTGCCGGCGCAAACCGCACCCCCCTGGCACAAACAATAGTGCCCCTCTAGCACTGTGCCCTCACTGGACACCTGGAACCTCCAAGCTGTTGGGGAGCCCTGCTGAGACCTCCTCACTCCCCTACAGCCTCACCCGGTCCTCCGGATTAACTGTAACATAAACTCAAGCCCAATGGCTGCAACCCAAACAATAGAGCCTCCTGCTCATAACAAACTCCAAGCCCGTCTGGGGCTTGTAACCTTACCTCACTTTAGGGTATTGTGGTTCCCTGCATCATCGCAGCCAGCCAGCACAACAAGGCAGCAACCGCTGACTCCAGCTACTCAACTCAGCCACAGAGCTCTCACTCCTGCAGCCACCAGAGGAGAACTGCTAGTCAGGCTCCGGCCTGGGCTGTTTATAAAGGCCTGGCCCTGCCCCCTTCTGGCCACCTGACTGCCATAGCAACCCACAGCGGCACTGCCCTGTCGATTGGCAGCTCAGTTCCTTTTGCTTCCAAGGCACAGGACACCTTGGTGCTCCTGTGACACACCCCCACCCCAAGTTACACTACCTGGCACAGGACACCTCCGTGCTCCTGTGACACTCCATATACATGACCCTCTTGTGTTTTGCCTGACAGATCTGGCACAGTACCATAGAATCTGCTTCCTCCTCTAGTCCCCCAAGTCTAGCCTCCCAAGACTCAAGTCTTCACCTATCTCAGCCTCTGGACAAATCTCTTTTCTCCTCCCCTATGGCTGCTTCCATTGGTCCCCAGCCAAATTCTGCAATGTATGGCAAGGTGGTGGAGAATACAACATACCATGAAAATTAAAGGCAACCTCACAGACAACTTTCCAGCTACAGTTGGACTCCTGCTAAGAACCCTCCCATCAAGCCATTGTAGAATAACATGCACCTTTAAATAAAGTAGACCAGTGGTTCTCAACCTTTTTAGACTCAAGGCATCTCTCATTAGATTCAAGTCATCCCTCAGAAAATGGCACCCCCATAGCTTTTAGTTGTTTCTTGACTACAGAAAAACAATTTTTCTGTTGCAAATAGCTTAGAAATGCCAAAATAGGCCAGGATGGTTTTGACATTATGAATTTCTATTTTAAATCTCTGACTTTATCTTGCAAATTGTGCAGGTATGGCACCATAGTGAAAATCTTATAGCACCCCAGCATGCTATGACACCCTGGCTGAGAATCACTGAACTAAACTATGTTATAAATTATCTCCCAAAGAACCTTGCTGAACTGTGAGTACCTGTATGTGTTACTTAGGCCTTGACTGCATGGAAAAGCTGTATGGATTTAATTAAATTGGTTTAGAAGCTAATGAGCAACCATATAAGGCGACTGTACAATTTATTTAAATTGAGTTTTAAACTCATTAACAAATTCCTTGTGTTGATCAGTTCTTGTTCCTTGATTTGCCTCAGATTTCTATGTTTGTTCCTGATACTAGAAGAAATATGTCTTTGTTCCAGGAGCAAAATTTGTTTTCTCCCTGACTGTCTCTGTTGAATAATACTTCATCTTTCCCAGAAATTTTGATTGCGCTAGAAAAATTGTTTCTTTTTCAGAACTTATTTTACAGGCTCTTCCTTTCTGTTCCATAACTAATCCTCAAAAAATAAACTCCCAGTCTCCCAGTTTTCATATTGCTCCTGATATCCCTCCCATCTTCTTTTAAACAGCTGCCGAGAAGGCTCTGACCATTTCCAAACTTTATTCTTGCAGGTATATCCTTTCACCTGCACATATATATCTCTGCTTGACAGCCTGGCTTTTACAGTCTTTCCTCATTAGTCTTTTGTATCCATTTCCAGCAATGCAAAAAACCAACAGAAATGTCTGTCATCCCTTCCTGGGAATACAACTGAGAAAATAGAAGGGAAGATGCTGATAATCTGCTTGACTGGTGGCAGCCCCAATTTATATGCACATGCCCTTCAAGATGCTTGCTAAGATACTTGCCACAGAAACAACTAGATTTAAATTTACCATCTTCTTGGGCTTTAGCCTCTAATGGTAAATTACAGTTATTTCCTACCAGTTACTTTATAACTGATGGATATAGTATGATATAAAGCAGATGATTTATCCAGCATGCAAATATTTATTCTCCTGAATTGAATGATACTATTCTGTTTAATCCTCATCTTGTTGTATTTTAAACATTTATCAGCTACTGTGATTTATGTTTTAGATTTTGGCCCCTTCACCAAAGGAAATCTTAATACTTCTCCCAGGCTTTGCTGCTGATCAATCGTCTCTTAAGAACCTCACATAATTTCCTTCCCCTTCCTAATTCTCATCCTTCTTTGAGTATATGGGCTTCTTTGCTAATTATTCTGGAAGGTGGCATGCTGTCCCCATAGCTGAGAGATCATCTCCATAGGAAAATTTACTCTCTCAGCATAGTAGTGCTCCTACTCATAAAAAATCTTGGAGCTGTTACACCTGGTACAATCGAGGGAACAGAGTTAAGGGCCCCACTGCTGCCATATGCAACCCTAAATTTGTTTAATCCATAGTTTATCATGTATTTAGATTGTAAACCATTTGGGGCAGGGATGCTCTTTTCACTGTGTCTGTATGGGTGGGCCCTAGTGCAACCAGGCCTCAGTCCCTGACTTACTGTTACCACAATGAAAATAGCAAATAGGGGGCTTTAGATACCTGATCTTTTTCAAAACTTAGTCTTATTAGAATAAAAAGTACCAGGAAAAGTCCCTTGCTAGAGTACATTTGTACATTCTGAAGCTTAATGACTCAGAATTAGACAGCTATAACTCCTGAATCATCAGACTGACTCTCTAAGCCGTTACTGTCAAACATCCATTATCTATTTAATTAAAAATGGAAGTTTTCCCTATCTTAGAAATCAAAGCATTTCCCCCACTGAGCTAGATTTCTATCAGATAACCAGTAGGTCTATAAAAACTATAGTAGAAGTTGTATCTTTCCATTATAATTTCTTTTTACTGCAGTAATACGTTTACTCTATGTAAGGTGTAAACGATTAGTAAATTAGAGCCCAGATTATTCCATAATTTCCCATTTTGCTATTCTTGCATCTTCTCTTAAAACATCTAACACTGGTCACTATCAAGAGCAAGACTCTGGCCAAAAAGGATCACTAAATTAACAGTGTGTGGCAATTCCTACACTTCTAAAGAATTTGAAAGGTAGATGGAGATTGAATCTGTTTCTGGAACTAACTTTGCTTTTGCTTTTGCATGTCTGAGCATGCTGAAACAAAGCCTTCCCTTCTCAAGACATTCTGTTAATCCATTATACGGTGAGTTTGAGTTATGTAAGTCAGGCTGCTAATGCTTGTAGATTTCATTCCTTGTTTTCAATTTATGAGTAAAAAAGAACACTATAAAATAATGTACATTAAATGGAATTCCTGTGCCAGTGGGAATGACAATAACAGTCACAGTATGTAAGAGACACATCACATTACCACCCAAAGGGCTTGGTTTAAAAGTAATAATTTCATGGAGTTTTAAAATATAAGCCCTTTAATATTCAACTCAACTTATTTGCTTAATAATACAAATAATTCTGCATAATAGAAAACTTGTACAGTGTGCATCTGAGTGTGAAATTTAATTGAACACTATCCTTTTCTGAAGGAGACTGCTTTGTGAGGGGCCAGGATTTTTAGAATTCTTGTCATGTTTCTGTGCTAGTTCTTTGCCTGTGTTGTAAGTAACTCACAAGCAGTCATCTATATCCATCATCTGCAGTATTTCCTCTTAGAGCCATTGTGTTGCCCTTGAGGCTCCATATAGTTGCCCTTGAGGGCAACAGTTCAGAAACAAACGTGTATTTGATGAGAAATTAAACATGTTGCTCCCTGAGGCAAGCCTGCAGTTTGTACAATGAGGCATCTGAATGAGTACCATAGCTATAGGGACACAGGAGGGGGTATTGCCTTCCAAGCTATCACCCACCATTGGCCTGGAGACTGACTTCACTGAAAGCCAAGAGTGCTCTGAGCAGTTCCTGTTCCTTCCCTGCTACATATGCTCAGCAATGCAGCCTAAACTGAGTAGTTCTGCCTGTGTCTGGCTTTCTTAATAGCTATGGAGTCTTCAGGAGACCTAAACAGTAGGCCTGTGAGAAGCAGCTAGTATTTGCTTCAGATTCAGATTTGGCTGATTCGGGGGGCAGCGAGTTTGGGATTCAAATCCCTGCCTCAAATTGATTCAGCCAAATCTGATTTGGAGATTCGGCTGCTGCCGAATCCCCGAATCTCAAAATCATGCAGGCCTATCCCCCGCCCACTCTCCCAGCCCGGCAATGGCTGCCCCGCCTGCCCCAGCTCCTGGCCCTTTGAAAAAAAAAAGCCCAGAATCACCAGGTGCTGCCAGGCAGGGGGCAATCCCCGCTGCCCTGCACCATGAGCATGAGCCCCCCGAAGCCCCGAGGCAACTGAAGGAGCCGGTGAGTCCTGGGGTTTTTCTTGTTTTTTTTTTTT
>NW_017728917.1:29357126-29362477 GCF_001723895.1 Crocodylus porosus
CTGCGGGAGCGCATTGGAGTCAATGGGGCTGGGGGAACAGGCAGGGGATGGTGCCTGGCAGGGATCCCCCCATGGTCCCCTCCTCCAGCCCCCCCTCCCCTCCCCTCTACTTACCAGCATGGAGCTGTAACAGGTGGGGGCTGCCTAAATCATCAAAGCTCTCTGAATCTTTTCCAAACTTTCGGAGAGCTTTGAATTGATTCGGACCTTTTTATTGATCCCATTTCAATTCGGATTTGGAGATTTGGCCACCAAATCAGCTGAATCTCCTCTGAATCGAATCGCCACCTGAAGCTTCGTGCAACCCTACTAAATAGCCACTGGCCCAGTTCTACCTATGTCTAATAAGCAGGGTAGCACCTTAAACATTACCCCTCTAACTGATTTCAGAGTAACACAGTTAACTTCTTCTCCCTAATAAAATAAGTGACTTTGTCCCCTGACTTCACTGACACATTTGGTTTGGCTCTCAGACAGAGAAGGCTGGATATCACATCTCAGGTTCCCCGGGAGAGCTTTCCTCTAGCATGAAGCCTTGATCTGACCCTTCTTTCTCATTCTTACCTAGGGCTGATATCTCATTTTGTTGGATTTGTATTTAAAATGACAATTCTTTTCTACAAAGTCTACTTAATAACTGGGTGTGTCTACACAAGGTGCTTAACTTCTCATTAGCATAGTTTACTGCAAAGTAATCATGTGTGTCTACATGTGCACATGCTTACTACACAGTAAGCCTTGCTAATCCTGAGTAGATTTGCTACCTGCAATGCAAGTAGCAAACTAATTTGACATTAGTAATGGTGCCATAGTGCTTGTATAGATGCCTGACTGGGACCAAATCTGCTCCCAATCATGCATGCACCAGGAGGCGGAAGATAGCTCACTGCCTCTGGGAACTGCCTGCTGCTGGGATGGGCTCTGCCACATTAGCCTGGATGGGATCTATGTCCCCCTGCCCTGGCAACAGGAAGCTCCAAGCCGTCTGCTCTGAGACTGAGATCAGGGAGTCGGGGCTGGGAGATACTTATCTCCCAGCACCAGCTCTATGACTGGATCTGGTGCTAGGAAATACTGATCCATGGTCATGGAGCTGCTGTTGGGACATAAGCATCTTCCAGCACTCTTGTACAAATTACTAATTTGCTCAAATGCTACTCAAGACCTTATGAGGGGGATAAGGCAAAATGCTGTGTTTGTTGACTATAATATTTAAAAGAGTGTTTATACATACACACACTCACTCACACCCAATCACTCTGCAGATGTTATAGTTACCAAAGTCCGTTGTTGCATACTGCACTAGTTGGCCAGCCTAGAAGTATGACATAAGGAACGGGACATACTATTGTTAGAAATATTATCGAAAATGCATTATCAATAGTGTTGTTAGAACAGCACAGCTGCCACCTCTCCCTGGTGGAAGGGGGAGGTTGGAGAAGCTACTAAGGGCTCTTTGTGTTAAGGTATCGCTCTCTCTTTGTTCTGCAAATTTACTATCTCTTTGTTACACTAAATCACACTTCCTTTCATGCCCCCTACATTTCTCAGGGTAGATAAGAATAATTGCCATCTTGTCCTTGGGTTTGAACTTCTTGTAACCTAAAGTACTTTCTGAGCAAGCGCAATTAGCTAATACATATAAGCCTATCCGCCCCGCATACTTAAGTAGTTAATTATAATACACATGCGATGCATGACGTGACGCCATTTCATATATGTTTGTATGAACCGGAAATGAGTTGTAAGAGTTCCTGCTTCTGTACACGTGCTCAGGAGAGAGGGGATAAAAGCCTGCTAAGAAGTGTTCCCTGCGGGCAGAGAGTTTGGTCTTTTGTCTTCTCTCTCTGACCCTATTTGCAAATATATACCTTTTGTATCACCAACAATGTGTGCCTGAAGGATCATTAATATTGATGAGCCTCCAAAGAAACGAACCGTGATTTTTACATCACTGTCTTGGCATGTGGTTAGGTTCATGCATCATTGTCCAAAGCATTGCTCTTTAATCACTCTGTTTACAATAGGGCTGTGCAAAGCTTTGGTTCCTGATTTGATTCGGCAGAGATTCAGCTCGATTTAGTGGCTGAATCTCTGAATCTGAATCAAATCAGAGGACCCTTTAATCTCTCCGAATTGAATCAGAACTCTCCGAATCAATTCAGAGAGATTTGGAAAGATACGGAAATTCAGACATAGACACAACTTTGAATGTTTTTTCTATATACCTCTAGGTAGCAGGCAGCACGCGAATACTTCAATGCTGGGGTGCATGGAGTGTGCCACAGAAGCTTGGGGGGCTCCCCAGTATGCTATATATATATATATATATATATATATATAAAGAGAGAGAGAGAGAGAGAGAGAGAGAACCAGAGAGAGAAAGATATATTTGGATGTATGAATGAAAAAATGTAGAGTGACTGGTAAAGGCATAAGTAAGCTACATGCTAGTAAACAAGTTACCAAATGGTAAATCATTTTAAAAACAGTTGAAGAAGCTAGTCTGTACCAGGCAAAGAAGAAAATAAGCAGGAGAGACAAGTTTGTAAAATATCTTGAGGCCAGAGACTTCCCTTTGTGATGGACACAGTCTACACTGGTAATGACAAAAGAATGTTGTAAACTAGGGGTGTGCGAAGTAGGCACTATTCGATTAGGATTTGGATTCAACGAATCAGGGACAGTGATTCCATTCATATAAAAGATATAATAACAAAATACAAAAGCTTAAAACTATTACATTAAAACATAAAATAACTGCTATACTTACGCTAAGCATTATTAATTTTAAGATAAAGTTTTAACCTTATGTTACATGATACTAAAACTTACTTAAAACTAAATATTAATATAAATCAAATACAAAACAAATCAGTATAGTTCAACAGCACCAGTCTCACAGTCACAAAGCTGGCACTGGGAGCTCCCTGCTGATGGGGGCTGGGGTGCCTGTTCTCTACCCAACTGCATGCTCACAGAGCTGGGGGGCAGAATCAGCCCCAACCCTGTTCCTCCCCCAGCTCTGTGCTCATGTAGCTGTGAAGGGAATAAGCCCCCCATTCCCCACCCAGCATGTCCTGGTGAGGGGCAGGTCCCAGGTGACTGAGGCACAGGGCTTGGAAAGAGCTTCAGCTTCAGCTGCCTGCCTTGATCTGCCAGTGGGGCAGTTAGCAGCCAGGTTGCTGCCCCTCTGGCAGATCAGGATGGCACTGGGACCTGCCTATCCCCTGCAGCTCTTTCCAAGTTCTCTGCCCTTAATCAGGAAGCCAGGGCCAGGAGCTCCCTGCTGTCAGGGCAGGGTTCAATGTCCTGGCCCTGGCCAGAAGACAGATATCTCTTGACCCAGTGATCCCTGCCAGTACCTGGGATAGCACCCGGGGGAGCCTAGAGTTCCCTCTGGGTCAGCAGGGGCCCATTGCAGGGCTGCAGGAAACTTGGTGCAAAGAGCAGGAAATCTTCTCCCTAATCCCCCCATGTGTAGACACCTGTCTGAAAATGCCTACTCCAGAGTATTTTACACCAGAGTAAACTTAGGTCAGAGCAAATGCACGTGTAGATATACTCACTGTGGCCAATGTGGAGTTGCTGCTGATACTCATGCATATGAACACCAACACCTTGTCAAACAAAGACATGCTTATGCTTACCACCATAAACCACTTCCACCAGGATGCCTCCTTTAACTTTGACTGATATTCACAAATATAACTAAGAGAAAAATAAAGGTGAAAGTTGAACTTCAGTTTGGAGGGTCTCAGAAGCAGTGTGGCCTCCTAGGTAGACCCCTGGATGGGTACTCATAAGACCTGGGTTCTAGTTCATATTGTTCAGTGGCCTTCTGGATGACCCCAGAAATTCACTTCATAGGTTTTTGTCCCCAGTCTTTCCTCACCATTTTTTTCACCCTCCGCTGGACCCTCTCCAATTTGTCCACAACCTTTTTGTAGTGGGGCCCAAAACTGAACACAGTACCCCAAATGTGACCTCACCCATGCTGAATAGAGGGGAATAATCACTTCCCTTGACCTACTGGAAACACACCTACCAAGGCAACTCAGTATGCTGTTAGCCTTTTGACAGCTAGGGCACACTGCTGGCTCATATCCAGCTTATTGTTTACTGTAATCCATGGGTCCTTTACTGCAGAGCTGCTGCCCAGCCAGTCAGCCCCCAGGCTGATTGGGGCATTATTGAGATCATAACTAGTACAATGTGCCAAGTTTGGGTGTCTATATTTAAACCCCACCCCCCACTGATAACTTGGAAAGAGTTCAGAAAACCTCTATAAGAATGGTTTGGGGTCTAGAAAACCTGCCTGATCATGAGGTACTAAAGGGGCTCAGTTTATCAAAAAGAAAGTTAAGAAGTGACTTGATCATGGTTTACCTGATCATGGGAAGATTTCCAGTAGCATCAAAAATTTTCAATGGTTTGGTCAGCTAGATGAAAATCAAATGGCTGAAGCTCAATCTAGACAAATTCAGGTGCATATTTTTGTAAACAATGGGTAAGTCTAGATGAACACTTAAGCATGACTAAATTTAATGTGCAGTAAGCTAATGTGCATTATGCAATTTTTGGCAGGTGTCTACATGTGCAGGGACTTGGCACTTAAGTTAGTGCACTTGGCACTAAAGTTAGTATCAAGTCTCTGCAGCCTTGCCACGTGCCCCTAGTGGCTGGGCAGACCTGGCACTAAAGTTAGTGCCAGGTCGTGTCTACACGTGTGCTTATGGGCTTTAACTAATTGCACCTAAACTTGATACCTGCATTTCCAGGTATCAAATTTAGATGTTATTAGCCTAATTTTGCCATTTTAATACACATTAAGGGTGCGAATATGTAGATGCACACCTGTAATATGCATTAAATAAGGCTAATGCATATTAACACATCTCATGTAGATGCTCCCAGTGAGGGGAATGAATATTATTTGTCTGGGATATGATTAATTCTCTATTTTTTAAGGGTTTTTTGTTGTTTGTTTTATTTTAGAAAACTTTATTCTATCTCAAACAAAATTTATGACTTGAAGGAATTCATTTATGCAAAAAATCATATTGGAGGATGATAACAAGCTCTTCTACCTTAACCTATTAATTTATGATAAATATTAGGGCTGTGCGAAGCTTTGGGTGGTCATTCGATTCGGAGGAGATTCAACCCGATTCAGTGGCTGAATCTCTGAATCTGAATTGAATCGGGGACCAATTAAAAGGTCTGAATCAATTCAATGTTCTCCAAATCTTCGGAAAAGATTCAGAGAGCTTTAATGATTTCGGCAGTTCCAAGCTGGTAAGTAGGCAGTGGGTGAGGGGGGCTTGGGGAGGGTGAATGGGACCATGGGG
>NW_017728917.1:29362792-29372025 GCF_001723895.1 Crocodylus porosus
GGGGGCTCGTGCAGAGCTCCCCCCATGCAACGTGGGGCAGTGGGGGGCAGTGGGGATTGCCCCCTCACCTGGCATTACCCAGTAAGTTGGAGCTTTTTTGTTCCAAGTGCCGGGAGCTGGGGCGGGCAGGTTAGTCATTGCCAGGCTGTGGTGGGATGGTTCTGGCTGTTTCGGAGATTTGGCAGCAGCTGAATCTCCAAATCAGATTCAGCCAAATTGATTCAGGATAGTGATCTGAATCAACTAATCAAATCACTGTCCCCCGAATCAGCCAAATCTGAATCCAAAGCAAATACTAGCCACTTCTCACAGACCTAATAAATATAAGAAATAATATATTCCTTATGCAGATAAGGAATATGAGGATGTTCATTTTAAACATACAATAAGAGACGACAGACAACACCAGCGTTTCTGAACCAAAGACAAGAGAATTTTCATAAATAAAACTTTGCTAAATTGATACATTCATTAAGTGATTTTAAACAGCAACCTATATTGCTTACTTGAAAATAACTTTTTTCTAACCTACAAATATTACCAACTATATTTTCAATAAAATTTCTAGTTTGGTTTTAAAAAATCAAAAGGAGTTGATTAACAGCCATTTTAAAATGTATCTTTGATATCAAATAAACATGATCTATCCCCACAAGGTGAAAAATGAGTAATAAAAACAACAGCTTTACATGAGAAACAAGTAAGAAGAAAACCCCTCAAGCAAACTCCAGGAATCATAGCTGGCATTTTACTACAACCAGCCAAGTTAGAAATCAAATTCACAGCATGGTTGGTTTGCTTCCTGCTGACATGGAGAATAGCTGTCTTTTTGTCCAAAGAAACTCACAACAGGATGGGCAGGCTGTCAGAATCAGTAGACAAATAACTGTTTAAATAGCTAACTAAACTGGAGACATCTTTGCAAAACCCTTCAAGCACATAACACAGAGAGCTGTTTAAATTTCAATTTAAAAATAGCTCAGGAAAGGAAAAAATAATGTAAAATTAAATCACACTGCAGACAGTGCCTATACCTTCAAACTTAGAAAACAGATTTATGTTTCCTTTTATTATAATATCTAAAAGACTTTATCAATGAAAGGCTCAAATTGTGCAATGTCTGGGAGCTCTGCCTATGATAGGACTGCAGGCCTGGAAGCATAATGTAGATGCTGATGATAGCGCGGTAGCCAACAGGAAGTTTAACAACAAAGCACAGAGCAGAGATAAGCTGCTTTTGTATTTAGGAAAATGTGTGTCAGATAAAATGTTGTTTAGTAGCCAGATTTTTAGAAGTGCACAGCGTGCAGCTGCTCTCATTGTTCTTGTTTTTAACCAACTCAACAGGAGCTGCTAAGCACTTCTGATTATCTGGCCAATTCATTTAGGTCCTAGATGTGAGCTGAGTTCTTTTGAAAATCTGGCCATTTCCTTTGGCTGGAGAGGATGCACAGCACTTCAATGGACTGCATGAGCAATCAGCTCAAAAGGAGGCAACTCAAGCAGCTTTTAATTTTTTCTAGCCTAGGATTGATTGCTGTTGTGCTAATACCACTGGTGTACTATTAACCCACAAATACTAACTATTGTATTCTCATGTAGACAAGCTACAGTACACATATAAAAAAGAAAAAGGTTAATCAGACGAGTTAATCTAATTATACTTATTGAGATGCCTACACGACAAAAGAAATGTGTGGCTATAGCCTGGGTAAGCACTCTCACATTAGCTTTAATATATCTAGTATAGGTAAAAATAGCAGTGAAGACAGTGGCATAGGCAAGCAACCAGAGTATGTATGCCTCTATGGTCCTAGAGGACCAATACTCTTTGCTATCCCATGGTCCCAGAGGGCTGCTACTCTTTGCTAACCCTTTCTGAATCTTGTGCCACCCTGTCATTAGTGCCATCAGAAGACTGTCATCTTCATTTTGAGGGACTACCAACAATGACAACAACAACAATCTGGCCTAAGCAGTTTAAAACTAGCAAGGTATGTCAATCTGATACAATCACACCATGCAGTGCAGTGCTGTCTTACTCCCTGGCTAATACATGCTAACATCATCCCTTTGAAATCTAATTGAGCCAAACTACATAATTTTTTTTCTCACTGAAAGTATGTCCAATGTTTGGCACTTGAGCATGAGCACCCTAGTTAACCAGGTCCAGTGTGAGCAGCTACACTGCTAATTTATATCTGAATGACTATGCCCTCATTAGTGCTGCATTCCTTTGCATGTATCACTAGGATGTCTGGGGGTACATCCCATGATTACAGAGCTGTAGTAAGCTGAATACTCTCAGATTCTCTCCCAGTGAATTGAGAGAGAACATTGTCCTTCTGGGCACCTGGTATAATTGTGTGGTGGCATTAAAGAGCTGTCATCACATCAGTGGTTTTTCCTGTGTCCCAGCTGAAAAAGATGGGTTCTCAGCCAGAACACAAAGAGCACTCAGGCCTGCAGCCAGCTGGCCCTGGATGAAATCATCACTAAACCTGAATCAGGGGTGTAAATACATGTGCATGCACATGTGCTAGAGCCAGGCTCAGTGCCAAATAATTGAGTTAGTTCCACAGTGAAGATATTCATCGCCAAGCTAGGGACAGACATTCAAAAAGCCTGAATTAATTCAATCTTTACAAGTTAGTGTAAGCTCGAACTAATTTGCAAGTGAATAGACATTCACTTTTGAATCAAGAAATGCAGGTACATGCCTGCAGTGATTCAGGCTAGAAGCTGGGGGGGGTGCTACAGCAAGCCCTCCCTTCCCTTCTACAGTACTGAGCTGGGGGGGAGGGGGTGGCCAGGCCCTGGCAGGATGCTCTGATTAGGGAGGGCTTTAAATCTCTACCCTGGCCTGCACAGTCTCCAGCCAGGGTGTGCCTGGAGCAGGAGAGAGAAGCAGCCCTCGCCAGGCTTTTCCTGGCTCACTACTCAAGGGTTGGGAGTGTTGCCAAACCCCAGCCCTGGCTAGCATGATACTGAATTTTTCAATATCCCTCTCCCTGCTTCCTCATATTGTCTGCAGCAAACTGGCAGGCAAGCAAGCCATCAGGGAGCTGATAACACAAAGCTTATCAGCCCATCAAGAAAATAAAAGCCTCTCTCATTACTTCAAGCCCCTCTTAAACAGCTTTTTCTAAGGAAGGAATGGAGAGACCTTACCAGCTGACCTGCTGATTAGCTCCAAAAAGCCCTAAGTGTCTGCCTTTGTCCCAGTGAAGTTGGAGACACACAAATAGACACTTCTCAGCATCAGCTAGCATGGGGTGGTATGACCCATGATGAGGTGCCAGCTAGGGCCTGAGCTACTGGACAGGGGGTGGGAATCCTGCTTGAGCAGTGAGCAGCAAGGAGGGAGGTGGGGGCAGGAGGGAGCCAGGCAGACGCTGCTGTCTCTGCAGTCTCCACCTCCTTCTCAGCCAGTCGGAGCACTGACAGTGTTTTAGCTAGGGAGAAGAGGGGTGGGGGCCAGCCCTGCTCTGTGGAGCAGACAGCACAGCATAGTACAGCCCAGGGCATGCTGAGATCTGGAGGACTCTGATTTAACTTAAACCAGAAAGGGGTTTGGGACAGAAGTTCCATAAACCAGTTTGACCCAAATCAGTTAAGTTTGATATTATATTCAACTAAGTTTATCTTAAACCAGTTTTGGCCATTTTGAGATTGGTTTATGTACACTGAACTTATGTTCTGTTACAGGCTGAAACCAGTTTCTGATCACTTAAACAAGTGTATGCGTAACTTCCGTCCCTAGCCCAAATGTGCAGATGTTTTATACAGGTATTTGTGTAACCTGTCCCATGCTAGTAATGTGATACCAATTCTTATACTACTGACTTCCCTAGAAATTTGCCCAAGTAACGGTCTCAGGGTTTGAATAGTTAATGTACTTTTATTTTTGCTGTTAATTCCCTATGTATTGTATACAACAATTATTTCATTAACAACAAGCTTTGTCCGATCCTGGATTATGGCATCAAGAGGGGGAAAAATGGAAAAAGTAAATCTTACTGAAACAGTTTTCAAGTGTCTGTCAGTACTGAAAATGAGAGAAGAGACACAGAAAAAATATATGGTGAGTGGTGATTTGGTCTAAATACCCTGTTTTTCAACAAATATCTTTAAACAGAAAAAGAAATATTCAAGAAAGGGATGGATTACCAGTCCTGGAAGCAAAGTCCTTTACATGTGCATAAAGCAGGTATAGTGCATGAAGGTGCATGAAGGTATAGTGCATGAAGGTATAGTGCATGACATGTTTTCATCATCCTGCCATGCCTTGCAATTCTGACCAAAGATGACCAAAGCAGGTATAATGCATGAAGGTGCATGAAGGTATAGTGCATGAAGGTAAGGTGCATGAAGGTGCAGTGCATGACATGTTTTCATCATCCTGCCATACCATACCTTTCAATTCTGACCAAAGATGTTAGGGGGATTCAGTGAAGCTGCCAGTCAGAGTATTGTTTATGAACACATATCTGCCATGGCCTGGGCTGAGACACACCACTTCACCAGCTCGCATTGGGCTCTCCATCCCCAGGAAATGCCACTAGGTCTTGCAGTAACTTTGAAAGTAACTCTTGAATGTTCTCAAATTTTAAAACTAGCAAGCGATGACCGCATACATTCTTCAGCTTGGCCATTGGGGAATTCAGCACTTATTACTACCACAGAAACCATTTATAGGTCACCTATAAAGCCACAACTAAAAGGACAGACTTCATTAGTGAAGATTGCAATAAGTGACCTGCTACCATTTAAAACTATACGGCAGGAAAAAAGTATAGTGGCTTCAGTAAAAGGACATAAATACATATACTGTGTATGGGACCTTTGCTCAGACCTTGTTGGCTTATTAGATCCCTAGAAATGCAAGTGATGTTACTTCATGAAGACTCCCTAAGGTTTCTAGACACTATGCAGCCATTTTGTAGTGCAAGCAGTATCACAGCTGAGGTCAATACGGATGCTTTAGAGAGTATAATTAAACACTGAATAGAATCTACAAAGAGGCAAACACAGCTGGAGTTGCTTTTATGTAGCTAGCTGGGACTATGTATGAATAAGACTGGCAAAACCATCAGCTTGTGTCATAAAATCAGGTTTGAGGAACCAGTTAGCTGAACAACAACATACTGAACAGAATTTGGAGAGAAACAAGGCACTTCAAACCCTAGTTGTGAGAGATAATCACATGCTGTGTTCTTTTCTGGGAGAACCATAAGAGTTATCTACACTTAGGAAGAGGGGAGTGATTTTTATGCTAATCATTAATGAACACTGTACCTGAACGACTGTACGTACAATTCAGAATGTTCAAGGACAGACTGTGCAAATCTACTGAACTGTTTTCCCTTTAAACTTTAGGGGTGCTTCCAGAAAAGTGTGCATATGCCTGTCACTGTGTCTCAAAGCAGTTTGAGACACCGCAAGAGTCATGCTGGCAATAAAAAAATGTTCCCCGGGCTGCATATTTGCAGCATGGACTCTAATTTTCATACCGGAAAATCCTGGTATGAAAAAAAACATGTTGAAAAAACAGCGTAGGACATGCTTCTGGAGTGTGCCCCAAAGCAACCAGAGGCTGGGTCCTCCAGAGATGCTCTGATACATAGCCAGACCATCTCTATGCTTGCCCCCTTCCCCTGCTGCTCCAGCAAGCTACTTCAGCGTGTTGGGGCAAATAGGAGTGGGGAAAAGCCATAGTAGTGGCTTGGACCAGGCTCTGTCCCTGGTAAGTAGGGATGTGGGGGTGGGGGGGACTGTGGGGGTTGAGGGTATTGTGTGTATGGGTGTGGAGGGGACTGTGTGGGTGTGGGAGACTGCTTGGGAGAGGTGGGTCCCCTGCCTGCCCCCTGCACAGTGCACAGCCACCCACAGCAGCATCAGCAGCAGTGGCTGTCTAGGCACTCAGGGCCTGCTACTGGCAAAGACCCCCCCAGCCCGCCCCACAAATCTCACACCCTGTATGTCCAGCTGCCACCCCAATAGGACAGGACCTGCTGTCGGGAGCTGTAGCTGGAAGGGCAACTGCCACGCTGCAACCCTGCCCCATGCCCATACCAGTGCTGGGACATGCGGCCCTAGCCTGGGGGGCTCCGGGTCCCTGGAACCACTAGGGTGTAGGGAGGAGTAGGGATGGCAGCAGAGGTGTGTGTGTGATAAAGAGAGAGATGGGGGTCATGCATGAGGGAGCGCTCCACGTAGGAGAGGCCTCCAGAGCCAAGCTTAGAGGCTCCCTGCCCACCTAAAGCAGCCTGCACAGGGGGAAACTGGCCTGGAAGAGAAGGGGCTTGCAGAGCCAAGCTCCTGAGCCTCAGTTGAGGACTTCCTATGAACAGCTTGGGGTTCGCTGGGGCCTGAACACGGAGCAGAACAGCAAGGGCTGGCACTGCTCAGAGCCACAAAGTGGATTAAGGGTTTTTACTGTGCAGTAGGTGAGTACATGTAGACACATGCACTTACTGCTCAGTAAATTAGGCTACTTGCTATTTAAGCATCTTGTGTAGATGAGCCCATTAAGTATCTAAGTAGACTGGGGCACCCAAATACAATTCTATTCTACCCTGTTCAAAACCCTGTAAATCTACTTTTGTATCACACCATCATTTTTCCCTTAAGACTAGTCACAAAAAACCAACAAGGAGGAACAGAACACAGCCCCCTTTCATCTAAGTCCACTTACATGCTTAATAGCTGGAATAGGATCTGGCCCAAGACATTGAACTTTAAGAATCATGAGATGTACAATGCTCAGGCTTCCAGGTTAATTATCTACACATCTCTGAACATCTGAAAAGTAATTAATATTTACACTTACTCTTCATTCTTCCAAGCAAATGGAATTCTTTTCATGGAGAAGCACAACTGTCTACCATGTGATTAGTATTTCATTACACTAGGACTGTCCAAATGGTGACCAGTGAACCATGTGCAGCCCCCCAGGTGCCAACCAGCTGCCACCCCTGCATTGCTCCGGCTGCTGCAGGGGAAGGGCCTAGGCTCTCTCTCCCTCAGCTTTTGCTTTCTCCTTGTGTCCCAGGGTGTAGGGCAGCACAGCCTATGAGCTGGGGCAGACCACACTGTGATGCAGCACTGGAGCTGAGGTGGGGGCTGCCCATACATGTGGTAGGTGGAGGTGGAGGTGTTGGCTGTGCCTGTTGTGCAATGGGAGATGGTGGGGAGGGGAGGGGAGTGTGCGGGGGGAGGGGAGTGTGTGGCCCCTGGCTACTTAGAAGTTGGACAGCCCTGCATTAAACAAAGCTGTTGCTTTAGTGATCCTTTCAAAATTTCCCTGTAACAATGTATGAGGTATCGCATAAGCCAGCCCCAAAAGCTTGAAAATTAAAAAGCACAGCAGGCACATAAAGTAGTTAAGTAGTATAGGAAAGGGCTCAGATTTTAAGCTAAGAATATGATTTGGCCATGTGGAGAGGCATGGTAAGGGAGACCCAGCTGTAAGAAGGGTATGGGAGAAGGCTGTCACACAGGTAGAAAAACAAAAATGAATTGCTCTTTATTCTTTTGTTTCACGTATGGATGGATATGAGACAGTGTTGAGATGGCAGTGTGTGGATTTGAAGGAAGACCTTTTCAAACAATAAAAAGCCTGAATGAGCTTGAGCCTGTGGATAAAGTTTACCATGGCATTTTTATAACAATAATGTAAAATCTAGCACTTGAAGCCACCTTCCCAATGGGCTAGAATAAATAGCTGTTTACTCCCTGACAATGGAATTTTTTGGAAAGTACATTAGCACAATCAATCTTGATTAGGGTCTGTAAAAGGCTGTGTAAACAAGTCAAAGGAGATATTCAATATTCTTAACAAAGGCAGAAACAAGACCTCCATTCCAGGTAAATGAAAAGACTGGGGCAGTAATATAGCACAGTGCTAAAGAGCATTACAAGTGGAAAAATAGCTCTCTAAGGAAGAAGCACCTATACTAAAGTAAAGGTCACTGACTCTGCTAAACCACAATAAAATTATTATACAATACTGCATTGTATTATGGAAAAAGTGGGGTGGGGGTAGCAAGTACCAGCAAAATTAACTTCACTGAGTTTCCCCAAGACATAGATATCAAAAGCCTGGAGATTCTCCCTGCCTCATTAAATGGCTTGATGGAAAAAGTAAACCTCAGACCCCCTGGATTTTTGCAGGTGCTTGCTAAAGGTTTCCTAATAGTATAAAAGTCACAGAACTGTGGAGCTTGAGGTTCCTCTGCCAAGCTGTCCAGGAGATCTTCCAAGTGTACCTCAGGCAAGGCACAACATAGCCAAACATCACTGGACTATGAAAGACCTGAGAAGCTGTCTCATTCTGCAGTCCCCTGCCTCATTCACTTCACAGTCTTCAACTTTTGCAACAAATAAAGCTGGGGACATGCAAAAAACAGCTTCATTATCTGAACACCCCTAATTCAGACCCAGAATAAAATTTGCTCTTCCCACGTGCAATTCTAATTCTGGTACCTCCTCATTTTTGAGTATTTAGGGTTATAATGGCCTTTTGCCTTTTTTAATACCATAATTAACACATATAGATTAGAATTGGGAATGGTAGTGAAGTGGAGTTCATTTCAGTGGAGAGTAGTAGTGGTATGCAGCCAAAAGATGCAAGTATCGAAAAAGGATTTGAAGATGGATAGAGGATTTTCTAGGCTAAAGCAGCCATATTTAAACCTCTCTAGTTTTCATATTTAATTTCAGATTAAATATTTGTATACCTACAATCTGTGTTTAAGGCATGTAGCTACACTGTAAAACATACGTTATTCTCAACTGGAAGAGCCAGTCATAGTTTCATAGTTTCTAGGGTCAGAAGGCACCTGAGCATATCATCGAGTCTGACCCCCTGCCATGGACAGGAAAGAATACTGGGGTCTGTCAAAGATCAAAGTCTTTGATTTCGGATGCTGATGGCAAACAGGTCAGAGGCTAACACAGCAAACTCTGTATTTGTAGGCTATCTCTCTGTATTAACAGTGCTGCATATACACACCCCTGTCTGTGCCTCATTTCAAATTACTTGAGCTCCCATACGAGAGAGAAGCTAACCTTGGATTGTATACAACTCAGCGCTATGACATCAAAAAAGTTATTGTACCCATGGTAACGAGATACCAAATTGGCTAACTTTAATGAAATTGTAAAATTAAATAATGTGCTATGCTCGCCCTCCTGTGACCAAACAGGACCAGTACCACCCAAGCAAAAAA
>NW_017728917.1:29372036-29420073 GCF_001723895.1 Crocodylus porosus
GCTTGGAGGATCGTCTCCTTAAAGAGCGACCACTCTTCTTGGACACCTGGTTCCCCTCCCCTCTGGGACCTCAGTGCTTCTCCGACTATTCTCCTTAGCTCATTGAAGTCCGCCCTCCTGAAATCTAGGGCTGCTGCCTTGCTGCAGGCCTTTGCCACTTTGCACTGGATGGTGAATTCCAGCAGGCAATGATCACTGTCGCCCAGGTGGTCGAGCAGCCTCAGCCCCCTCACCAGGTTGTCACTCGTGGCCAGCACCAGGTCCAACAAGGCATCTCCCCTGGTGGGGCTGTGCAACTCCTGGGTTATATGGAGGTCCTGCATTTTGGCTAGGAACCTATGTGAGCAGTCAGACCTGGCAGACTGCTCTTCCCAGCAGATGTCTGGAAAGTTCAGGTCCCCCATGATGACAACATCCTTTGACCTAACTACCTCCGTGAGCTGACTTAAGAATTCCTGGTCTAGCTCTTCCCCTTGGTTGGGTGGTCTGTAGTAGACCCCCACCATTAAGTCTCTTTCCCCGCAACTGCCTTGGATTCTAACCCAGAGCACTTCAGAGTGCCCCTTCTCTGATTCTTTGCTAATTGATGAGGATGTGTATTCCTCCTTAATGTAGAGTGCCACGCCCCCACCTTTCCTCCCTGTCCTATCCCTTCTGTACAACCTATAGCCCTTGATATTCACTGCCCAGTCATGTGTTGGGTCCCACCACGTTTCAGTGAGCCCCACTATGTCTGGGTTGGTGTCAGCTAGCAGGAGGGTAAGTTCCTCTTGCTTGTTTCCCATACTACGAGCATTTGTGTAGAGGCATTTGAGGCTTCATGTGGTTGTGTGCACTGGCCCCCTACTTTTAGCATTTCCCTGGCCCCTGTCACTTACCTGTGTATATGTTCTGCTTGTTGGCCTAGGCTGGGCTGTACTTGTGGGTGTTTCTTGGTTTGGCAATCCAATGCTTCCTCCGCCCTCATCATCCTCTTCCCACAATGAGCCTAGTTTAAAGCCCACCACAGGAGATCCGCCAACCTAGAAGAAAACACACGCTTACCTTTAGGGGAAAGGTGGAGCCCATCCCATCCCAGCATGTCTCTGGTCGTGATGTGCTGGTCATTGTCGAGGGAGCCAAAGCCTGCCTTGAGACATCATTTCCAAAACCACCAGTTGGTCTCCGCGATGCATGTTGCATGCTGTCTTCCACATCCACTCACTGGTAGGATAGAAGAGAAAACCACCTGTGCGCCTATCTCCTTCAGCACGCCCCCCAGAGCGTGGTAGTCCGCCATCCGGCGACCAGGGCTTCTCCTCGCCGCATAATTAGTACTCACATGGATTAGGACCATGGGGTAGTAATCGGTGGGCTGGATCACGGCCTGGATCATCCCCTTCATGTCCTGAATCTTTGCTCCAGATAGGCAGTACACCTCGTGTGTCGAGGGGTCTTCGTGACAGATGGGGCCCTCTGTACCGCTCAGGATGGAGTCGCCTATGACGATCACTTGACGCTTTTTCCCTCCTGGCCTACTTAGCTCCTTCGGCCTGCTCAGAACATGGAGAGCATGGAGTTGCCTCCTCTCCAGTTGCTTCCTCTTCTTCCTTCTCCTCCAGAGTTGCCAGGGCCTCGTACCTGTTCTCCAGCTGGACTGGAGGAACTGGTACTGCTGTGTTATGAGCAGCCCTGGTTCTGGAGGTGACCGTCTGCCACTCTGCAGTGGAGGGCACCTCCCAGGATACTTATTCCTTGGGTGTGTGACCCTGCAGGGAAAGGAAATTGCTGTCAGTTTCTTCCTCTGCCTCTCTGATTCCCCTCAGCCTGCTAACCTCCTCCTGGAGCTCCCTCACCTGCACCTCCAGGGCCCTAAGGTGGGCACCAGCAGGACAGATGTGGGGGTCCCCAATCCCTGCCCCCCCAGGCCTTGCTGGGCAACATCCGCAGGCCAGGGGGTGGGGGGGTGGAGGCCTCAGACAAACCCCAGGAAGGCTGCGCCCCCTGGGCATGGGCCCTGGCAGCACTCCATGTCAACACCATTGTAGGAGTTGCTGCTTGTTTCTGGCTTAGTGCAGTGCCTTCACCCCGTGCTAGCAGGAGTCTCCCTCCTGGCCCTTCCTGCTTGCCCACCGGCGTGCTCTGTTCGCACGGCTCGGGAGTGTGGCTCCCTACCAGCTCAGTTAAGAGGGATCCGGGGGGCTTCCCCTCTGGATCCGGCTCAGCTGCATTGGTCCCTCTGCCCCACTTACCTTAGGGTGTTCAGCTGCTGCTGCCCCCGCTGCTGGCTCCGCTGCTGCTGCGTTCGCCTCTGCTTCAGGTAAGGTAAGGGGGCACACGTGTGTGCGGGACACAAGTGTGCCTAGATCCCTTCTCTTCTCCCTGCTCCTGGCTCCCAAGTCTCAGGAGCTACGTCAAACTGCCACTACCCCAACAGCCAATCAGGCACTCCGATCTTCCCGGAAGTGCCTGCCGGCAGTCCTGCCCCCTATGCTCCCCTGCTGGGGGGATCCGGTGCCTCCTGAGCCTGCTCCCTGAGGGTTAGTCCATTTGAATGTGGATCCCACACCACATTATTCTGCAAACAGCCTGGGAGAAGTGGCACTAAGTGGGTGGGGCCTGTTTCTAAACAACAGTTTTAGGATCACTGTAGAGATTATATTAACATAGCTCAAGATTCAAATCTCGGTTTCTATTAATATTTAATAATATCTATAGCTTAAGTAGCTCTTACAGGAGAGTTTGAGACTAGGCCAAAACAGTTTGCTCCCCTGGTACATACGTTCAAGGACTGAGGTTCAAGTCCCTAGTCTGAGTCTGAAAGGACTTGAACCTTCCACACCCTACGTGTCTGCTCTGTTCACTGGGCTATTGGGTCCTGACCAGAAATTCTAATCTTGCCAAAAACTGACGCATATGTTTAGGTAGTAAAGTTTGGTTTTAATTAATTGATATTTGATGAAAAAAAATCAACAGAAAATGTTTTACCATTTCCAGATTGTGGTGGGCTCTCTGCTTTTGCCTGGCAAGCCTGGCTTGGAGAAGGACACTTTGGATTGGTGGAACATTTCCACCAATCAGTTAACAGCTGGGAGGGGCTTGCCCTGCCCCTCCTTGGGCGGGGTGGAGATACGATGAGTCCCTGGACCTGATTGAAGACTGTGTTTTGCAGGTCTGACAGACTTCAGGGACAGGGCCTCTGGTGTAAATAAAAGATGTAGCGAGGGACACAAGAAGAGTGGAGCCAAGAAAAGCTGGAGACCTCTCCCCCCAGTGGGCAATAGGCCCAATGCTCCTGAAGCCATCACTGGAGTAGCAGCCTTGGGAGCAGTGCTAGACTGCTCAGGCTGCTGATGGTGCACAGGAACGGTGTGGGGAGACCTGGCCCTGGGAGTGGTGTGAGACCACTCAGGCCCATCATGGTGTGTGGTTCAGTGCACGGATCCCAGGCTTTGGGACCCACAAGTGGTGGCTCAAGCCTGAAATCCTGGCAGGCCCAGCAGGCCACACGGTGCTTGGGGCAGCATATGGGGCAAGGGCCTTGGGAGCCAGAGAGCACTGGAAGCTATTTGAGTTAGCCACCCAGTGTGAAGATAGATGGCTGGAGCCTGAAGGGCCCAGCCTGTGCTAAAAGATCCTTCAGTGCCGAAGCCAGGGAATGTGGAAATAGTAGTGCTGCAGTGTGAGGCCCAGCACCCAGAACCCAGCAACAGTGGTGCAGCAGCTAAGAGGAGCTGAACCCTTGGTACCCAGAGCAGGGCGTAGGGTGGGGAGGAGCCCAACAGTGCGGGAGAGGCCTGGAGAGGTGCTTCAGCAGAGGAGACCCTATCGAGATGCACCCTGACCACCACCACCCAAGGGAGTGTGAGTCATTGGGCAGCTGAGTCCCACAGGGGAAAGACTTTGGGGTGGGCAAACCCAGACAAATGGGTGGGTGAGCAGCTCCCCACCTAGTCAAGGCCCTAAGGGGAGGGGCCCCTGGTGCTTCCTGGACACCCCTGCAAGGGACCCCATTGGAAGGAGGACTGTCTCTTGCCATAGACCAGGGACTATATTAAGGAATAGAAGTTGTTAAGATTGTTCATGTTTGCGCCTTATATTTTGTAACTGAAATGTTGTATTGTGATGTTGTATTGTGTTGATGTTGCTGAAATTGTTTTATTGTGATGGGTAAATAGTAGGACTGTGTGAAATGGCACCATTCCATTTCATCTTGAGTTTAGACAGTTCAATGGAACACTGTTTCGTATCGAATTTCATTTTGAGTTGAAACAGTTGTTCCATTCCATTCCGTCGAAACAGAAAGGCTGTTTTGACACTATTGCAAAGTTTCGCTGGGGATGGGAAGTCAGCCCAGCTGGGCTGCTTTCCCATCCCTGCTAGATCACACTGGGGATGGAAAGCAGCCCAGCTTGGCTGCTACCTGGTTCCCCATGTTACTTTGCACCGGGGTGGGAGGTAGCACAGCTGGGCTGCTTCCTGGACCCCTGTGCTAGATCACACCGGGGCAGGATGCAGCTGAGCTGGGCTGCTACCCAGTCCCCTGCACTAGATCATGAAATCTAGCGTGGGAGACTGGGAAGCAGGCCAGCTGGCACGATCTAGCATGAGGGAAAGGGAAGCAGCTCAGCTGGGCTGCCTCGCTACTCACTACCAGATCTTATGCTTTGACCCCAGCCTATGGTCAAAAAGTTTTGACTTTTGAAATGTTTTGCATCCTCATTTTGTTTCAAGCTATTTTGACGGCCTTTGTTTCATTCCAATTTTGTTGTTTTGACCTTGAAATTGGTTGAAACAGTGTCAAAACGAAACAGCCAGCAAAATTTTGCACAGCCCTAGTACATTTTTTTAAAACAACCTGTTGATTTTTTGGAATGCTAGGTCCCCTAACTGGATAGGGGTCCATTTGATGCCTATCTTTCTGTATTAAAGAAAGAGGCAACTGTTCCTCTGTGGGGGTAAAATCACATTTCCACTCTTATACTTTGCATGCCCCTTTAATTAAGTACAGGTTCCCCACAGTGAGGTGGGGAAGCTGTGGGAGGTTTTTTTTTTTTTGTAGATATATTGTTTTCTCTGGGGGACTGTTGTTGGGAGTGATTTTCCCACAGTGTTATTTAGGGTTTGACCTTGGTTACTGATTAATGTTCACTGTGTAAATATATGTATATGATATTTAGTTTTATGTTTATGTGTATTATAACTCCATAAATTGTATATAGTTAAGAACTTTCGGCTTGAGTTAACTCTATAGAGGAAAGAGGGATCTGCTCAAAATTCTACCATCCCTCTCACAGCACCCCCTTCTGCTTATCCATCACATCCAATTGAGAATAGGGCACACCCTTGGGTGTACCTGGGTTATAAGATGTTAGATGTTTCTTCTGTCTGTAAAACTAGAAAGATATAGAACAGTGATTCTCAACAGTGATTTTTTTATTTGCTTGGGGGAGGGGAGTTTGTTCTGTTTTTTATTTATGAAGACAGCAGGTCTCAAGATAAGATTGTCTCAAGCCATATATACTCCATGCTAAATCCTGTATGGGTTTTCACATCCACAGCATAGGGAGGCAAAATCAATAATAAAACACAACAATAAAATGTTGCAAATTGAAGTCCATATTCTCTTACTGCTCATAAAAAACATAAGTGACTGAGTCGAGGGCTTTCAATGAACCTCTTGGAAACTGTATGCTACAGATTCCAAATTTGCTTTCACTTCCTGCACAGGAGAATAAAATCTGTAAATAGTTTTAAAGCCACATCTGTTCTTGAATGATAATATTGTGAAGACATGGCGCTGACTCTTGCTGAAAATAAACAGATCTTAAACTGTCAGTGGAACTGCTTCTGAAATAAAGTTTTTTCTTGTAGTTTATCCTTTGACTCACTCAAACTGTCACACAACCAAACAGCAAATGCAATCACATTTTCTTCTATATCTTCACTATCACTTCACGTCCAGTCAACACCACAGAAACATTTCAATACAAATGATAGCAGTTCTTCTATTAGAATGCTGACAAGGCACTCTAAAGCCACACTACAAAGATATTACTGGGGAGAGGGAGAAAAAAAACCTTAACAAACATTTTACACAACTATCTGGTAAGCATGCAACTTAGGGGACAAAGTTGGTTAAGTTTAAATTTAAAATGTATTTTTCAAAGAGTCTATTTTAGTAGCAAATGTGTACACAAGTAAGAGATAAATTGTTTAAGTGATGATCCATTAATAAACATGCAGTGCTTACAGACATCCCATGCTTATTGTAACTAAAAGGCATTTATGCGAGAAAGCGTCACTAATGCAAAAAATGTAAACACTGCAAAACTGACCTATGGCCACATAACAAGGAGTTATTTATTCCTGTAAGGTCACATCCACAAAATACCACATTAAGACGGGTGAATTCTGTTTACTTTCCCCTGCAAGACATTTTCTATAAACAGATATTTGTCAAAGTCGCATGCAATTTCCTGTCTCAAATTGCATTACTGTATGGGTGTCTACACATGCATTTAAGCACGCCTAAATTTAATGTGCATTAGCTTAATGTGTATTAAGTGGGTTTAGGCAAACATCTACATGTGCAGTTGTTAAATCGCATTAATGCTGTAAGTGGACTGACTTGGACCTAAAGTAATCCCAAGTCAATCCACACACATAGTGTTAATGTGCTTTCACATGTCTACGTGTTTGTTAATTTGCTTTAACTACTTGGACCCACATTTTCCATTTTTAAAGCGCATGCACTTATAGATGTATACCCTAATGTGCCTCAAATTTGGCTAATGTGCCTTAAAGCATCTTGTCTAGATGCACCCAAAGGTGATTTACTTCTCAAATTTCCATATATATGGAATTGGGAGACAGAGAATATAAGACTATACATCTTATATATAGACAAAAACTATTTCAAAGAGGGCTATCCAACTTCAGAGTGGCTACGTGCTTCATGCCACAAATTGTGGGCCCTGGGGCACACACCAGGCAGGCTGCACAGGCTCCAGAGGCTTCCACCTCCCTCCCTCCCCCCAACACACATACACAAAAGAAATGTCTAGCTTTTGTGGAAAGGTTTGATATTTTATGAGAAAACTTCCTCAAAAACAAAATATTTCATCCAAAAATACATATATAGAGATTCTGACAAGACTGGGACAGGATCAGGCAGGAGTAGAAAGGCAGAAGTGTTTGGTGGCCTCACGAGTATATTACTGTTCAGAAAATGCAATAGAACTGCAGGCATTCTCTTGCTCTCAACAAAAAGTTGTAAAAGAAAAGGCAAAGAAGAACGTCTTTATGGTCTGATCAACAGAGAAGATGACAGCCATTTGCTATTATCATATATCCCATTAGCTCAAGTGCCTAAGACCATGTTGTCGATAACTTGTGGGTGCCAATATGATGTCACATATTAGAATTTATTTTCAGATTGCATTCTTAAATACATAGGAAACAACAAACACAAAGTTAACTGAAAAAGTACTAATGTAACCCTTCTGCCAGGCATCAGCAGGAAACAAGAAAGACTTGGTTCACATTTCAGGGTACCCAATAAGTCATACTGTTAGGGTAACTGTATTTAGATCTTGGGGAACATTGAATCTGCAGCTGAATAAAAGGCTATAGCCTGTGGCCCAGCAAAGCTGCTAACCACAAGGCAGAATGATATATTAAAAATAACATTGCAAGACGCTTAGGTAAGCATTTTTCCTAACAATGTGGTAGTGTTATATGATATATAGCTCATTGTGTAAGGAGAACAAGATGCAGCCCACCAGCTATCGTCAGGAGATAAAGCAGAAGTAAGACCTTAAAGATGAAGAAGGAGTCAGCAAGAAATGGCAAGTGACCAGAGGAAGGGGAGGTCAAAGTCTTAGGCATGCACTCATAGCAAAAAGGCGTGTAAATGCGTGGAATGCATAGGCAATTACATGCTAATGGAGTAAACAGTAAACAGAAGCAGAGCTCGAGACAGGCGGGAATATGGGTGAAACAAAGGAGGGACAAAGGTAAAGTAAATGTTAATGAGTATAAACCAAGGTGTATAAATATAGAAAGAACTCATGTTTGTGGCAGCTCCCTGGTTTGTTGGAGCTGGCCCGAAGCTGTCTCCACTTTGAATAAAGCTGTTGCAAACAATGTGTGCTAGTGTTTGCCCTCTGAGCAATTGGATCATTGTCTCCCTAGTCGTTGGGTGCCACAGGGTCTAACACATACCAGTGGCTCAAGCCCCGACTTCAAACCCTGGCTGTGAGAGATAATTACATGTTGTGTCCTTTTCTGGGAGAATTGTAAGAGTTATCTACACAGGAAGAGGGAAGTGATTTTTATGTTAATCATTAATGAACACTGTACCTGAATGGTTGTAGGTACAATTCAGAATGTTCAAGCACAGACTGTGCAAAGCTACTGAACTGTTTTCCCTTTACAGTTTAGGGGTGCTTCCAGAAAAGTGCACACATGCCTGTTGTTGTGTCTCAAAGCAGTTTGAGATACCACAAGAGTCATGCTGGCAATGAAAAAATGTTACCCAGGCTGCATACTTGCAGCATAGACTCTAATTTCAATACTGGAAAGTCCTGGTATGAAAAAAAAATGCTGAAGAAAAGTGGCACAGGATGTGGTCTTGGAGCATGCCCTGAAGCAGTCAGAGGCTGGGTCCTCCAAAGATATGCTCTGACACCCAGCCAGAGCATCTCTATGCTTGCCCCCTTCCCCTGCTGCTCCAGCGTGTAGGGGCAAATAGGAGCGGGGCAAAGCTACAGCAGTGGCTTGGACCCAGGCTCTGTCCCTGATAAGTAGGGATGTGGGGGTGGAGCTGCTCAGAAATCTTGGAACACTAAATTTGCTGGGATGTCCTGTATAAACAAACCCCACTTCTCACAAGCAGTATAAACACAAAAGAACAAATATATTACAGAAAATAAAGCCAAAAAAACCACACACACATACCCAAAACCCAAAGGAAAACACCAACTACAATGTAAAACACTATTAACTACAAGACAAAGTTTACAGGTTGCACCTTCTTAGGCAGGCTTCACCCATGCCCAGGCAGTCTGGGATTTGGGGGTTCCTCAAAGGGCAGTTCCAGGGGCCTGCACCCCTATACCAGCCCTTCAGCAATGGGATGGGGGTGCCCACACTGGACAGTCCTATGAGCTGCTCCTTTGGTTCACTGTGCTGCAGGGAGTTCCTCGACAGCGTGGGTATTTATGCATTGCAAGGGGCTTCATTGCTCCTGGGGAAGTGGTAGAACATGAATATTCACTTCTGCACGATGGCTTTGAGAGTTTAACTGTGGCTTTTGTCATACTACCGCACCCCAAAATCCCTAGTCCCTATCCCAGCTCTGCTGGAGCAGAAAACTGCAAAAGAACTTGGAAGTGGGGTCAGGCCTGTAACACACTGAAGCATGAATCAAGAACAAAAAGTGCCAGGCCTCACCTGGGTCCAAACCACGCAAGGCTCCACCCTGGCCCAAATCTGCCAGCCAAACATACAGCTGGGGTTCAGCCACATAGCTAAGCTAAGACACAATAGCTGTAAGACAGCAAAAAGGGTCCAAGCCTATGTGGCTGCAGCCTGGACATCCAGTTACACTATACCACTTGGCGGAGACACAACAATTGTAAAACAACAGAGGGGTGCCAGGCATATGTGGCCAATAATTACCAAGACTGCATTCTTGGTCAGTCTGCTTCAGGGTCTAACACCCCCACAGTATTACCCCCTCAAAACTCAGAGAAAAAATGGGAAAAGAAGAGGGATGGAATAAAGGTCTCAAACTCTGAGGCGGATTTTCTCTCTTTGTACCTGAGGCTTTCCCTTCACATAGCTTTAGCTTGCCTAGGGCTAACATACAACTGGGTTTTCCCAACATGTCCTCTTTTTGTGTCCTCTGATCTTTGTCCAGGTGTTTTTTTTTAAATATGAATAAATGTCCTGGATTCTGCTCTGCTCAGCATTAGAATTTTCCCAGCACTTCCTGGCTTTTCCTAGCAAGGAGCTGCTTAGGACTGGGGGGGTGGAGGCAAGGGGCATCATGTGTGTGTGCGTGCACATGCACATGGATGGCATGCAGCCAGATAGAGTGGTGGGACCAGGCTTGGGAGCTGAATTCAGGTAAGTCGATGAGGAGTGGGGGTCAGAGGGCCAGGGCTTGGGGACTGTCTAGGGGCAGGGCCGGGGTGGGCAAAATATGGCCTGTGGGTCAGATCTCGCCCACGAGGCCATACTATCCAGCCTGCAGGGCCCCTAAAAAATTTAGAAAATTAATATTTCTCTGCCCTTGGTTCCCATCAAAAATGACAAGAACCAAGGGCAGTGGGACCCAGGAGAAGCCAGGTGGGCTCCCACAACAACAGGGCCCGCCCAACCCCCACCCCACCAGCCAGAAGCCCCAGCAGGGAGCATGGTCCACAGTGTGGGGAGGGGCCACTATTCCCCACCCCCCATGGGCAACTTTTCCCTGGGATCCTTCCCTCTTCTTCCCGGCACAGAAGAAAGCAGCACTTCCCACCACTGCCTCTGTGTTGCCCAGCATGCGAGTGAGCTTCAGGTGGGCAGCAGCAGCAAACACTGCCTACTGCAGCAAGCGGGGGGCGGGCTGTAGCTGCTGCTGTCACACACAGCCCCAATAGGTGAGCCTGGAGCCAGCACAGGGCCTAGGCTGGCAGCAGGGCCAGGTTACAAGCTGATGCTGAGTGCAGGGAAAAGTGGCTCCTCACCTCACCCGTGCCTGAACCCCCACTTGCAGCCCATGTGTGGCTGCCTGTGCATGCTCCAGACAGCCCCGCGTGGGCTGTGAGTGGCTGCAGCAGGGAGCACTGGCCATGGGGCAGGGGAGGGGTTGCTTTTCCCCTTGCTCAGCACCAGCTTCTTCCCTGCTGTCGAGCAGGGGGTCAGGGCTGTGTGCTGCCCCCCACCTGTACCACAGTGCCGGGAGGCACTGAGAGCCAGTGGGAGCATGGGGCCTGGACTGGTGTCCCAGGGCCAACGCCAGTGGGATGCAGAGCAGGGCAGCAGAAGTACAGGGGTCCCGGGCAGCAGGGGATCTATGGAGCCAGGCCAGCTGGTGCAAGCCAGCCGAGCTCCACAGATCCCTGCAAGCCTGTGCCCTGCTTTGGGCCCACTGGCGCTGGCCCGGGGACACTGGTCCCAAGCTGGGGACCACAGGGTGGGGCACCTTTCAAGGGGTGGGGCTACTCATGTGACCCTTGACAGCCTGCCAAAACTGGGTGAGTGGCCCTCCACCCAAAATAACTGCCAGCCCCTGTCTAGGCTGTGTGTGTGTGTGGGGGGGAGGGGATGCATGTGTATGTGTGTGTGGAAGGGGTGTGTGGAGGAGATGGGTGTGTGAGGGAGGGCAGGTGCCTGCTGGCAATGGGGGAAGCTGTCTGGGTGCTGGGGCTGCAGTAGGATAGAGGGGGTGAGGGAAAAGGTGCCTGCCCTTCCAGTGGGGGAAGGGGGTACATGAGCCCTTCAAGGGTAGTGGAAAGCTTCATGGCCAGGCCAGTGGCACTGGGGCCAGTGCCCTAGCCCACAAGGGTGGGGAAGCCAGGAGATACTGCAGGGCTGGGGGGAAAAGGGGGCTCTGGGTTGGGAGTGAGGAGCACTGAAAGGGCTGGGGGGACTGTGCATTGGGAGTGAGGGGCATTGGTAGCATCAGGGGGCTGTAGGTTGGGAGTGAGGGGCACTAGAAGGAATGAGGAGCTTGTGCGTTGTAAGGGACACCAGCATGGTTCAGGGGGGTGGGGTACTGTGGGTTGGGAGTGAGGGGCAGCAGCAGGGATTTGTGGGGGGCTGTGGCTTGGAAGTGAGGGGCAGGGCACCACCATATCACTGCCCCACCCCCCAAACATATTGCCACCCCCCACAACAGGTGTACTGTTTTTTGGAACTGGAAATATGGTGACACTAAGCTTTCTTTTCCAATGGAAGTGGAGGGACAGGACACTCCGGCATGAGGAGCAGTTTCTCCAGTTCCCAATTCAGCTTTATAATTCTTAGCAGCCCCAAGATGAATAGAAAGAGCCTTAGTTGAGTTGTTCTTATATACCTGGCATGACATCACACAGGCCTTGTCCAATCAGGGAGTGCCATGCTCCAGTCTCTCTCTTACTCAATCTGCCTGAAGGAGCCTTTGCTCCCCCTGGCCAATCAAGCCAGAGGATTTTACATATTTCACCCAGATACAAGGCATTAGTTTACAAAGCAGAGCACATGGCCAGAACAACAGAGACCATCATGCCCACATGACCAGACTACATGTTTTCTCTTAAAGCAGAAGGCCAAAGGACAAATGGGGGGAAAAAGGAAAAATGGTAAAAACAGACCCTCCCCCCCACATACTGCACAAAAAACAAAGGCACACACCCTGCCATATATAGCATAAGTGTGTGTGGGTGTTACATTAAGGTTGTAAAGTCAAGCACCTGAAAGTTTTAAAATACTGAAATTAAGGTTACCTGTGCAATCCTAATTGAGCCCCATGTGTTATGCATTATGCTACAGTGTTTAATTAGAAATACAAGCACACAATCATATTTGATGTTCTAAGGCAAATGAAAAATAGCTGCCTTAGAACAATGCTTTTAAAGAGTACCAGTGTTGTATTTCCAGGCAAGCTGTACCCTTCTGATCCTCAGGAGAAGCTATGTTCACAGATAAAACAATATTGAGTTAAAGGATGTCATATAAGTGGCTCTCCTCAAGTAACTTGTGGAAAAAATACCTAAATTTGAAGCATAATATAAAACTCTCATTGGGTCAGCCATACTAATTGCTCCTTGCAGATGTGGAAAAAAAAAATTACACTTTGCTTTCAACTCTGTGCATCCCTGCACTGAGCCCAATGCATGCCCAGAAGAGGCAGAGCATTATTTGGACCTGGCTCACCCGATGTCTGTATAGATCTGGCACTTTAGTGGGGCTTTTTTGGTGCTTTCATCTAACAGCTGATTGAATCAGCTATTAGATAAAAGTGCCAAAAAGTCCTGCTAAAGTGCCCTATTTATACAGAATGTCAGGTATCCAGGTTGTAGCTGTATTGGTCAAGAGGAAAAAGGAATCAGGGCTTGTGGTAGAGGTGATACCTTTTATTAGACCAGATTTTTGGGATACAACTCCTGCCTCTGTTTAAGGTAATTTGCATCACCACAGAGCCTCATAGGAGAGCTGAGAAACTCCTTACCAGCTATGAACTGACTGCCCAGAGGACTTTTCCATCTATTGACTCCTCTGTGAAATCCTATGAAATATGAACTTTCATTTCTACCCAGGAGAATTGTTACAATATTTTCTCTGATGCCTGATGAAGGGTGTTTGTGCCTGAAAGCTTGCAATTAAAGATTTTTTTTTTTGCAAAAATCTTGGTGGTCTAATATAAGATATCACCTCTACCACGAGCCCTGATTGCTCATATCTTAAATTGTCTGAACGTGGATGAGGAAATCTTGATTTGTTTACATAAAAATAAACCATACAAAAACAATTCTGGCTGGAATAAATAGGCAGGCAAAATGCCATTTCCTTTAGAAAGCCCTAGCAAAACAAAAAAGAGAAAAGAAAGTATCAGACAATAGAACAGAAAATAATGTAGCCAACTGAATAGATCTGAACACTATAAAAGAAGTCAGTCTTAAAACTGAGTGTGCTGTATTTAGAATGTGAAATTAGTCCTGCACATGGTGACGACTGCTAAGCACATCACTATGGAAATTGAGAGCTCACAGCAGGCCTGCGGAGACTTAGAAATCTGGGAAATCAATGCACTATGTGCTGCAGCAAAGAATGATTCAGCAGCGTGGCCTTATACATACTTACAATCTATGAAACTGTTCAGGAGAAAACGTAATGAGACAAGTACAGTGAAATAAAAACACTCTGCAATTTTGTAGCACCTTAGCCAGCAACACAGGATCTCAAAGAATTTTGCAAATAATTCAAGCTCCTAGTACTTCTGTGAGATAGGGCAGGAATAACAGCCAAGACTACACACTGTTTTACTGAGGCAAAATGGCCACCCACTTAACAGCAATACCACGCAATGGTTTAGGGGAAAAAAGTATAATATACTATAGATGATTGGAACTGTGAGGTGTGTTCAAGCAAAGACTGTCATTAATTTGGCGATGTTATGAGCGTTAAAACCCAACCCTTTGGAAGGATGACATGGTCTTTATGTGTGTTGTGCAGCAAAGCGAAGGTGACATGGCACTGTTCTTCCCAACCTATGGAGAGAAGAATAACATGAATGTGAATATTGCTGCTTAGGAACTTTTCCAAAAAACTTCTTATCAGAAAATGAATTTGTTTAAACAAAAACAAGTTTTTGCAGAAACATGCCAGATTCAGCAAAATTTAGGTGTGAATGGTTTGTCAAATTCAGGAAAAAAGCCAGAGAGACAGAGAGCGAGCTCCATCCCAGAATAGCCAATACTTAGGTGGCCAGGACACTCATCTCAGATGTAGGAAAGTAAGTTTCATTTCCCTCCTCTGAATTAGGAAGAGGAAGATTTTCAACCTTGGTGTCCAGCATCATAATGAATATCTTAACCACCAGCACACTGGGTCTTTAATGGTATGTATCTCTCAGTCTCTCCTGCGGGATTGGTGCCATTTTGCATAAATAAATATTAACTGAAGCAGGGACTGGAAACTGTTTTCTCTCATATTGTAATATTACCACAGGCAGCTGATACATGGTAACAACCCCCTTCTCATACACACACACACACACACACACACACACACACACACACACACACACTTTTGATTACAGTAATTATTTTTTATGCACAAACCCTTAGGTACCTAATAATGTGGAGGCATGTTCTGTCCCTCCCTTGCATACATTGCCTTTCTTGTCCATTTGTAATAGAAACTCTCCTAGATCATGGTTGTCCATTACTATATGCTTTTACAGTAACTACTATAGAAGTGTTGAGTTGTGCCTCTGGGCACTACTATAACATAAATGTGAAGGCACATAATAATAGTGAAACCATAAGAATCTATTGTCTTGTGTCCTTTGTAACGGAGTGGAAGGCTGGGTTCATATCATTCAGACAGGCCTTTGCGCAGAAGACCAGGCAACATGAAGAGCTGCAGAGAACAAGGCTGATGACAGTTTTTAGGGGAAAAGGGGAAAAAGTAACAGGGAGCATGGCAGGGAAAGCAATGCCACAGAGGAATGGAGAAGAACAGTTTAATGCAGAAAAAGCAGCCTCAGGTATCACACTGACAAAGAGAAGTGCCTGTTTGGAGTGCAAGCTTCTAGTCAGTGATGATGGATTTTGACCTGGGCAATGTGAAAAATAAGATTTTTTTAATTATAAGCACAGACTAATGGATAATAAAATGGAGATTAACTTTTAAAATAATAGTTAAGCAAAATTTATGTTGCAAACTACACTTGCAGAAAAATAGGTCTCAGATAAATGTTAATATTTGCTTCACACCAGAGTGTTGTTTGACCACTTTTAAATCCAAGTTGTTACCAGCACCAGAAAACAAGCTGTTTATAGAGTGAAAAGAATGCATAGAACTCTTCCTTGCTACTTTTTTAAAGGAACATTCTGTTCCTATATCAAAAGCACATTGTACTTTAAAAAAATTGGACCCTATATTTACTGTACCCGTGTGATCTACTGGTGAAACGACGAACAAGTAATCAAAATTCCTGTGTTCTAACCTTCTATAGTTGCTGAGAACAGCTTGAAGACATCAGATGAGTATACCCTGCAGACTATTTGCCAGATGGCAAATAAAAAGAGCATCAAATATATTATTTTTTTAGAAACTCATAATTCAGGAGTTGGGAATGCTGCCTACAACTTCAGAACTCCTTTCTTTTGTAGACCACCTGATAGCTGATGAAGGGAGAAAAGTGGTAGGTCTGTACCTATCATACAGAGGGTGCATCTACATGTGTGATTAATTCACACAAATAAATTCTGGAGCTTATTGCTCTGGAATTTTTGTTCCTGGATGAGCCATTTGAATGTGCACCTGGGAGCAAAAAACTTCAGAGCATATTGCTCCAGAGTTTATTCATGAGCAACATGTAGAGTCTCCAGGCTGGCAGGAGACCCAGGGCATCAGCTTGCCAGCCCAGGGCTGCTTCAACAGGGATCCATGTGCTATGGAGGGGCTGGCTGGTGCACAAGGATGCTTCAGCATGTGGGCTGCCTGCCAGTTAGCCCCGCTGAAGGGCTTGTATTTACAAGTCCTAACCTGCTGCTGATTTTATTAGTTTTGTATCCCCTAATAGGTGCGCACATGTAGATGCTGAGACATCTACTGCATAGTTAATAATTCAACTGCACAGTAAACATCTTGCATAGATACACCCACTAAGTACCAGAGTCAGCCAGCAGGGGAAGTCAGAGCCGGAGTCCAGCTTCCCTCCTGCTGGCTAGCCTTATGGAATAGTAGTAGAGTTCATACCCAGCAGCCAGAAGAGACATGGGAACTTAGTTCCCCCAGCCCCCACTGATGCCAATGGCAATTAGCTGCCCCAAATCCTCAGTGGATCTGGGCTATTGATAGTACCAGGGAAGGACACCTCTAATTAGACCACAAGTATGTAGAGAGGGACAGTGAATTAGGTACCTAAACAAAGGTGGGGCTGACACTGTTACTATAGGAACAAATCATTATACACAACAGACAGAGAGATGTGTATGAGCATTCACACAAAGTGCAGAGGGAGAGATGAAGCTCTGTATATATACACATGGACACACAGACATGTCTTTATGCTAAAAATATAAAATGCAGTGCAATAGGGCTTTTTGGGGCAAGGGTAAACAAGCTTATCTCCAGAGGCAGTTCTTCATCCCACCATCACACTGTCAGCTTCTGGATTAGGCTTGCCAACCCCCCCAAAAAAATTAACAACAATCTTCACACTTTTTACTGACAACCAAACTTTTTTTTTGATACTGGTTTTTACTGACACGTTTTACATAATAAAAATGTAACCCTTCTTCCAGGCCCTGGACAAGGGTAAGGTTCAAATTTAGGCATTTAATACCAACCATAATAAAAAAGTGTGGTTGTCAATTAAAAGTTTGCAGTAAATTCTCTCTACACTTATGACTGCCTACCTATGACCAAGTAGTGCTATAGGTAGGTGATGGGATGCATCAGCAGCACATGGCTGGCAGGAAAAGGCTACAAAGACCTGAGAAAATGTTCACTTCAGGGTACTGTTCTCTCACTTAGAGACCAGGTAGTGCTGCTGTGCTCTGTCTATCCTTCAACTCTGCACCCAACTTTTTTCCAGCCAGGGATCTTGAATCAAGCTCCAGATGCTTAGTGTTTTTAGAGATGGCTCAAATTTTTAAACAGATTTCACAGACAGGCATTTTTAGCCTGATTTTTTACTGTAAATTTACAGACAGTTGTTAGCCCTGTCTTGAATCTATATTTCTTTATTGCTAGCCACACAACTGTAATAAGGCAAGCCTATCACTAGTTTAACACAAACATACTCTAGAACAGGAGCAGGCAAAATATGGCCTGCAGTCCATATCCAGCCCACCAGGACATTCTATCTGGCCCATGGGACCCCTAAAAATTTTATAAAATTCATTTTTATCTGCCTCTGGCTGCCTGTCAAAGATGACAGGGCCAGTGGCAACAGGAACCAGGGGGAGCCGGCAGCAGGACATAGCAGCTGAGCAGCAAGGCCCACACAGCTCTACCTCATCCCCAGCCCCCCACCCCTCCTCCCACTCCCAGCCCCACCCAGAAACCTCTGCAGCATCTAACTGGGCAACCCTTTACCTGTTCCCTGCCCTCCTTCCATCTGAGTAGAAAGTCAGATAAGATTGGACAAAGGGAGGGGGGAAAACCACTGTGATCCACCCAGCAGCTAGGAACCACATGGGCCCTAGAAGATCCTGAGAGTGAGTAGCCCTGAGCTACTTGCCAGGGCAGTTTTTTATACTGCTGGGGACAGCACAGGTGCTGGCCCTGGGCTCTAGCTCCCCCTGGCTGCAGATCTGGGAGGAGCCAGGCAGGGTTATTTTGCCCCAACTGGCACAATTTAGTTCCCAAGAAAGTGCATGTCTGAGCACTTGTGCTGAGGCAAAAAGCCCCAGCTCAAATTTGTGCTGCTTCTATTTAAGCGCATGTGCTTTCATGTGTGGACGCACCCATGATGGCTACTTTCACAAGAACATTTAATCATTGGGAATAATGTCTCTATATACATAAAACTTTGCACTATACCCATAAAAAATTGTCTCAGAAGGGATTTATAAACCCTATGAACCCATCTAATAGAGAGACATGATAGTGATTTGTTAATCTTAAAGCTGCTGAAAAATACCTTTGTGTCTTATAGTACTGCAAATGGGCCACTCCAATCTGAATCCTTGTAAAAACTGATTTCAGGCATAGCACAGAGCTTTCAGAAACAGTCAAAACTCAATTGTGTAGTGGATGCCTGATCTGGTAGGTTACTGGTTCAATTTCATTAGAAGACAAAGGTGATTTTAAATCAGTCATTTGGTATCTTCTTACAATAAGAACAAAGCCCATACAGAGGTGCGCTTACTCCAATTACAAATGAGAAATTGAAACTTAGTGGAACCAAGCAACAAGCTCAAGGCCATAGAAGTTTGTAACACATGTGGAGCTTGAACCTGGGCTTCTCAAGTACTAAATTAAGCCCTGGACTAGGACTAGGGGTTCCAACCTTTCACAATCAACTTAAAGTAAACCACAAGTCACTTATAAACCAAAGAAAGAATGTGCACCCAGGGTTTTGTGTCCACTTATTTTGGTTTATATTCCTACCTTGAGGTAACTTCCCTACTTGGGCAAGATAGAGATTAAATCATAAACAACTTGAATAATGTGAAATGCATTTATCCATGTAGCCTCCTGCACCAGTTTAATTATATTAAACTAACATGTGAACTTACATCAAGACAACTTGCTGGTGCAGACAAGCCATAGGTCTAAAAAGAGTTTTGATCTCATGTCAGTGCTACACAGAAAACTTCCCACAACAACAAAATCACCCCCGATCATTCCTGCTCCCCTTGTTGCCAACTGTAGGAGAAACTCAGAATTCAGTGGGCACCATGATAGAAGCCCAAGAAGTAGAGCCCTTTTGGGGAACAACTGGGACACTGGTAGGACACAGTGAAAACTTCCTTTTCTTATTCCTTTATTTGGTTTACTCTGTGGAGAAAGGATTTCACTGAATCATAAGCATTAAATTTATTTGAAAAACACAACAGTACTTCTCATTTAGAAGGGCAATTAACTGACCATGTATCCTGAAGGATCCATCTCTACTGATAAGCATGTTAGATATGGCATCAAAAGAGATCAGCAAATTTCAGAGGAAAAAATCTTTACATTTGTGAGTCACATATTGTGCAGGAGTGCCCGTGGCATTTTGCAAATCGAAAATCCACTCTGTCTGCTTAAAACTGATTGCAGATCAAATGTCAAACTTGCTTATGCTGAAAGATTGATTTCTTCTGCCATATATAATTCAAGCTCCTTTTGTTTTTGTTGTCTTTCTTTAAGATATTTTAAATCACTTTTCCTGTCATTTAAATAAATGTGTTTGGTTTAAGTTTCCAGTTGTCTTCTCTGTCTTCAGCTCAAGTCATACTTTATGAGGGTTATGGCAACATGGAAACAATGATCTCCTGAAAATAGAAATGTATATAAAATGTAACTGAAATTTTTTATAATATTTCGCATGGACTTACATTCCATCAAGGGTCTATTATATACACACAATAACATACAATACATGCTACCAACAATTATCAATCACTACTGCCCTAGACAGTGTGTTCCTTTGAAGGGACAGTGATCTAAATTCAGTCTGCTCCGTGTAGGAACAGTTACCATCAGCTCATTCAGCATGCATAGGACTTCAGCCCCTAAGGTCTAATCAAGCTGGCAATTTTCTGACATGCTGTCATCCAAACAAAGTGGCATATAAAATCCTATTTCAATGACCAACATAACAAAATGTTCATGGAACTAAGAAAACAAATGTAAAATCCACTCTAATTAAAAAAAAGACAGACTAAAGATGTTTTCAAATTATAGCTAGATACTAGGGCAATATAAAAAAAAATCAAGCACTCAATTCCAGCTACTTTAAAAGGGCTTGAAATGCAGGTGGTGAATACTCCACACTTTCTGGAACAACAAGCCCATTTACAGTGCAAAGAGATTGGGTTCATTTATGGTGCAATGACAGTATACATTTTTGCACATTTCTCTCTCTCACGTGCTTCAGTCCAGAATTCTAGGGATGAGAGGATAGTCTATAACCATATTCATATCTTTGCATGTTTATGTGTGCGTGCATATTCATATTTGAATTGTGACAGACACTTACTTGTTCAGGAACTAAGACCATAGACTCATTTCACATAAGCTGCCTAGCAGTTATTACAAGGGAACAATTTTTGGTTGCCATTCCTACGGGCTGATTTAAAATCAATGACCTAAAATAGAAAGGCTTTACAGTCCTCCAAGCAGTCAAGTCCATGCTACAAGCTCTTTTTGGGGTGAAACCCATGATGTACAAGTAGTAACATGAATAAGAAGAACTCAGGAAGAGTTCTGGACATGGTAGTAAGAACCTATTCCATTAGTAAGGCTATATTGTTATTTGTTAGAGGCTCCCACAATCTGGTAAGAAAAACAATTACATTACTTCCTTGCACATGGGCCCTACCAAATTAAAGTACAAAATTTATTTTTCTAATCTTTCTGTTTTGCCTTATTATCTACTGAATAATTCCTACTTTGTTTTTTTCTTCCTTTAACTTTTAAGAATTGCATAAGGAGCGATTATCCCCAGGCTGAAAAAGAATTGTTCAGACTCTAAAAAGCTGAGGGGAAAGGAACCTCTTTGAGGTCTGCAAGAATTAACTGGAGCTTGTGGCAACAGAATTTAAAATGTGTTGCCTTGTCCTTTTGTCACAGGTTCATGGCTGAACATGGCGCCTAATATTTACACTTTTGTCCCTTTGTTGTCATAATTATTGGCCAAAGCTGAAGTGTGGAGGAAGTTTAATTTTGTTCAGGTGTCAGAACAACTGTACCATTTAGCCCTTTTCAGACCGTGTGCTGTTATTTCCAAAGCCTGAGACAGTATGGTGGGCGACATATCAAAAGCCAACCAAGTAAAAACTTTTTGAAAACCTCTGGGGAAAAACACGGTGGTGACATGCAGGGGGTGCACAGGGGTGTACGTGCACCCCCCCAAGAGTGCTGGTGCACCCCCTGACCGCCAGTGTTCCCCGCCTAGGTGACAGGCAGGGGGGACAGGCAGGAGCGCTGGTGCCCCCCTGAGAGTGCCAGCCAGGGAGTGGGGACACTATGAGAAGGGCTGGGCACGCCCCTGGCACTTCCGGGTTGATGTGATCAGCCACGGGAGGGACCTCCTTTTCCCAGTTGCTGAGTGGCCATGGGGGGGGGGAGGTGTTGATGGTGAATACAGCAACAGCTAAGCCAAGCCTACACAAAAAGTTTTTGTGACCAAATTAAAATAACAGTGCATCTTGCACAAAAATGCAAAGGGGCAGCTGGGACCATACACAATAGAGCAACCCCAACTGGTTTTATTCTCTGTACTAGATTATCTCATATCAAGAAAATGGTCAACAGAAAACTGACATGCTCATCGTGTGTGTGTCTCAGAAGCCAGTAAAGGCAAGAAAGCTACATATGCATTTCAATTGACCTAGCAGCTAAAGGAAACAAAAGACGAAATATGCATCTCAAGAGAAACTTGTAAAAGATACAGAAAAGATGTCCTGTATGTGACAAACACTTCTTTCAGGAAACAACCTAAGGTATGGGGTATTAAAAATGTCTGAAACATTCAGTGTATGTCTGGAGTATGAAAACCAAACCATCACCTGTACAAGCTACTGCAAATGTGCCCCATTGATATAAAAATACCCCAAGACAGGTTTGGTGATGCCTCTAATTAACCTGTCTGACTGCTTAGGTCCATCACCTGTAAACTGACCTACATTTACATGGTCTGCAGAGGTGCACAAGTTTTACACCTAGACAATGCAAGAACAGGAGCCAGGCAATTGATAGTTATGATATGATGATCAACACCTTTTCCTCCCTGTTTGTTTAGACTCTAATCGGCCAACTATCAAGAAAAAATGCTTTGAAGTTACACGATTAAACAGTATAAGAAGTAACAGAATTTGCCAGTGAAGTGTTCACTCTGGGAGAAGAAGAGAGAGAGAGATCACACTACCTTGCACCCAGCTTAACCAGCAACAGATCCTGCTTGGCGAAAGCCACAAGACTAGACCAGCTTCCTTCACTGGCATTGGTGAGAAAACACTACTGCTGCTAAATATGTACTAGGACTTTGTGGAGTAACTCATCTTATTTTGTGAAAGAGTCTTTTTTTCTGTCTTTTGATTTTATAAGCTTGCTTGTGGTATTATTATTAAAGCCTTTCTGCTATCGATCAACCAAGTGTGTCAATTCTTGGGGCACTAGATTTAAAAGCCCACTTTCTATGTGGAACAGGGGGCAAGCGTCCCCTCAACTTAGGAGGCAGCAGTCGCCCATGAACACACTCCTACTCACAAGTTTGTGCAAACTGGTCTCAATGGCTGAAGCGCAGTGATTTTCTTTTAATGGACTGCTTCAGTAAAACATTATTACCTGATTTCGTTTTGATATAAGAACAAGTTAGGACATATTCTATTAATTTATCAAACTCTTCTGAGTGGTATTATATTCCAGCAGGCCATTCAAACACCAGCACTGACAAATGCAATATCCACATTAAACAAGAAAACTTTAACAGAAGATGTAAAATATGTTAACAGGGAACTAGACCTTGATCAACCTTTTAGGTGCCTCTACTTAGGCAATGCAGTACATTTCTATGTATTTCTATTTATTTAGGTGCCTTGCCAGAGGAAAGTCATCCACATCCACAGTTAGGCACCTGGTATCCCTATACTGTAAATGAGGAGATCCGGGTGCTTCCTCAGGGCAATCCAGCAAGCTTGTGTGATGGCCAGGGAGTAATTTACAGCTGACTAGGCTAGACAAAGGGGTTATGAACTCTAACTCCTCCAAAGAGCTCAGATTTCTGATTCAGGCTGCACATCAGGTATATCTATCAATAATCTCAGTGTCCAGAGTGCACACAGGAAAAGCACCGAAAGAATGTAGCCTTGAGTTCAGTGTAAAGCATAAGACCCTTCCACGTTGTCTTTTGAACACTGTTTCATAACCATGTTTTGTCTAATGCCCTTGTGGTTCTGGTCTCCATTCATTGGGCTGTTTGTTTTTGACATTATTAGGCAGGCTCTGGTTGAAAACAGAAATGATCATATCAGGTGGGACCAGAACCCAGCAAGGGGTGGCCTCCTCACTGGGATCTGTGGCTTCCTAAGGAATTGGGGTTTAGGCAGACTTTAGGAACCTCCCAGCACTAATCTGGATCACAGTGGAGCTTAGGCAGGAGTTAGATGCCTAGGCAGTCTATCTGGATTGCTGCTGACCTTGCACAGTAGGCACAGCCAGGACTCATAGCATCTTCTTAGGCCAAAATGGAGACAGTTGTTGAATCTTAGGTGCTTAGGCATGGATAGATGGACACTAGGGCTGTGTGAAGCTTTGGGTGCTGATTTGACACAGAAGAGATTTGGCCTGATTTGGTGGCTGAATCTCCGAATCCAAATCGAATCAGGAGACCAATTAAAAGGTCCAAATTGATTCAAAGCTCTCCAAATCAATTCAGAAAAGATTCGGAGAGCTTTGGCAATTCAGGCAGTCCCCACTCGCTGCAGCAGGGAGCTGGACCTGGACTCCATGTTGGTAAATAGGGGGCTTGGGAGGTAGGGCTGGAGAAGGGAGGAGGGAACCGGGGGGGGATCCCTACCATGCCCCATCTACCGTCTGCTTCCCCAGCCCCCCTGAGTGCCCCCAACCCCCACCTGCTCTCCCAGCCCCCCGCCATAGCTCTCCCAGCCCCCCCTCACATGGCCCAGCTCCCAGCTCTTTAAAAATAAGCACCCATTCACCAGCTGCTGCCAGGTGAGGGGGTGATCTCTGCTGTCCCTCACTGTCCCACACTGCATGGGGGGCTCCTCCATGAACCCCCTGACCCCTGTGTACTCTCCCAGCTCCCCCACCCCATGGCTGCCCTGCCCACCCCAGCTCCCAGCCCTTTAAAAAAAAAGCCCCCACACATCAGCTGCCGCAGCAGCCTCAGGGCTTCTGGGGGCTCATGCAGAGCCCCCCATACAGTGTGGGGCCATGGGGGGCAGCGGGATTGCCCCCCCCACCTGGCAGCAGCCAGTGAGTTGGGACTTTTTTTAAAGAGCCAGGAGTTGGGAGAGCGGTGGGGCAGCCATTGAGAGTGTGTGGGGGATGGAGCCGGTTTGAAGATTTGGCCAATTTGGCTGTGGCTGAATCTCCAAATCAGATTCCACTGAATCAATTCAGGACAGTGATTTGAATCAACAAATCAAGTCAGTGTTCCTCGAATCATCCGAATCCGAATCCCAAGTGAATAGTAGCTGCTTCTCACAGGCCTAATGGATACATGGATCCATGCTTAGGCATGGATACATGGATCCTCTCATTTACGTCTGTTGGAGTGAGATCAATCTGGTACCTAATTCTACCTGTCCTGTTTAAATACCCACAAGATCAATTTGGATCTGAACCAGCGTCCTTTTCTTCTACCCTTTCCCCTACACATTCATTTCAACCATTGAAATTATCAGAGAAAGATAAGGAACTTCAAGGTCAGCTCCTGCAGGAAATTCTAAAAGGTGTCATTGAGTGTTTTATCTATAAATACCATTTTTACTACTTAGAAATTTATATTTAAATTCACCATGCAAATTCTTATATAGGCAGTGATTGACATAAAAGTTTCATAGATTCATTATTTCATTTGCTTTTCTGGCTACAGTGCTTTGCGTAAGGTTGTCAGTCTGAACTACATCATCCGTTTGGGTTAGTTAAATTAGCCTCCAATGGGAAAATGTCAAAGGCAGTAGTTATTCTGTGGTCTCCATTTACAAATTCCAAAACATAAATATAGATTATGCAGCTGAAGTTATAGCCAGGAAAGACTATTCAAAGGCTTCTTTCTATCGCCTCATTAACTGTAATGGGCAGGTAATGAAAGAAGTTTTTTGGCCCCTGTGCTTATCCAAAGAAATTTTTTTAACCCCAGCTATTACACATTAAATATCTTTAAAATGAGTAGTTTAATAGTGGTGTTTACTTACAACAGTATGCTGGGTATATCCTAAATGTGTATTAATTAGAAGACAAATGCCTGCAGAAAATACTCTAAATACATGGTTTAATAGACCCTCTGGACCTTTGTCCGTAATTCACAGCTCTGGATCAAAGCAATTAAACAAACAAAAACAAGGGCACTGACTGACTCTAAACACAAGCAGACAATCTAATTTATGAAACGTAATATCATTAAGCCTTTGAAAGGTATTAGATGATCATCATGAGAGGATCATTTTCCCCTCAAGAAAAAATCTTCCAAGTCAACTAAGGTAAACAGGAAAAGGCACTCTTATTTCAGAAGGGTACACCTGCAACTGGAATTATTCAGGAATAGGTGTTCCCAAAATACTCCAGATGTACTGCTTAAGTCCCCAAAAGAGTTTTCTTCTGAGAAGTGTAAATCACAGTATACTAAGCAAACTGATTCTTTAATATTAATTAATTTTCACTCCAACTTTAATTAAAGGCATAATTGGGGCTTCAGTAATGTCTTGGAATGGGGTGAATGTCATCCTGTATCAGCATAGTCACACTACTTTACCTTCGTGGTTTAGGAAGAAATCTTAACCATAGCTTGGTGAGAACATTTTTCCCATGTGCCCCCCACCAATAACCCTCCTGGCCTGGACATCATACAGTAATTTACAGTTTTGGAATTGGTACTTTTCCACGCCCATCCTTCCACCACTTTCACTTGAAGAGACGTGAGATGACTTTGTTGTTATCTTCGGATTTTATGATATAACGTCCAGACTTTCTATTGTATTTTTAAGTACTCCAGTCTCAGGTATTTTTCATCTAAATGACAAACTTTCTTAGCAATGCTGAATATTATGAAGAGTCACATCATGCCAACTTCTCAGACTTTTAACATGTCTAGAGGCATGAATCTCAAGAACATTCAATCAGAATCACAGCCATTTTCCACATCTTCAACAAACTATTTTATGTGCTGACTTTAAATGAAAAGGCAGGTTCTGAATTATGACTTAAAGACTTCCCTGGAAATAATAAAACCTAAAAATAAGGCAACATCTGCACTGTTTATTAGTTATCTCCAATATCTTGAAGACGGAGGAGAAAATCTTGGTCTCCACTGAATTAAGAATTAGCGTCAATGCTTCTTTTCCCAGATGTTCAATTTATACCCACCGGGAACTCTGCCCTATGTAAAACTGTTGACTGCTCCATATTCTCATTTATTTTTATTAATCAGGGGTAAAATGAGAAGTCTCTTCAACAAACCTTTTCTTCGTGTTACCTAAACATGGGGTTTTCATGGCTCTGCCTGGCATATTAGAAAAAAAATAAAGTTAGAAAAAAAGAAATTAACAAAATTAAATGGTCTGGGTCTTATGTACCTAAGGGACTGCCTTCTCCCCTGTATCCCATTGCAATCCCTAAAGTCATACAAAAACAAGCTCCCATAAATTTCATTGGTACTCCAAGTCCATGTGGCAAAAGTGCTTTCCTGAGGCTAACTGGAGCCCTTCAGAAGTGCTATAAGGACTTGCTATTTGGGTAGGCATACCAAACAAAACTAGAATGAGATGTTGTTTATCTTGAGTTCTAGTCACTTTTTAAGTTGTTTTGGTCCTCTTGTCACTCACCTATCATCAGTGTAAACTCAGCATAGAATCTTAAAAATGAAGCTTTGTTCTGCTTTCTATGTAAATCACAGGTAATAAAGGTTATGCAGGTAAAAACAAACTAATGATGTTCAAGGCATAATAGAAGTAGCTTAGACTTCCATAAATGTACAGAAAGACTACCTCTCTATACTGATTCTGTGGAAGTACAAGGAGTTACACCTTGCATTTTCTGCAAATCAATGAAATTTAACTTAATGGCAGAATAGAAACAACTGTATTTCTATTAGGGAAATCTCAGGTTAGCACAAGTAGAACTTAGGCTATTCGGAAGAATTTTCTAAATAAGAAATACTGGAACAGAGCTTGAGGAATCTTTACCACCAGAAATGTTTAAGTACATGCTAGACAAATATTTTTCTGGAATTGTTTAATCGGGGATGCTGCTGCCTTGAACTGGGGAGTAGACTAGATGACCTCCAAAGGTCTCATTACAGCTTTTTATGTTTCTGGAATTTAATGTTGCATAAATAGATTCTGATTTTGCATAATTATTTTTCTATCATGGACTAACAATAGTTAGAACAACCTCTAATTATTTAGTAAACAGATGTAATATTGCTGAGCTTAAATTCAGAGCTAAGTAATCACAGAAGTGGTCAAGTTGTTTCTTATGAGGTTGTTTATTATTTTTGCAAAGGGTTTTAGAGAAGTGGATAAAATGTCATTTGACTTACTGGGGAACACAACAAAACAACTAAAAGATGAGTTAGGGCAACAAGTGAACCATGGGGGGAGGGGAAAGGGGGGAGAAAAGGATAGCAAACTATTGTGATTTCATCAAGATAATCTAGATCTTAATGAGAACTCCCCCATGAAACCATTGAAAGTTTAAAATGTCTTTTCACCTGAATGAGTGTCCCAGAAAACTGGTAATCAGATATATTCTTCCAGCAGGCTTAGGAAAGCTTCAGTCTGTAAGGACAAAGTTATTACCACCATTATAAACCTAAGAAAAACAAACCCATGGATATTTTAAACAGTCTGTCCTTACACTCCAAGCCAACACAACAGTGGCTGTTGCAGAGAGCTGTGTGAAATAGTTCAGCATCTCAAACCAATTGCCAAGTAAATTTCACATATTTTATACCCTGCAGAACGTCCTTTGAGCTTGTGTAAATGATACTGCTATGACTAGCAGCAGATGCCCAGCCAAGGCATGAGACTAACACTGATTGATTTCAGATGCATACGAGGGGTGTGCTGATGACTGAAGAGGACAGAGAGCTTTCCTCTAGTTCCAAGCTCTTATTTTTTTTCCATTAGAGAGTGACTTACCATGGGGCGTTCTGTGCCTGTCAGAGAAATTAAAGACAATGACACAATGAGTGTTACTGCAGGACAGCATCAAACCATCAGGATTCATGAAAACTGACATGGGAATTAATTATAATCTCCAACTAACTCTGCTAAATAAGAAGTTTTGCTGAACTTCAACCAGCAACATTTCATTTAAACAAGATGCAGCAAGTAAGGGCAAAGTCAAGAACAGATGAAGCAGGAGGAGACCTGTAGCATCTCTTTAATGAGGTAACAATTCCCGTCAGTGAAACACTGCTTTTTAAAGCCTCCTGATGTGTAAAGTGACATTGGGCTTGTGTGATGATTTCATATGCCCCCTCAATAAAGCTGAACCTCAGTCTAAATCATCTGCACATTAGGATTCAAGTATAAAAAATAATAATAGGAGTAGGGTAGCAGTGTCATAAAGTCTTGTGATTATATTGTAAGTCTTGCTAAGGAAATGTCTGTCTAGAGGGTACTCAAGAGGAGACTAGACAGTCACGTTGCTGGGATCACCTGACTCCCAGTTATCTTTCCTGCTTGGTGCAAGGGGCTGGACCCAATGATCTTCCAAGGTCCCTTCCAGCCTTACAATCTATTAAAAGATTTTCTTAAAGCCTTGGCACCTGGAGTCATAGAAGAAACTCAGGTTTCATTAATAAAAGTTCTAGTCCTAATAGCTGTGGGGAGAACCTGGAAAGTGATGACACCTCCATGCCCCTAAAAACAACAACTACATATATACACAAAATAAAAAAGAACCTGCATTTTTGGACCTGCCTCAATAATTCTGAACCTCGGGTTTAGCAGTAGTGGCACACATATTTTATCTCAGGCACTAAAGCAAATTATATTAACTAGTGATAAGGCACCCCATTCAAAACAAGGGAACAAGAAGCTGTGCAGAAAATTCAGGTGCATTAAATTGCACCCCTGCACACATCTGAACATGTACCTTTTGGGAGTAAAACTGCTCCCTATGGAAGTAGTTCAGTACAGGGCTGCTCCTTCCTTTCTCTGTTCTTCTGCAGCAGCCAGAAGGAGCTCCAGGATCCACCAGCTGTGGGCTGGCAGGAGGCACGGGGTCTGGTTCTGATTAGTATAGGGTGGGGGAGACGTCCTGGCTGCCAGCCATGTGGAGATTGGGACCCGTCCTCCATGGGGCAGGGAGAGCTGTTCTGGCTGCTGGGCAGTTGCCTCCCTGCCCCATGGAAATTGGGACAAGTCCTGATCTCCATGTGTCTGGTAGGTAGTATCTTGCCCAGCTGGGACAGCTCTCCCAGCCACTTGGAGATTGGGATAGGTCCTGTACTCTATGTGGATGGCAGGCAGTTGACCAGCAACCAAGACAGGTCTCCCAGCCACGTGGAGATTGTGATGGATCCTGATCTCTATGTGGCTGGTAGGCAGCATCCCACCTCCATGGTCCCCAGGTGCCTAGGCTGACCAGAAGCAATTTGCTCCTGGTCAGCATCTACACAAGCACTTTGACATATTAGTTTAATGGTTAGTCTAATGCATAACAAAGCATCTTGTATAGATGAACTCCAACTGTATAGGCAAGGTTTCAATAGAAGTAATAACATACAAAAATCAGGAAGAACCCCAAATCAATGCACAAGGTCCCTTAATCACAAAAACAGGTATTTGAAATCTAGTCTGAGATCCAAGGGTCTATGATATGAGCCTTTTCCTAGTGAAAATTCAAAAGTAGACAAAACATCCGGATTTATATCTTCTGCTGGGCTAGAGATTTCACATTTTACAGGTTATATTTCAACACAAAGGCAAATCAAACTCTACTTGGGCTTTGCTCCTCATTCTCCTCCTATCCATGTACTGAACCCCTTAAAAAAGGGCAGTACTTCTACCCTGAGCTACCTGGGGACTAAGGGTATTGGCTAAAATCACTCAATTGCCTCTCCACAGTTCTTCCTATGTGTCTAGAAGGACAGACAAGTTTTCCCATAATTAACTAGGAAAGACTGATAGAGCATGTCCAGACAGGCATGCACGTGTAGTATGCGGCACTGCAGCACCACATACCACACGTGCCACACATGCAGGCATTCTCTGCATTGCTAATTAGCAGTGTGGCAGGGTTTTTTGACACCAGGAGATCCCACTGTAAAAAAACCCCACGCCTAAAAAAAGCGGTGTGGTGCATGTGGCAGCAGTTTGTGCTACCCAAAACTGGAGCCTGGCCAGCTGGAGCCACACTCAAGAATCATAGAATCATAGAATCAATGAGTCGGAAGGGACCTAGACAGATCATCTAGTCCGACCCCCTGCCATGGGCAGGAAGGAGCACTGGAGGTGGGAGGGGTCAGAAGATCCCAGCCAGGTGCCTATCCAGTTTCCTCTTGAAGATCTCCAGGGAAAGTGAGAGCACCACCTCTCTGGGAAGCCTGTTCCAGGCTCTGGCCACCCTTACAGTGAAGCAGTTCTTCCTAATAGCTAACCTAAACCTATCCTCTCCCAGCTTGTGGCCATTGTTCCTGGTGACTCCAAAGGGGGCCCTGATGAACAGACTTTCCCGGAGTCCCTGCTGGTGGCCCCTGATAGGGTTGTAGGCAGCCACAAGATCCCCCCTCAGTCTCCTCTTGCGGAGACTGAAGAGATTCAGGTCCCTCAGCTTCTTCTCATAGGGCTGGGCACGGAGGCCCTCAACCATATGAGTGGCCCTCCTTTGGACCCTCTCCAGGTTCTCCACGTCCCTCTTGAAGTGCGGCACCCAGAACTGGACACAGTACTCCAGCTGCGGCCTGACTAGCGCTGCATAGAAGGGGAGCAAGACCTGTCTGGACCTGTTAGTGATGCCCCTGTTGATGTATGACAGGGTGCGGTTGGCTCTGCCTCTTGCTTCATCGCATTGGCAACTCATATTCATCCTGGAGTCAATCCTGACTCCAAGATCCCTCTCTGCCTCTGGGCTGCTGAGAGGGTCAGCCCCTAACCTATAACCAGAATGCTGGCTCCCTCTCCCCAGGTGCAGCACCCTGCACTTGTCCTTGTTGAACCGCATCCTGTTCAGATCTGCCCATTTCTCTAACCTATTCAGGTCTGGCTGGATGCGGTCCCTGCTGCCAGTGTATTCACTTTACCCCACAGCTTGGTGTCATCAGTGAACTTGAACGTGGTGTACTCCACACCCTCGTCCAGGTCGCTAATGAAGATATTGAACAGCACCGGCCCAAGGACCGAGCCCTGGGGGACTCCATTGCCCACACCCTCCCAGGTTGACATTGACCTGTCCACCACCACCCTCTGGGTGTGCCCCTGGAGCCAGTTTGCCGCCCATGTGACTGTGCATTTGTTAATGCTGCAGTCCCTCAGCTTGCCCACCAGAATTGGGTGGGACACTGTGTCGAAGGCCTTCTGGAAGTCCAAGAAGATGACATCGACTTCCTCCTTCACATCTAAGCTCTTTGTTACCTGGTCATAGAAAGAGACCAGGTTAGTCAGGCAGAATCGGCCTGGCATGAACCCATGTTGGTTACCCCTCAACGTCACTTCCCCTGCAGGGCTCTCACATATGTGGCCCTTGATAATTTTTCCAAAGACCTTCCCCAGGGTAGAAGTGAGGCTGACTGGCCTTTAGTTGCCAGGCACTTCGTTCCTAACTACCAGCCAGGCTCCCTGCTACCAGATCACCAGAGTTGCAGCCCCTGGAGGCCCACAAAACCTAGATACGGCTGATTGGGCCAGCCCAGGTGCTTTAAAAGGGGCTAAACCCATGATAATCTGAACCCTCATTGCATGAAGGTTCAGATGAAGACACTCCAAAGTGGAATGTCTTCAGCAACTTGTATCTGCATGCAACCGATGCTGTCTTCGGGGGCTCCAATCCCCCTCCCCTCCAGTCCACCTCATTGTCCAGCACTGACTAGGCAACATCAAAAATCCTTCTGCTCCCTTTCCCCCTTTTCATTTGGAAAACAGTGCTGGGGCTGGAAGGGGTGTTGCTAGGGGAGAGCAGCTGCAGGCTTGCAGCCACTCTGAGCAGCAGCTCAATTCCCCAATCCCTTGGACTCAGCAGCAAATGTCTTCTTGCAAGCACCATGAGTTACAATGGGGAGCTGCTATTCTGTCTGTACCTCATGAGTCAATTTGAATCTGGGATAGAAGTTCAATAAAATGATTTAACCTAAATCAGTTAAGTCTGGTACTCAATCCATCCAGGTTTATCCTAAACTGGTTTTGGCCATTTTGAAAGTGGTTTATGTGCACTGAACTTCTGTTGTGTTACAGATTTGAATGAGTTTCCAATCACTGGTTTATGTGTAATTTCTGTCTCTAGCCTATGAAGCACTAAGGTAAGACGACTTGCTTTTTTCCCAGCTTAGACATTTGCATGAGCCGCAAACTCATTTCTGATATATAGTGAATAAAAACATAGTCAGTGCAATGGTAAAGATGAATTTCTTACCCTCACCCTTCCTGATCTGCATGTAGAAAATAGCAGTACTCTTTTAGGGTAATGGGAAGGGTGAGGGTGGAGGGCAGATGGTGTTTATTCATATCCAAACTCCATTATACAAAGCAAGCAACTTGGAATGTTGTTTCATCCTGCGCACTCTACAATTGTGTCATTTACTATGCACATGTCCGCTTTACTGTGGAGTTGACTAATTAGCTCTGCAGTAAAGCATCATAGTCTACATGTGCCCTGGTATTGGAGTGCAGTAAATTAAGTCCAACATAGGATAGTACTGTCAGGGGATGATCCCCCAGGCCTTCTGCCAGCCCAAGGCTGCTATGTCCTGGCTCAAAGTGCTGCAGTCCCAGGTGCATGTGCAGGTGCTGCTGTGGAGAGCAATTTTCTCCAGCACAAACTGCACCAGAGTTTATCACTATGTCTTAATGGCATATGTAGATGTACCACTGAGTTGGAAAAGGCAGTTAAATGTCTTTGCCAGTCTTCTATTGCTCAGCTATCATGAAACTGATTAGCTGTGGAACAAGACGTATTTATGGTGGAACCAACTACTTGAGGCCACCAAAATATGAATTGGTTTTAATAATTATTCTTCTAGTTATCTTCCTCACTGAGAGAGTTTCATGTGAGATATTTAAGTAGGAAAAAATGGGCAAGATAAGACATACAAAGAGTGCCAGCACTGAAAGTGGCCCATTGACAAACATGGGATGTAAAGTGACTGACAACTGCTCAGTAGTAAAATATTCTGTGAGTGGGAAAACAGAAACAGAAATGAATAGTTGCTATTATAGGTAATATTGCTGCTGTCAGTATAAGAAACAAAAGTGCAGCTGTAGGATTTGGCTAAGATATGGGGGTGGCGGGGAACTATATACTAACCATACAGCCTGAAATAATACTGGATCCAAACACACCTGCAGAGAATCTCCACTAGGGAATGTCTGCACAATAGCATCAGTGGACATCACTGAAAGTACACTATGTAACTGGACAAAAGGGAGAATATAAATAAGGAAAATGCCCTTCTTTGAGAGGAAGATCATATTATGATTAGGAAAATGAGCTATGACTTGATCAGTGCTTAATTTCTGGTTCTGCTGAAGTGGGCAAATCACTTCATTTCTCTATTCCTCAAATGCCTACCTGGAATCTTTTCTTTTCGTCAACTCTTTGCCATGACATTTTTGTGGGTGGGGAGCATCTCTAGCTATGAGTACCTAATGCAACAGACCTGCTCTCAGATGTGGCCTCTAGGTTCCAATGGATAGTAGTAAGTGCCAAAATAAAATCAAACTACTGAGAAATGCTTAACGTCAACAACAGCTTCTTTGTTTATCAGATTTCTATGCCACCCTTCCCCAAAAGGCTTAGGCCAATAATGGCTTTTTAAATGTATTCTGTGTCCTTCCTACACAGAAGGGGAAAATCAGCAGGACTAAGAAAAAATTTGGACAAAATGTATCCAAAAAAAGGAAATGAAAGAGGAGGAGGGGGAGAGGAAAGAAGGGAAGGAAAGTAAGTGAAGGACAGGGAAGAGATGTACTGTCAAGGTGTTTTATATGAAAGGAGTTGGGTTGTTAGTTTCCCGTTGTCTGAAGAAGGCTGTTCGTGCCCAAAAGCTTCCAAAGAACTTTTCCCTAACTATTTAGTTGGTATAATAAAAAATATCAAATCTACCCAAAGAACCTTGCCTGCCTTATAGGGAAGGAGAAATTTCTAACGTCATTTATGAACTAAATTAATGAGCATTATAAGGGAAAAAATTGCAGCAGAAATATTAAGCAACTACCATCAGCCAAATGCTAGCAACAATTTAAGACTAGATAAGGCCTCCTCTTTAAAAATAATTGTAATTTACATTATATATTTCAGCTACAGAATAGAAAAACACTAAAGTTTGTTAAAATTTTAACATATTTGCTTAGATTTAAAATACAGTAAAAATGACACACAGTAATTTAATAACTCTGGCGAAATACCAGAGTTTAGTAATTCCCTTGCAGCAATATTTCTTACAAGCCAGCTGTAACTGTGATAAGTTACCTGTAGTTTTAAGTTAATAAACTAAAATATACATAATAGAGGAAACTTTCTAGTTCAACCCTTACACATAAATAACAGCTTCAAATGCTTTTGCCCCATTCTTGGCTCAAGATTTCCAAAAGAGAATAAAAGAGGCCACATTTGCTCTTTATTTACTTCCCCCAGTCAACCTGTGACAATTATACAGTGGGCAGTGGTTTGATTGAAAGGTGACAGCTATGAAAGCCGTACTCAGAAAACAGCTGCAACTTAGATGTGGACTTAGGAAACTAACTACTTTTAATAAGAACAAGATACTTAATTCAACAATATGACTTAGATTGATGAGGGGAGAGCCAGTCCCCAAAGCTTCCCAGTGGGGCACCAGCAACACATTCGGCTGATGAAATGCATGACAAGTATTAAACATACCGACTTCCTTCCAGATCACTGACTTATCCAGTAACTCTGAGAGATGAATAATTGTACAGAGGGCACAGGGAACAGAATGGGTGCTGTTAGGTCCTGGAAAAGACTACATTATTACTCATCTTTTAAAGGGGATGTTCTTAAGATTAAAGAAAGATTTCCTAAATGCACTATATCACTATTATAATGAGCTATAAATTACAGTAATATTTTTATCAAGGATAATTTGAATCCATATCCTATGTGAACATTATGCCTGTGTGAGTGGCAGCTATTTGATCTGGCTTTGGATCCAGCCGCTTCAGATACCAGCGATCCAATCCAGAGCTCCGGACTGGGTTCCCGCTTTGATCCAGCCAAGCGGCTCCAAAGCTTCGGAGTTGCCTTTGAGATCTGACCATAGGGCATAATGGGGAATCAATGAAATACCTATAACTTTGTTGTTTTTTTCTGATTTGGATGAAAATTACAGGAATGGTAGCCTCTGCTGAGTTCATGAAGTCTGCCAAGTTTCAAGCAGATCGGTGCAGGGGTTCAAGTGGAACTGCACCCCAAATTCTTGAAAGCAAAACTAATGCCACATATATGTGTTACACCACAGGGGGGTGAAAACTGTACACATGGTAGCCTCTGGTGAGGCTACAAAGCCTACCAAGTTTCAAGGTGGTGGGTTCAGGAGTTCGGGGGGAACTGTACCTCAAGCTGCAGACAAGCAAAACTCGTGACATGGGAGACACTGTGTGTGTTAATGTGCAGCAGGATGAAAGCTGCAGGGATGGTAGCCCCTGCTGAGGCCATGAAGCCTGTCAGCTGCCAAGGAAGTAGGTGCAGGGCTTCTGGGCTCTGGGGCCCTGCACCTCTAGCTGCTGACAGGCAAAACTCATGACATGGGTGTTTGTGCAACTGTGTCTGTCCTGGGGCGGTTGATTGTCTGTATTGATTATTTCCTCTCTTTAGTTTGTGGTTTTGTAGGTGTTAATCATTGCTTGTTAACTCATGAACACCTACAAAACCACAAACTAAGGAGAGGAAATAATCAATACAGACAATCAACTGCCCCAAGACAGAGGTCAGTTGCACAAGCACCTATGTCACGAGTTTTGCCTGTCAGCAGCTAGAGGTGCAGGGCCCCAGAACCCAGAATTCCTACACCCATCTCCTTGACAGATGGCAGGCTTCATGGACATAACAGGGGCTACCATCCCTGCAGCTTTCACCCTGCTGCGCCTTAACACAGACAGTGTCACCCATGTCACAAGTTTTGCTTGTCCGCAGCTTGAGGTACAGTTTCTCCCAAAACCCTACACTTATCTCCTTGAAACCTGGCAGGCTTTGTGGCCTCACCAAGGGCCACCACCCCTCCAGTTTTCACTCCCCTCCCCTGTGGTGTAACATACATGTGATGTGAGTTTTGTTTTCAGGAATTTGGGGTGCAGTTCCCCCCAAACTCCTGCACCAATCTTCTTGAAACTGGGCATGCATTATTCCCTCAACAGAGGCTACCATCCCCGTATGTTTCATCCAAATCAGACAACAAACAACAAAGTTATAGATATTTCATTGATTCCCCATTTTACCCTATGGTTGGATCTCCGAAGTGGCTCTGAAACTTTTCCAAAGCGGTTCAGAAACTCCAAACTGTTTGGAAAGCCTAAAGAAGCCAGTGCTTCAATCCAGACATGCTGCTTTGGATGCGGAAGAGTCCAAAGCTTCTCCAGATCCGAAGCTCTGTCCGAAGTCTTGCACAGCCCTAGTGAATATTCTACTTACACAGAAATTTCAAGCCAATGGGATTCTCATACAGCAAGGAAATGTGATCAGCCCTCTGATTTATATAGGTTACAGAAGACAGACAACTCATAGTCCTGCTGTATTTCTGTGTCAGAAAATTTAGACCATAAAATATAGCTCTCTTGCAGATTATTATTTTAATCAAGGCACTGCATGCCATGGGTTAAGCAAGATCAGTAGTCCTCAACCTTGTTTGGCTTCACAAACTCCTTGGAAAGTTCCAGGTCTTAGTTTTCACCTGTTTTTTAACTGAAGAAAAATAATACAGCAACAAATTTGTGCCACTACTTTGTGTCGCAGTGTATGCCCCTGACCATGCGCTTTGCAATAGGACACAATTGTCCCACTGCTCCACGTGATGCCAGGGGGCTGGCTGGGGCATGGGGGCCCTCTCTCCTCATGTCTCAGCACGGGGTCTCTCCTGAGGAGTCCCCATGTTGAGGCACCCTGAGGCCCAGCCAGCCACAGAGCAACTGGCTAGGGCATAGTGTGCTTTGAGATGAGAGAGCAGCCAGCCCTGGCTGCTCCCCCTGTCTCAAGGCACACTGCATCCCAGCCAGCTGCTCTAGGACATAGAATGCCTCAGCATGGGGGCTCTGCAATGCATGGAGTGGGGAAGCAAGCAGCCCTGGGCTACCTGCTCCCTTGCCTCCCGATCTGTCCTGGCACATGCTACTTCGATGTGCTTTGCACCACTTTTTTCTTCAGGGGATTTTTTTGCTACCGGAAAATTCTTGTAGCAAATTTTGGCCCAGCACTGCAGATTAGCATATCTGTACACAGTTTAACATGTAAGGGGTGTGTTTTGTGGTTCTGGAAAGAGGTTTGTGGTGCCATGAACCGCATATGCCTGCACATCTGGATCCAAACCTCTGGGTTTATCTTGGAAATCACATTTTCACAGCTACAAGTGCTAACATTGTGTGGAACCTTGCAATAATCTTGAAAGGATCTTGTGGCACCCTGGTTGAGAATCACTGAGCCAGATACTACTATACCTAGATAGCATACGTTGTAACAAGAAAAATAACTTCAGTGACCCCTTGTGGAAGGACAGAGAAATGATCTCCTTTAGTAAATCCTTTCTGATGAAGATCATAGACTTGATTTTCAGTATATAAAATCAGGTTGCATAACTGCATCAGCCTAGGTTGAAAGGCCCTCTGTTTAAAGTGTTCAGCACAACCAAGAAGTGTATATTAGGACAGTATGCAAAACACACTCAAGCTTTGTTTATTCTGTGTAGACTGTCTTCAGGCTAATACCTAACCAAGGCTGACTTCCGGGTCATAAAAAGGCTTGGTAGGCAATTTTTATTTTTTAGTAATTTTGACAGATAATATTGATGTTTATTTTTAAGTATTTATTTAAATCTGTATCAATTTAAATTTTCAGGTTTGCATGAAATTAGGGGTCAGACAATTTATTAATGACAATCAACACCGTTTAACTGCCCACTGTGACAAATATAACTGCTGTAGGACTGCTGCCAGCTAAGTGGCAGAGCTGCCATTAGCCTGGGTTCAACTTAACTGTAACACCCTCATCTGCTTTGTCACTTCCTCTTCCTTTGTTCCCAGTCCTTTGGGGTTTCTTGGAGTTGCTGTCCAAAGTGCAATCAGCATGATTCTGTAAGACTGTTCCCTCTGTCATCACATACTCCATCAGCCATCAATTTTCTTACATCCCTTTTCTAGAAAATTTGATTATAAATGATGGAAAGATTTTTTCCATCAGTCTATGAGTGTGACGTGAAAATGATATTTATCAATGTTTACCAATAAAAATCAAATGCTGCCAAGCCTAGTGCTAAGGCATGACTTTTGTATTCATCCAGTGAGAACCATGAAAATATTTGTGTTCACTGATCAGCAAAACTAGGGCCATATTCTTCTATGCTCTAATGAGACAATTAGCCCCATCAATGAGCTTGCTCATGTGCGGAAAGTGAGCAAAACATGGCCCCTCATTAAGGAGATGGTTACGCTGGTTTGCAAGGATTTAGTCATAGAATCCTGTGCATTTCTACAGTCTGGATCAGCCATCACTAGTGGTGCAGACAGCAGAACAGCTCCTTGTTACAACTCATAATGTTTTGCAGGAAGCACTATGAGTTGCAATGATTCCCTGGACCAAACAGAAGTTCATGGTAGGGTCTGGGAGTTGGGGATTTCTGTTGCTTGCTGTAAGCCTGCAGCCTGATCTCTGTAGCAACACCATTCCCCTCCCAGCTGGGATGCCATTTTCAGAATGGAAGTGGAGAAAGGGAGCAGAGGGAGCTCATTCTTGGGATTCCCCAGCCAGTGCTGAAGGGTGGGGTAAGTGGATTAGAGCCCCCCTCACCTTCACAATTGTGGCGGGGCATTTTAACCAAAGCTAATTTGACAAGCTTTAGTTAAAGCACCCCCACTGCCATTTTGAAGCATGGAGACACTGAATACATGTGATGCTGAGGCCACTAGAGCAGGCTAATTAGCATGCTCCAAAAGACTCAGTTAATTGAGTGTGCTCTCATGCTTTCTAATTAGAATACGTTGGAGCAGGAGTCAGGCACGTGTATAGGTGCTCACGGTGCTTTATGCATGCTAGCTCCCAAACTAAAAGTAGTATAACCAGTTACTGAGGTGCTATTAACTTGCCAAAAACTCTGCTTCAACATCAGTCAACTGCTATTCTGAGAGGCAGAATTTAATGATGCATATGAAACAATGTAGCTGTACTACCTCTTAAAGCAGGGGTGGGCAGAATGTGGCCTGGGGGCTGGATGCAGCCCACCAGGCCATTCTATCCGGGCCATGGGCTCCTAAAAATTTAGAAAATTAACATTTATCTGCTCCTGGCCGCCTGTCATGTGGCCCTCGATGGCTTGCCAAAACTCAATAAGCAGCCCTCCACCCAAAATAATTGCCCACCCCATCTTAAAAAAACAGTTCCACACAATACCCACAAAACATAAGTTACTTATTAGGAAAAAGAGAAACTAACAAGAGTTCAGAGAGTATATTTCAAAGCTCAGTTCTTTAGTTAGGCTTTACTCCTAATGACAGGCCAGCGTATTTACTTGAATACAAGATTTCTTCAAATTGAAGATGACCCCCCAATGATTAGATTCTATACATGGACAATTTGTAGTTTTTTTATAATTTTCTCTATATAGAATCTGTATAGAATTACTGGAGGGGTCATCTTAAATTCACCCCCTTCACTGCTGCAGCAGGAAAAGCAGTGGCAAGGGGGCAGGCAACAGAGAAGTCAAGAAGCCTGGCTCTGCCCCATGCCCCCACCCCTTGACCCCTGCTGCCTGTGCCCCCTTGACACTTGTCCCCCATGCTGCCTTCCACCACCATGTTGCCTTCACCCTCCCACACCTTTCCCCTGCCACTTGCCTCCTTACTCCTGCCCCTACTTGGCACCCTCTGCTCTCTGCCTCCCTGCTGCCTGCTTATCCTCAGTGGAGACTCTGGCTCTACTCTGGCCTCTGGCCTCCCTTGTACTCAGTCCAAGATGAGGGGCTTCCTCCTCCTTGGTGCTGAATGGAGAAAAAAACCTTGTCTGAGATGTGAGAAAATACAGTATTTGGAATGGGAACTACCTGTGTGAACCAGGGCTGCTGGATTTGGCCCACATTCTTCTTCAAGCCAAATAGATTCATGGACTGAATATGATCCCTGAGTGCCTACAGGGGATGAAGAGGAATGAGGGGGACAAAAAGAATGATGAACTGAAACTCCATGTAAAGGCGGAACCATTTATTCAAGACTGATGCTATAGCTGAGTTATTTAACTGACACTAGTATGGAATCTAAACATTGCATATTCTTTTTAAGGATTATAGAAGAGTGCAACAAATGACCCTTCTGTGGAATAATGTAATTTCACTCAGAATGACATCATTCCTTTACAATGTAAGCCATGTAGGATATGGGGAATAAGAATGGGAGGAGCTGGGCACTTTGTAGAGTTTATTTGTAGAGCGTATATTCCAGTAAGCTGCATCATTTTCAACAAGCTTGTTTGCTGTTAAAGGAATCAAGAGGAAAAGATAATAATCTACATATATTAATTTATATTTAGATGCCTACACACATACACCTCCACAAGAACAACCACAGATACACACATAAAACACATTACAATAGACAGGTGATTGACTAGCTCCTAAATATTTTTTATGTTCCAAAGCCAACTCTATAGCTGCAAAAGTCAGCATGCACTTTTCCCCCATTATTATAATATATTCATTTGACCTCTCTTTGTATCAGTAAGCTACCCATTACAAATTTGCCAGCACTGTCCTTCCTCTGCTGAATAATGCCCAGATGAATCAGAAAGGGGTTAACTCACATACACCCTTACTAAAGCTTTGCATGAAACAATTTTAAACCCACAGGCTCCCCCCGACAACATCAGACTGCTAAGCATCTGACAGGCAGATGGACTGCACTTCCAAAGGATCAGAAGAGGTTTTATTTCCCCCACCTTGCAGTACTATCCAAACAGCTCTTAAAATGTTAAAGAACATACCAGAACCATAACTCATCTTTTAAGAAAAGTCCCTAGCAAATTTTGTTCTACTAGAATCGGATTCTGGCAGACATTTAACAGTAAATAAAAATCAGGAAAAAGTAGTCATCTTAAAGATTGCTCAAGGAGTGAGGAGAAATGTAAATACCAGGCATATCCTTTCCTCCTCACCTTCCATGATGGGCAGCAGGTCCTTGCCAGGAATGTGGCAGAGTGGCTTAGAAGAAAAAGCTGTGCTGCCTGTTTGCAGCACAAAAAACTCATGGAAGTTTCTTTAAATGTCCAAAACTCACATCAGCTTCACAGAAAAGAGGTGATATGGTACATATTCCCCTTGAGCAGAGAAAGGCCTGAATTAAACTACAGAATGCACATTTTCCACATTTTGGTGATACCCTGATCCCAATCTTAAAAGTCAGCTCCTTGCTTAGTTTTCAAATGCAAATGGAGACAGTTCTGACAAATTAGTCTAAACCCAAAACTCCAAGTAAAATGCACCTGGTGGACAGGTGAGTGAATCTATTTCAAGTCAATTCCTAAATTTCAGAGAAGCCTCAGAGGGGTGTAAAAGAATTCAAAACAAAGCATAGAGAAGCTGCGTATTAAATTTGCATATTATGTATTCTATTGATCAAGACAAAGCCAGATATATACATAGGAAGCACTTCAATTCCTACCCTAATTTGAAGCATTTCAGCAGCACACAGACATACAGGCCCCTCCCAGCTAAAATGATTGCACAATAGCCAATGCTGTTGTGCTGCTTCTGGGATAATGGGCTGGGGTTAGCATGCCTTTCAGTCACGATTCCCCAAAGGCTTCTGGGCACAGCCAAGTGGCAACGGCAGAACTTTACAGGTATTTGACCTCCTAGGTTTTGGGCTGGTGTTTCCTGCCATTGTAGGACTGGTCAGCTTCATGTGCATTAGCTCCATGAGTGCAGAGAATGGATGCCTGCCATTTCCTTGCCCTCCATTTTCTCATAGGAGTGCTGTGAGCTCCTGGCTCTTCTTGCCTGTTTATGGAGAAATGTCTTTCCTGTCTTGTCTGTGTTTATCTGACTCTTCTAGCCTGCCTGCCAGTTTGCATACAGTGGCATGAAACTGGTATTCAAAAGGTGCCTTCTTGAGCTGTGCTAATATTGTGCATACACAGAAGCTACATACTGGTGGAGAAAGAGGTAAGGCACTATGTGGAGGACAGCCTTCTCTGAGAGCATTCACAGACTGTGTACCACAGGATCTGATTCCAGGAGACAAGCACTGACAGAGTGGATAATTTTGAGGACCTGGGAGAATAAGTAGTGATGGCAGAACTTCAGGGCAGTGCCACCTTTCTTGAGATCTACATTAGGCATGGCCTGTCACTCCAGAGGCAAGCCACCAACATAAGGTGTAATGACGATCACGAAAGAGCTGACAATTCCATCTGTAAGCTGGCAACACCTGACAGCCCAGAGGCAATTAAGTACTGTGAGTGTGAGTCTGACTGGATCAGCTGTCCAGGAGGTATACCACACCATCTAAAAAATGCTGATGCCCTGCATCCTCCACTTCTCCAGTCTACACAGTACCATAGCTGCATTTGCTCATATGGGGTTTCCCAACTGCATCAAGGCTATCAATATTCCCATCCTATACTCAGCACACCACAGCTGAGAGTAGATCAAACGCAAACCCTATTTCTCTATTGTGTTTCAAGGCATCATGGGCCATGAAGAGCACTTCACCCACAAAACCACTGAGTGACTAGGCAAGGTCCAGGATGTCAAGGCCTTCGGGAACTCTACCCTGGTGCCCCTGACAATACAGGATGCATTTACCAGTGGTGCTCTGAGCATAAGGGTGCTGGAAGGGTCATTATTGCCATACTACTGATAATCAGGACCTACTCCTCCCCATGGCTCATGAATCTCAGATAGCCAAACGCCAGGAAGGTGTGCAACTACCTGCTAAGCAGTTGCTGATGACTGTGGAGTATGCTTTTGGCTGAAGAGCACTGGGGGCAAGCCTGGATGCCAGTGAACATATGGCAATTCTTTCCATAGTTTCATAGTCTGTAGGGTCAAAAGGGACCTGAGCAGCTCATCAAGTCCGACCCCCTGCTTTGGCAGGAAAAAGTACGGGGGTCAAATGACCCCAGCAAGGTTTTTCTCCAGTCTTGTCTTAAAGACCCCCAGGGTAGAAGCCAGCACCACTTCTCTTGGGAGCTGGTTCCAGACCCTAGCCACCCTGACAGTGAAGTAGCGCCTCCTGATGTCTAGTCTGAATCTACCCTCTGCCAGCTTGTGACTGTTATTCCTGGTCACTCCTGGTAGTGCACAGGGGAACAGGGACTCCCCCAGTGCCTGCTGGTCCTCTCTGACTAGTTTGTAACAGGCCACTAGATCCCCCCCATAGCCTTCTCTTATGGAGGCTGAATAGGTTCAGGTCCCTTAGCCTCTCCTCGTAGGGCCTGCCCTGCTGCCCCCTGATCAGGCGAGTGGCCCTCCTCTGGACCCTCTCCATGATGTCCACATCCCTCCTGAAGTGCGGCGCCCAGAACTGGATGCAGTACTACAACTGTGGCCTGACTAGTGCCACATAGAGAGGGAGGATCACCTCCTTGGACCTCCTCAAGATGCATCTGTGGCTGCATGACAAGGTGCGGTTGGCCTTCCTGACTGCATCCCCACACTGTCAGCCCATGTTCATCTTGACATTAATGATGGCTCCAAGATCCTTTTCTGCCTCTGCTTACTGACACGAAGGGAGTTCCCCAGCCTGTAGGTATGGTGCTGGTTCTTCCCCCCCAGGTGCATCATCTTGCACTTGTCAGTGTTGAAAGCCATCCTGTTCTTGTCCACCCACCCCTGTAACCTGTCTAGGTCTGACAGCAGCCTATTCCTCCCTTTTAGCATGCCCACTTCCCCCCACATCTTAGTGTCATCAGCAAATTTGAACAGGGTGCTTTTTACTCCCTCATCCAAGTCGCTGATGAAGATGTTGAACAGTGCGGGCCCAAGGACTGAGCCCTGGGGAACCCCACTGACCACATCCCTCCAGGTCGAATAAGACCCATCCACCACCACTCTCTGGGTGCAGCCCTCCAGCCAGTTAGCGACCTATTTGACTGTGTAGGTGTCAACACCACAGTCCCCCATTTTTTTAATAAGAAAGGGGTGAGACACAGTGTCAAAGGCCTTCCGAAAGTCCAGAAAGACTACATCCACTGCTACCCCTACGTCTAAGGATTTTGCGACCTGGTCATAGAAGGCCACCAGGTTGGTCTGACAGGACCTTCCTCTAATGAACCCGTGTTGGTTGCCCCTAAGCATAATCTCCCCTGCTGGCCCCTTGTGGACATGTGCCAGGATAATTCTCTCAAAAAGCTTACCCAGGATTGAGGTAAGACTAATGGGCCTATAGTTTCCTGGGTCCTCCTTCCTCCCTTTTTTGAAGATGGGAACCACACTGGCCCTTTTCCAGTCCTCTGGCACCACACCAGAGCACCATGAGTGCTCATAAAGCCGTGCCAGGGGTCCTGCAATGACCTCAGCTAATTCCCTCAGTACTCTGGGGTGGAGATCGTCCGGACCAGCTGATTTACTTGTGTTTAAACCTGATCAACCTTTTATTAAACATTATAAATATTTAAAGATGGTGACCTGTGCTCTTGAAACAAACTAAGTGCTTTGTAAACTGTGGGGGGAGTGTGGGTGGGCTACTATTTCAACTTGGGGGATGGAGGCACAAAATCTGCTCCATGAAAGTGGCCCACAAGAAGTTTAGCCCTGCCAAATCAAGGTCACTTAGTACTTGAGGGGAAGGAGTCCTTTGGGATAGAGTGACAAGATAGCATTCTGCCCAACTAAGTGGAGAGGTTGAAGGGGGTTGGAGTTCCATATTGCATAGCTTTCCCCCACGATGAAGTGCCCAAGACTCTGTGCGATTGACAAGTGCTGTTCTTGACCCACATCCCCAAGTCATCTGGGAATTACAGTGATCTAGAGTTGGAGCTCTTCAGGGTTGGAGTAGGGCCTCACAGTGTGGAAGGTCAGCAGGGTCAAGAGGCCTTGGCAGGATTATAATTGAGCTTCAGAACTGAGTGGAAAAGACAGTTTTATTGTTACTTCCTAATTACTTAGGAAGAGGAGTCAGTTACAAATATAGTTTTAACATGTTTGTATCATGGAATTGCTCACGCTGTGGATTAAATACATCTTGCCTGTATTCTAAATTTACATGCTTCCTGTTGTTTTTTAAAAGGCATCCAATGCCAACATATCTGGCATTGAATTGCTTCTGTTGTCAGCATAGCAACAGCTTTGGATTTCTAAGAAGCAGTGGATGGAAGTCAGAGCCCAAACTCTGTTAATATAGGAGAGTTACAGAGCTATAAGCTAAAGTGCAAATTTCAATTGAAAATACTCCATGAGAATGCTCTTATTCCAGATTAAAAGTGGCCTGAGTTTATTTTATGTCAATTTAGAAGAAGTTTAAGTTAAAACTAAAAAACGTCACTACAGAAGAGGGGTGTCCAAAGAGACAATTAAACCACCTTGAAACAATTTTATTATTAAAATAAAACCCATTCTGTATTGATAAGCCCTAACTTTAAGACTTTTAGGTCTAAACTTGATTCTAAACATTTTGAGTGAATCAGATAATTAAATGCACCAGTCACTGAAAAAATAAAAAGACGCTATATACACAGTTTACACCACATTCTTAATCTTGCTTCTCACTGGGGATATGTATTTAACGGATGTCTAATTCTACTACAGATAAAAATCTTTAGATTTTAAATAGACCGATCAATTGTATATTTAGTCCTCTTGCAAGACAATGACCAACTTTATGAAAGATATAGATGCAGAATGACTGCAGGCATGAGTTTACTTAACTGATGTTTAGGTAAAAGCTTGTTTCTCTGCATGAAATATAAATTGGCATGTTCAGTAATTTATGGAGGCTCAAAGTTTCTGGAGTCCTCTTTGTAATAATAAGGAGCTTGCTTCCATGTCATGGCCAACCTTCCTCCTTTCCGCTCACTCGTGTACACAGCAAACAAGGAAAAAGCTGCATGGTGAAGAAAAGTCACTGAGATGGCAGACATAATAATCCCTATCAGATTAACCCAGATGGTTAGAGACAGAATAATCCTTTTATCTGTCTGCTCTGACTTCCATTTTCTATATCTCCTCTCATGTACTTTACTAATTGGCTGTATTAGTTTATAGTGGTAGTCTAAGGTTGGTAAATTTTATTTGTATTTGATTTTTAAAAAAAATGGGGGAGGAATAGTTCCAATATACAATAATAACAATTTGAGCCATTGGTCTCTGATGCTCATCATGTGACCAATAATCTGTTGTGACCTATATTCAGCAACCTATATTCCCTGTCAACTCAAGGAATAAAGAACTTCATAGGATATTGCCCCTATCTGAAGGCCATTTATAGGTACTTTGTGTAAGTGACTTCTAGGCACCAGCCCTGAGCAGAACATGTTGGCGCACTACAGGGTAGGGCAGTGGGGCCCACTAGTCCTGTACCCAACCAGACTGGGCCTGGGGACACGAGTGGAGTTGATCTAGTCATGCTGTGGAATTACCCAATTCTTGCTGCTTTCCTTGCAGTGGGTTCAAAGCTGGCATCCCCCAGTGAGGCTTCCCACTGGCTCTAGCCACTTTTCTTGTGACAGATTCAAAGCTGGCATCTCCCAGCATCCTGGAACCCCTCTGAACTCCTAGGCTGGCTGGCAGCAGGCTCATTATCCTCCAGAGCCTCTTCTTTGGCTCCTCTGATCTCCTACATCCAGGCTCTTTCCTCCAACCATCTCCTCTCTTTCCCAGTCCCTGTGGTGGGCCAGAAATACCCATGCAGCTGAGGGGCAGTCTGATTTGGACCGAACAGCTGCTAATAAAATGTGGTTCCCATGGCGTCCTTTGTTCTCCCAGCATTTCTGGTTCCGGCATGGCAGGCGGGTCTCTGGCTGTTGCAGGTATGAAAAGATTCTTTCTCTCTTCTTCACAAACACTAATAATCAGGGATCTGGATTTTCCCATGGTGAGTGAAAAACCCAGATCCCTGATTATGGAAAACCATGGTAAAACATGGATTATCTCATTTTAAAGAGAAAAACCCAGTTTTTCTCTTTTTAAGGACAAAAAACATGGAACACAGTGGGTTTCCCCTTGCAGGCTGGCAGAGTTCCAGCACATGCACCTACCAGCCAGGCAACATAAGAGCAGCTCCCCTCAGGCAAGTCTGGAGGGAGAAATGAGGCCCCCCATAGTGAGGGAGGGAGTTGGGTAGGGCTGGGGCAGGGGCTACTACCCAGCTAGGGTGGTGTGTGCGGCTTGGGGCCCAGGGCTGGAATGAGGAGCAGGATGGCACTGTGGGCAGCTCTTCAAGGGGCTGGCAGGTGGGGCTAACTCCCCGCTACTGCACACACACCTGGGTGGGGGCATGTGGGGCATAGATTCATAGATTCATAGATGCTAGGGTCGGAAGGGACCTCAATGGATCATCGAGTCCGACCCCCTGCATAAGCAGGAAAGAGTGCTGGGCCTACATTACCCCAGCTAGATACACATCCAACCTTCTCTTGAATACCC
>NW_017728917.1:29421278-29439280 GCF_001723895.1 Crocodylus porosus
GGAACACTGAGGCGAAGAACTCGTTGAGGAGTTCAGCCTTGTCCCCTCTGTCCGTCACCAATTGTTTCTGCCCATTTAGCAGAGGTCCTATTCCTCCCTGGGCCTTCCTTTTACTCCCTATATATCTAAAAAACAATTTCTTATTGTCTTTTAATATATCTAAAAAACAATTTCTTATTGCATGTACCCCCATATTTGTGCATGGGGTGGGGACAGGTGTAGACTGGTAGCTGTGTGCTTGGGGCTTCCTGCTTGTCGCAGGGCACTAAGGTGCCTGCTTCTTTAAGGGCAGAAACTGCCTAGAGAGAGGGCCCTAGGAGTCAGACAGGAACCCCGCAGGTGCAGGTTACTGTGGTAGCAGGCATAAGGCGGGAATTAGCCTGCACCTGCAGTGGGCCAGCTGACCGGAAGAGGCAGGGCCCTGGGCACATATAAACTCCAAGGCTGGGACTAGGGGGTTAGTTCTCTGTCAGCAGCCAAAGGGGAAGGAGCTCTTATATAGGAAACTAACCCGAGAGGCTTGACTGCCTGTTCTGCTTCTGGTATGATTAAAGGGCTCCAGGTACCCTGGCCTACAAGACACTTAGTGTTGGGGGGGTGGAGTTTGGCTTTTTTAAAGGGACAGAGTGCACCCTGAACCACTTGTTGTAGCCCAGGGGTTCATATTTTTGTTGCTATTTATAAACCGGTGAATCAGGCTGAGGCAATGGGGGAGGATGAGGCCTCATTAGGGGGCCCACTACAGTGTGGGGAACCCCAGCACCAGGAGTGCGATGACAAAGGGGCTGTGGAGAGCATAGTGCCAGTGTGGGCACAGAGACAGAGCTGTGGAGAGCGTCGTGATGACAAGAGGCTGAGCTATAGCAAGGAGCCCAGAGTGGCAATGTTTAAATACCATCTGTGAGAATTGGGGTGTGGTAAAGACGTGGTTTTGGAGCCATACATCCCCATATAACCCATAAGACTGAGAGTGTCCTGTGAGGCATCCATTTTGAGTGGGATCCAAAAAGGGGTCCAAAAACCCACAGGGTTCAGTGGGGTCCATCAGGACTGTGTCCAAGCACAAACTTGAAGACAGCCTCCCTATTTATTATAATTACCAACAAGACATGGCAGATGAGGAAAGAAGTGCCTGTTGGGCAAGATTGGCATGGTCATGGAGCCCTAGGTGTGTCATGTCCATCCCTGGGTACCCCATCCTGTGAAACTGCCCTGCTGCCCTCCCTGCTGGGGTTTATGTGACCCAGTAGGTGGGTGTAACAGGGCAGGGTCCTAGGGGTGGCCGTTAACTCCCCTAGCGCCCCCTACTGTGCCAATGTGATATAAAAAGCACACTCACAGTCTCTCTTGCCACGTCTTTGATGTTAATAATGTTTAAGGAGCCTGCCCTTAGTCCCCTCTGATAAGGTGCCCTGATGTCTCCCAGTCTGTGTTCAATCTTGGGTGATTCAGTGCACCCCAGCCTTATGGGCTATGCATGGCTCCAACTACCCCTGTACCACACCCCAAGCCTCTCAGATGTACCAGACGTTGTTTGGTCAATTCCACACTCTGTGCCCCACGGGCGCTCTCTGGCTTGTCTCGCAGCCTGTGCCCCCACGAGCACTCTCTGGCTTGTCTCCCTTTTGGGGCCTCTCACAACTGCCTGCACTGGGGCCTCTTGCATTGGGGGTCAGGTGGCCGTAGTCATGCCTGGTCCCCAAATCCCCTCCTTGGGTCTTAAATTTCCTGTGGGGCTCAGGCGGCCTCAGCCTTACCTGGCCCCCAATCCTCTACACCCCTTCTCAGGGCTGGGGTCAGTGCACCCCTGAATGTTGTGCCCTCTCTGGCACTGGGGTCTTCACGCTACTGTGGAGCCCCTATGAGGCCTCCTCCAAACCCCTAATAGCCTCACCCAGTCCTCTGGTCTAACAACAACAACAAACAGTAACACAAGCCCCCGGGCTATAACATAAAGCTAAACCGTATGGTCAGAACAACATTCAATCCCTACCGGGAAATACTACAACCCATGGCAGCAACCAGGGGATGCTCATGCAGACAGGCTATTCCTCTCTCTCTACACTGGCTGAGCTCCCCCTTCCTTGGCCACCAGAGGGGAACTGCCCTCCTGGCCTCATGCCTGGGCTTAAGAAGGGCTAAGCCCTGCCCCTTCCTGTTAGCTGGTTTTCACTGGTTGTCCTAGCAACCAGCACCTGTGCTGCCCTGGTGACTGGCAGCTGAGCCGCCCCCTTCTCACCACTAGGGATCTCTCCCGAGCCATTTCTGCTTTCTGGCACAGGGTACCTAAGTGCATTATGACAGTGGGATTCAGCACAGAAGGACAGAACAGGGTGGGGAGGCTTGGTACTGCCTCTGGAAGCCCCATGCTGCTATGGTGAAGTGCTCCCTGCCTGGCAATAGAGGCAGGTACAATTTGGTGCTAGATGGGCAGGGGGTGTCTTATTATGGCAGCATGGGGCTTGCACTGATGGCACTGAGTCTCCCTGCTATGCTCTGCCCTGCTGTGCTGTGCTGGGTCCTGTCCACTGGGCCACATAGGCTCCAGGGGGAGGGCATCAGGGTGGGGAGCCCCTACTTGAAGCCACCATCCTGTATCCATGCCCCACTCCCACATAGAGTCTGCTCCAGCAATACCACCCACGGGGGAGGGAGAGCTAGACTCTGGGCTCCAGGCTCTGCTCCACTGCAGCAACTTCACTTTCCACAGGCAGCAGCTGGGGCTCAGGCCCTGCTATGAGGGCAGGGGGCTGTAGAACTGAGTCACTGGGTTCATAGCCCTGGCAGCTGGGAGGCCTCTCAGGCAGGGTTAGGGTGAGGCAGGGGGCTGTGCGTGGGGAGTGAGGGGCACCATCAGGGCCCATGGGACTGTGGGTAGAGACTGAAGGGCACTGGCAGGGCCAGTAAGACCCTGTGGTGTAGTTAAAATTTAACCTTATCAAAAGAATGCAAGGCTTGTACTGCTATTGGTCAGTCTTAGGACAGTTGAAATAAAAAGAATCTGAGTGGCTAAGTTATCAGCACAGTTCAGAAGTTATAAATTGGCTGAAACATCCGGAAATCATTCAGAAGGAAGATACAGGTCTGTGAAAGGGATTAAATTAGCTGTTGACCTGGATCAGTGGGCCCATAGATCTCAAGGAGCCCAAGCACTGAATACCAGGGTCCTTCCCGGTACCTCTTGGACAGCGCTGATCGGGGACGTCTGACTTTGCTGAGCTTTGTGGAAAGAGAAACTTGTCATACATCAGGCTTCAGAAGGGACTACCAATAAGTTGCCAACACAAATTATTCTTGTCTGTCATTGTTTGTCCTGTTACTATGCATAGTTGTGTTTTTGTTAAGTCAATAAACCTTTTTTACCTTTCTATCCCCTGACCACACTCAATCAATCCCAAACTCTCTGCTGGTGGCTGGGACACATGGGGCTGGGGGCTAGCATGGGCTCCACCGGCTCTGGGGAACTGCTCTGCTCCCCAGCGCTGACACCATGTGCCTCCTCACTCCAAGGTGATGCAGGGAAGCAGAGCAGTTCCCTGTCCCCGTCCCTGTCTTGCCTTGGGGAGGAGCCACTGCTTGCCCTGCGTGAGGAGTGAGGAGCTTACCTTCAGTAAGTGTCCCATGCCAGCCCTGATGCATCCCTTTCAGTTGAATTAATTGATTGTATCCAGCCCATGGCTGCCCCACAGTACTCCACTGTGCTGCTCGGAGCAGCAGTTAGCATGGAAAAGGGTGGTGGTTGAACCTTGCATGCTCCCATCTGGATACTTACTTTGGGACACTTACCAGTGGCGCGCTCTTGGGCTGAAACAGCATGCTCATGGACTCCTTAGAGGGAACATTGCTGGTAGGGCTGGGGTCTATGGATTGGGAGTGAAGGGCAGCAGCAGGGGTTGGGGGGGTCTGGCTTGGGAGTAAGGGGCAACACAATGGGCAGGGCACTGGCATATCACTGCCCCCCCATAATCGTATAACCCCTCCCCACTACATGTGACAGGCCTCTTTTTTTTGTTTGGAATCAATATAATACTGTGTTTCATTTTAATTGTGGAAAAAACACGGATTTGGGATATTTTAATCAGAGAACTTGCAGGGGTTTTTAAAATCAGAGAATTTGTGGTTTTAAAATGGAGAAAACCAGGATCCCTGCTGATGAGAAATATTCTGAAAAATGGGGGAAGAACAGAGTGAAACGTTGGTCCACTAATATATACAAGTAGAACCTCATAAATCTGGGTTTTAAAAATCCAGCACGCTCTGCTATCTGGCAATTTGGTGGGTGATCCCGGAGTAGTAGCGGCTCATCCCAGAGCCATGGCCAGATGTGGAGTGGTCACATGCAAGCGTCTCTCTCTGCGTCCGGCTGGCTAGACAGTGACCAGCCACTGCTACCCCCCCTTCACATGCTTAACTTACATTTCAGAAATCACTTTCAAATATGGGGCAGGTGCTGGGTCCAAAGCATACCGGCTTTATCTGTGTGTGTGTATGATATATAAAACACACCTCTCTCACAAAGAAAGGCCTCAGGTATAGAGGTGCTGGCCTCAAGGAGATAAGGAAAACCATGTAGAGAGGATCAATTCAAGGACAGAAGAGCAGAAGAAAGATTAAAGGAAAAAGCAGAAAACGTGAACTACGTTTTCCAAATATGTAGCAAGGCCTTATATTCAGTGGTGTTCTCAAATCAAAAGGGGGTAACTGGACAAAAAAGGCTTGTGAGGGAATAAGTATTGGTCATCTGAGAATGCAGAACAGACATTGAAATAACTGCCAAGAGGGAGAGGTTACTGGCAAGAGCAGAGGCTAAGGACCTGGGCAAGGCCCATTCTGTAGCCTAATGGTAAGGGAACGTTGATAGGAAACAGGAGACAAAGGCTCAATCCCTGTCTTTAGTGGGACCTTGAACCTGGGTGTCCCGATTTCTGGGCAAGTGCCCTAAACACTAGGCCACTGGATTCTTCTTTCTAGGACCCACAAGTCATGATTTTACACAAGTAAAATTTTGGGACTAACCCTCATTTAAGTGACTTACACTCATTTGTTCTTGTGTTAACGTTGCCCCTTGGCTTAAATAGATCCATTTTCCCTGATATTTACTCCCAAATGTACAGATAAGGAGCAATCATACCTCTCAGTCTTCATTTTGCCAGGCTAGACGTATCGGGCACCTATACACATACATTGAGGCTGCTCTAATGTACTGTAATTATACATCAGAGGAGACTTGATTAATCAAGTTTGCTGACGCACGATAATTACTGAACTCCAGCAGACTTCAGCATCATGTGTATCAGCATCCCCACACACAATAATGGGGGCGGCAGCACTTTAACTAAAGCTCATTTGATAAGCTTTAGTTCAGTAAATTTATTGAATGAGCTTTAGTTAAAGCACCCCCACCCCCACTTTTAAGTGTGGGGACACTGATACCACGTGCTCTAGGTGCTTTAATTAAAGCCCCCTCCCCCCACTTCCCAGAGCACATGTATAAATGTCCATCAAGTTGTTTCCATGTCCTCATTTAGGATAAACTTTCCAGTCCTCCAACCCTCTTCTGGTATGAATGAATCCGTCTCTGAACTGTACAGTATATTCTAATGAGCCTACACCACTGTCTTACACAAAAAAGTCGATACTTACTGTAAGTCATTCACATGTGGATACTACAATGTATTTTCATAAGTTTTACAAGTTCAGAAAAAAGGGCAGAATATATACATCCTTGGCTTATTAAAAAACCCAGAACTGTTTAATGAGCTAACATTATCTGCTCTATAATCTTAATATATATGTCTTTATCCTGCCCCACGTGGGAGTGATCAAGTCTAAGCTTGATTGTATTACTGATTAATACTTGCCATGAGTCTTTTCACTGTTTAAAAACCTGCCATCTTTTAAAGAGAAAAGAACTCTATGAAAAAATAAAAACCACAGAATCCTTTTCATTTATTTGTGCTGAAATGATTACAAAAGCTCCAACAGCCAGATGATACCATGCTTTTCCCAAGGAGAAAGGCTTCCTGTTACACACAGGAAAAGGCTCATATTCTACTTATGTTTCTTTCTTTATCTTTGAAAAGCCAACTAAATTTGTTCCATTTCATCCGGAGCTCCACCGCACGGAGAGAAAAGAAAAGAATCGCACACCAAAAACTAAGGGTAAGTCCTGCAGCCAACCCATTTGTTGTTTCTTAGGTCTTATTTCAATTTAATTTGGCATTTGTTGGTGTTTACAGATTATACAGTAACACAGGTGCCTTAAGATACACGTTGTTTACCAAATTTTAGTCAGATCAAATACTCTTATTTTAAGGTGCATCTTTAGGAAGTTACCAGTCTCTACTGAAATTTTTAAGGTGTAAGACGGCACTTTATACTTAGAGGGTTATTTTGTGATTAGGATGAGATTAGCAATTTTCAAAAATTAACATTTCAGCTATGTTGTTTGTAATAATATGGAATAAAATCCTACTTAAATTGTAGGGGAAAGTATTTCACTCAGACTTCCAGGCTAAATCTGAAATTGCTTAACTTGAGAAATTAATTACATGAGCTGCATTATTTCTTGAGCATGTGGCTCCATCAAATATTTGGAAATAGAGCTAATAAAATGCGAGATCTCTTAGGATGCCTGTGTGTGCTCTTTATTTTGTAAGTGTTTCACCACACACTGCAGGAGTTTTGTTTGGACAATTTTAGACTTTCCAAACTACTTCAAAATAAGGATAAACTTCTATTTAACAAAATCCAGATGGCTGCAATATTGCATTTATGAAATCTGTTCCACTCAAGATTTAAAAACTCCAGAGCTGTCAGTGTTTTCTCATCATTATTAAAAATTCACTGGAAATGCAGCCTAAAGCCATGTGCTTCAATTTGTTGATTTTGCTATATAAGAAGGGACATTTTCTCAGCTATGCTTGTGGTTGCAGCTATGTTTTGACCTCTCACTGACATAAATAGTAATAAAACCAAGGATTTTATGCAGACAACAGGACGAGTATTTTACTATCCCATTTCAGAAGGGCTGATTTCTAAAGCAGGTTTGACATACCATGACGGACACTTTTCAGTAGACAAATTTTAATTGTTTTGCCCATTTAAAAAAATGGAAGGGGAATAAAACATGGTGCTATTCTATCCATATCTAGACACATGCAGAATGCCTAAAACATCATTTCATATTCAAAGAGTAAAGGCTTGACCAAAATTGAATCCCTTGATATTTAAAAAGAAATTCACACATCCCCTGAACTTTGAAGCAAATAATTGTCAAAAGTAAATCTAACCAAATAGGCATTTTGCCAACCTTAGCCTTTATTAAAATTTCCTGCAAGAAAACCATGTCATCTTTTTTGTTTGTTTAGTTTTTTTAAGCCTTTCTTTTGAAATATTTTCTCACTGGAGTTTAGTCTAGTCACTTTTAAGATATTATCACAGAAGAGCTTTCTGTCCAAACTCCATACTGACATCTACAGAATACAAATTCTAGATTACTTCTTTGTAAAAGCCACTCTGCCATTAAACGTTACAGATAAAAATTATTTAATAGGTCTCCTCTATCTGCTTGTGAGCTTCAGTGCTTTGACCAGTCTAATTTTTCAATCACTCTTATGAAAGCCTTCCAACTTCTTCTGTCTGCAAGAAAACCTCCATAATTCAGGCATTCTCATTTTCTTTTAGCTAAGAGGCACATTGCTTGCAGTACATTGTAACAAAAGCCCATACTTTTAAACTATATGCCACACCCACAGTATACATCCTGGGTACTACACAAATCAGAATTATTTTCTTTAAAATGTGCCGTTAAATGGTGTATTAAAAAGAAAAACTATTAATTACGGGGTAAACTATTGTTATAACAAAAGATGGTGCCAAGCTCCAAATTTGGACCTGTAGTCCCCTAGTAGCACAAGGGAAATTGGCCTGAATTTCCAATTTAGTCCCAAGCTTGGCCATGCTTAAAACAATACTGGAGGGGATAGGGTAGGGGAAAGAGGTATCTGAAGGATGGAAACATTATCAGGAGTTTTGAAGTGAGCATGGGTGGGTTAGATGATGAGAAGCAGTTCCACAAAACTGAGTTTGTTAGAGCAAATGAATGATTTACCTGTCATCCTAAGACATGGGAGTAGAGTTGGAAGCAGTATCAGAGCACATAAGCATAACTTATAGATCTTTATTGTAGGTTGTTATCCATGCTCTTTAACTTCTAAAAGTTTAAAGTGTGAAATGAATAAGTTAAGAAAAGACTCTAATCTACACTCCTTTGATTTTCTTACAGATTGTTTTGATATGATAGATTATGAACGTTTTCTAATGTCTAAATGAGATGTAGCTAAAAATCTCTGAAGGGTACATGATTAGAAAACATTTTAAACTGTTCAGCATGGCTGAAATCTCGTGAGCTCAAATATCCAAAATCTCATTTCAGAACCGAATTTAAATGTTTCAATATTCTAAATATGAGTAAGCCTGGAACCAGAATCAAAAGCCTTTGTTTTACATTATCTGAGATCTAATTTCGACCTTCTTGAGCTACTTCAATAAAAGAGCTTTGGAAGTATTATTTTATATTATAATGGAGTGAAATGATAAACATTGTAGTTGTGGTATTTTCACAAATACATTTGCATTAGCCAGTGTCAGGGAGAACAGCATTATGTGAACTAGAGAGGGAAAAGAAACTCTGCCAGGATAGTCCACTTCCACTGAAACAGGAGGTAACACTGGAAACAATGTTACATTATAGCTTGACCTTCAGAATTGTAACTACCAATACATGATTTTTATTAAATGATGTTGTCTTTTCTGTAGTTAAAACATGATCAAGATGGAGTTCCCTACTGCTGCAGGAGTTGCTGTCTTACTACTGGTTAGCACAGTCCAAGCTGAAGTCTGCCCTCCTCCTTGCATATGCAAGTCACCCAAAGGACTGAAGATCCAGCTAATTGACTGCAGCTCAAGGGGACTAAAGGAAGTGCCTGCCCTGCCTGCTAGCACCAGGCAACTTTATCTACAGAATAACAGCTTGACCACTGTTCCTAATGGTGTATTTGACAGCTTAGTCAGCCTGGAAGAAGTGAACATACTCAACAATCCCTGGAATTGTGACTGCCACATTCTATATCTCAAACTCTGGTTGGAAGACTTCAAGTCTTCTCTCACTAACCTCAGCTGTGCAAGCCCAGCTTCCATTAAGGGAAAGCCTTTGAGCCAGTTAAGTGGGAATGAGCTAGATGGCTGTAGGACACTTTTCCCAATCAAATGCCTTGAGTTCTTTTGGCGGGATCTTGTTTTGATCATCTTTGCAATAATTGCACTTATTTTAATGGCATATGACCTGAAGCACTTCAGAAAGCTAGCCGTCAAGTTACCGTGAGCCAGAATGAGTCTTTTGGCCTACTGCTACAGAAGCGGAGCCTAGAGAACTACAAATCACAATGAGATGTCATAATCACTAATAGCTCTCTTCACTAGAATAGCAAGCTTCCCTGTCACAAAGGATGCAATTGCACAGGAAGTACAAGTTCAGAATTAAGGCCATTAGGGATAGATCCCACGCTGGAAAGCTTGGATCCTCACATATCTCTTTCCCCAGAATTCAGGTATAAGAGCTTGATTTGAACCTATCTTTAAACTGCATTTAATGTACTTATTAGCAAGTCACAGTAAATTGATTTTAATCCTATGTTATCTACATGCTTATTGAAAGCAGCTTGTTTTAGGAAGTTTTATTTAACTTTAAACTGTGATTCTAAAATACTTAATTTCACATTTTTGCCATTAGAGTCTCAGCTCTTCTCACAGACATTTTTACAATATAATGCTAACTAACTAGTTTTTGCTAACATATGGATACAGATGTAGTATACAGATTACTGTATATCAAAAATACTAACATGTCAACCCTAACTCTGACTCTGTACCCCTATGGTGATATACAGTCATATTGGGTAGGGGCACACTTGCAGAGGCACATTCAGCCATCTTGTCAGTATAAGCAAGTGTTCCACAGGTAGCAGAACCAATGACACTTTTTATATCAGCCTCTGAATTTACCATTTAATGGACATGTTTTTAAGATCACTGGAAATGAATGCATACTCTGTTTGAGCAACTGTAACTGTAACCACTCTTGAATCTCCTAGACTCAGAGAGTAAATAACAAAAAATCTAATCCAGCATGATAAAAAATAAAATAAAAATGTTTTTAGCTTGTTCATCTATGCCTACATCTGTGGTGTAATTCCATAGATTTTTGGTAAATACCGGTAAATTTTGCAGTCCTTTTTTGCCAGTTTTTAAACTTATATTTGGCAGGAATTTTGCAGAAAACCTGAAAGGAGAAAATACATGTAATAAAATTCCCTCTCTCTCTTTGTTGAGCAAAACTCACTTATGCAGAAAAATTAAAGTGGTCCCCTGGCCATGACGCTTTGGGTGCCTGTACAAGAACGTGGTGGTTGCTCTGATGTGCTGTAATTACAGCATGTTGGAGCAGTCTCGATTAACTGAGTCTGCTGGAGCATGCCAATTACCACGCTCTAAGGAGCCACCTGCATCTTGCATATCAGTCTCTCTGCACTTGAAAATGGTGGCAGGGACATTTGAACAAACTTCAGTTCAAATACCCGTCACCATTTTCAAGCACAGGGATGCTGATACACAAGATGCTTCAGCGTTTTAGTTACAGCGGCTCCGAGAGCAGCTCTAATTAAAGTGCCCACCCTTTTCCCCGAGCATGTGTAGAAGTGCCCTTTATGTTGGAATCCTCTCACATCTGTCAGGGAAGGCTGGGTCATTACTTTGGTGAGAGAAGAACTGCTAGAAGTAGTACTGTGGAAATGGTACTGTGGAATATGGCACATTGAACAGATTTCCTAATAATTCAGAACTTAAGAATGAGGGAGCACTTTGTTAGGGCATGCATGTAATGTTCACTCAAGAATTGATGGCCCTCTTTGAAAAAGCTGGAGACTGCTCACAGGTACCTCTGCAAACTCCTTGTTAATGTATCTAAGTTTCCATCTATATGTTATACTTAACACATGATTAACCAATTAATTACAGCTTAAGGTGTTACCTGTCACACATTTAGATCAATTAATGGAGTGATAAAAGGAGGAATAAGTCACAAAGTTATTCCAAAAAACTGATGTGTCTGCATGTCCATATTAAAGTGATGCAATAAACTCTGCTGCTTATCACAGCATGTTGAGCTGGGTTGGAGCAGCTCCAGCTAGCAAGGGGGCCCAAGGGGTCAGTCTGCCAGCCAAGGGCTGCTCCCCACTGGCTCATCCTGCTGCAAAAGGGCTGTCTGGAACATGAGGTTGTTTCAGTGTGGGACTAGCCAGCAGGCAGCACCTTGTGCCCCAGCCAGCCAGGGCAGCATCTACATGTATACTGCTGCCAAGTGTTTTAGTCCACAGCATAATAGTACTTGTAAAGAAATACAAGTACTATCCCACTGCAGAGTAAATTAATTTATTCCAGACTAATAGGTGCACATGTTTAGATGCACAATGTTTACTGTGCTAATAAATCTCATGTAGACATGCCTAATGTGTAGTAACTTTGTAGCTCCTTACTAACATGCATGAACGTGTGGCTGGGAGCCCCATCAACTGATCAGGCTCTCAGCTGGGGTCCCATATACACCCCAGAGAGTGAGAGCTCACAGCTGACAGGGTTGCCAGCTGCAGGGATGCCCCAGGCACCTCCATGGCTGGGAGACCACATCAACTGCGATCTGCCAGCCATGGGGCTGCCTAGTACACTCGACAGCTGGGAGCTCCATTATGTGTGGAGTGTCCCAGCCATGAAAGTTTCTACTTGTTGGTGCAGAGTAGCCAATTATGATCCTGGGCTCCTCCTGTACTAGCAAAAAGTCATGACAGGATCTAGTTCTAGCCGTGCTCCATCACTCCCAGAAACAGAGATTGGCTCTACAGCCACTACCAGATAAAGAAACAGACACTAGATATAGGAGTTACTGACAGTGGTCTTCATGAGGTGCTGGCAATTCAATGGTAAAGGAAGGTGTCAGTATCCCAAGCCTGGCACATGGTCTTAGACTGAAGGAAAGGGTTGCTATGGTTCATGTGAAAACCACTCTGAAATTAGACTGATAAAATTTGAGCACTTTAGCTCAATTAAGAACCCTAAATTACTGAATAAAAATTAGATGCATTATGCCTACCAGATAGTCCATTTTGGAAGCCTCTCCTCTGCCAAATAAACCTTGGTTTGGATGGCTAAAGAATATCTATATTCTCCTCCAGACAAATGTACTGAAAATCACTTATCCAATATTTCCCTGGTATTTAAAACAAAACATACGTTTAGGAATTAAAGATAGCAGCATGCAGACAGATATGCTGGCAGTGAGATTTGCAAACTTCCCCTTTTATAAAACACTCCTTTGGCCCAGGTGCAAAATGACAAACAATGAGAGGGCATTACTAGATTGAGATTCCCTTTAATGAGATTTGCAATCACCATGGGCAGGTCATGTTGGACTCCATATTCAGACAGATTATGCTTTTGTAGAAAGATAGTGATCGGTGACTTAAATAATTATCTGTGGTCTCATATGTTTTTGAAGAAATGAGAGGGAAATTAATATCTTCATTAATGGGAAATATTAAATAGTAGGGTGATGAAGAAAAACAAATCTGGATTCTTTTTGTCCTATACACCTTAGGTATAGGTGCTGTTTGAACCAAAAATAAGGGCCCAAATCAAAATCAAATAGAATTTTCCTCTTTTATTTTATCATTCATGACTTCATTTTACATTTTCTTTAATATCATCATACATCACGTTCTGTTTTAATTTTGTGTAAACTAGTACAATGGATAATCCTATTATATACTTTTAGTAAAATTACAATTTATATAAATACTGTTTTATAATATCATTTTATTGTTTTTATTGTACTGTTTTGGCAAAAGCTTTAAATAAACTTCTACTTCTGAAGGAAAGGCCAGCAAGTTTTAATCAGTCATTTGAAAGAAAACACAAAATCACAAATAAAAAAGTTTGCAACTCACACTGATTGAGGGAGCATTAAATAGCTGAGAAAACAGGTCACTGATGCACTGCAAACTGCTCTGTTTGATAGAATGGGCTAAAGAATATTACATATAGGGTCATATCTCTAGGAAGAAAGTAAGTGATACTTTACAGGAAGCAGTGCTTCTGAAGAGGACTTTGGGGTCATAGCGAATAATCAGCCAAACATGACTCCCAGTGTCATTCTGTGACTGAAAGAAATGATGAGATCAAGGAAGGGGGAGCACCAAGCTGATAGCCCCTGGAAGCCTGCATGCAGTTCTGGTGTCCACAGTTCATTATGTCTGAGCCCTCTCCAGTTCTTCAACAGAACCATGAAAATGATTAAAGTGCTGGAAAACATGCCTTATAGGAACTCAATGGATATAGCCCCCCCAAAAGAAAAAATTTAGGGGTGACTATCACTAATTAATATTAGATAACTGCACTGTTCCAGCTCCAAGGAGAAAATTCCCTTAGTGGTGACCAAAGTATATCTATATCCTTTACTAGCCCTGCAGTGATGTTGCTTGACTTAAAAAGGCTTTAATGTTATCAGGTGAGAGACCAGGACTAAATTCTGTCCTTACATCCATGCCTGATTTCCATGAGAGTTATGCATGCAAGATAAGCATTTTTTGGCATTGTTAAATTTTGCATGCAATACACGACCTCGTATAGGACAAGACAATTGGCAAGAAACATGGCAATATTATGATTTGTGCTGCATTGTAACTTATGACTGCTTTTTCTCCACTAAGCTTTTACATTTTTGAAAACTAACTGCCATTTTGTGAGGCAGTGTTAATACAATATATAAGAGAAGTGCACTTTCCCATTATATTTTTTTCTCATTTCCTCTAATCTGAATTTAAGCATTCAGACTAAGTGCAGATGGCTGCCTTTGTGCATGAGATGACAAATAAATGTTGTTGTACTGGCTGTAAAAATGGGTCACATTCTGCTCTGTGAAACCCTACTGAAATCAAATGAATAGAAGAAAAAACAGTATATGGCAAACAACGTAGGAAAATACTACATTTAACATGTGAGTAACAAAGCAGGATGTTGCACTACATTCAGGTATACATAGATATATACATGGAAGTTTTCTGATTATTATCGACATGTTAAAATGTTTGTTCTGAATAGGGAGCATAGTAGACAGAAAAACCTGTCAGAAGTCTATCAAGCATACAGAAGTATTGCTTTGGGATGAGGCACTTCCTGGCTTCTGGTATTCCGAGCCCAAGAATAAATATAGACAGGCAGTGTGGAGGGGAAGGGAAAACCAATTCCACAGCAGCACTTTCCATTCCATGAAACAGAGTTCTGTTTATCATTTCTGAACCACTTGGCTTTTATCTGAAGACACTGAAAAGGAGGCAGCTGAAACATTAGCTAGAGCCTATAAAGCGGTGTTCAAAGTGCTTATCTGGTTTGGCCAACATGGTTTATTTAAATGCTACTATTGCTTACAGCACGTCATGAAATGAAAACAGGAAAATACCATGTCTGGCACGTAAAATACAACATGCAGGCAGAGTTCCCAAAGCAGTTTGCAAGAGAGGCAGAAAACCCCACACTTTCCTACTCTGCCATCTCACGCTGTCAAGAATGCAAAGTAATGAATGTACTTTTCTTCACATCTGTTGGACTTATGGTAAGTTTTGTAATTTTTTAAAGGAATTTATGCATTCTTTTGTAACAGATGCTTAGTGAACATATACTTATCCTGTATTTAAATAACAATGGAAGTAAACTACAGGCACTATGGGAGGAGTTCAAAGATAAACATGTAATCCATTCTATAGGTAACAAGAAAGCCATGATCTTGCAAACCTTTTACATGTTTAGTTCTATCAAAAGCCAGTGGTAGCAATGTATATGGGGGGACAGAAGGCCTGGGCTAGATTTCAATAACTGCTGTATTAAGTAGACTATTTTACATTTACAGGGTGCTGTCCCTTCCAGATTCCAAAAGCAGTGACTGCCACACTGTAGCAAGGTTCGGACAAGTTAATTGTTTCATAGACAAAGTTGTCGAAAAGGAACACAGAAAAACTGCTATTGTTAGCATGGATGGCAGCAAGCAACTAATACATAGTATGGTACACAAAATGACCCATTACAAGAACAGTCATATTTAATAGACTCAATAAAATTCAGTGCTTCCACATCTCAGTGAATGCAACAGGCTTGGACCACAAATTAAACAAAATTTTATTTTCTACCTCCACAGGCAAGGAATAATTACAGACAATTGTTTATCATATATTAACCTAAGATGCTGGTTCATATTCATAAGATATGTTCATGATAAGAAAGACTTAATTAAATAAGGAAAAGACAAAAATCTTCAGTCATTGAAGATTTTACTATGAAGTATAATTTGTACAAGTCTCAGTTAAAAAGATTTGAGTTTTGATTTTCGATTTAACAGGAAAAATAGCATTATACAATATAAAAGAATAAAAATAAAATAAAATCAATTGTTCATAAGAAATATTTGTGATAATACAATAAGGTGAGAGTATATTTATGGAACAGACCATTTCAATTCTGTAGTGGAAAATATTTTTAGGCTTCACTTGCATGGAAATATCTGGTTAACCACATGGAAAAAAATTTTTAAAAAAGCAGCTAAGCCTCTCTTCTCTTAAATAACTGACACATTTTAAAGCTTCATATGCTATAGCACACTGAATAATTCAACATGAATAACTTTAATTTACCTTAATATATTCATTCAGGATATAACATAATTAGGTCTTATTAAAGATCCTTTTTAAAATTTCATTCATAGTAAGGTTTTGTTGGTTCTTTTGCTATTTGTGACTGATAAAGCTACAGTATTATCTGGAAAAGAGCTACTGACTTTAATGCAGCTAAACAAAAAAGAAAGAAAAAGTGAAATCTGAGAAGTTAAGTCACTTGTTAAAGATTCTGTCCTCAGAAAGCACCTGGCACCAAAGCTGCTCCACAGGCCTTATCCAAAATATGCTAAAGTCAGAGTAGCTTTTCCTTTGTACTGAACATGTAAAATCCATTCAAATCTTTTCATTTGAAATGTTATATGAGTAAATTGTTCTCTCTTTAACAGGTTTCACCCCTTTTGATCTGCAAGTTTCATCAGTTCCCCCACTCTTGCATTCTCAAATACAAAGTGACTCAGGCCCACGACAACCATTTTGATAAGTCTGCATTTCACCTATCAGAGGTCAGTTTTTCTGATATTAGGTTTTTGCTGCTCTTTCAATAACAAGATGCACCATAGGAAATCGTTTTCAAACACATGTCTACATGTTGTCCTATACAGTATTTCCTTTTGGAAGTACTAAAGCATGGCACAGTAACTGCCAGTACTGTGCCGTGCACATAGCATGCAGTTAGTTTTAGCTGCTACATCACTGTAGCGTGTTGTATGTATGGGTAATGGGCAAGTCATGTATCAGACGACCATGTAGGGTATGGACACATGTACATTTGAAGTCATTTCAAAAGGGGACAGGAGATTTGTTTCAACCAGTGAAACAACTCCACTTTCAACCTTGCTTTATTGAGAATTAAACTTGAAGCAGATCAGCAACTTTCCCTTTGAAATGACTCCAAATGTACACATGTCCATAGAAGCATCATCAGAAACTCAGGATCTTTCAAATAGAAAACAAATACAAGCAAAAAACTATGATGTGCCACTGAAAAAGAACAGGTGAAACCGTTAATGCTTTATTCAAGGTCAGACAAAGGTAACAGCAGAACCTGGAATATAACCCACAAATACTCATTGCAGACTGAATCCTGGAGAGAGCAACAAGCCTTTCCCATTTTAAAGATCAAATTCCTTAAAATACAGTTTTCCAAAATTCACGTTATGGATTTTTCACAGCTGTGTTATTAAAGAAAAAATACTAGTAAATTGCTGGAGGCAATGATTTTTATGGGTGATACTTTTTATTGGACCAACTGTTAGACAAGCTTGTTGCAGCAGTTGGTCCATGCAGCTGTTCCAATAAAAGATTCATAGATGTTAGGGGCTGGAAGGGACCTCACAAGATCATTAGATCCAGCCCCCCTGCACTTGGGCAGGAATATATCACCCACAAAGATATATCACCTACAAAAATCCTTGCTTCTCGCATAATTCTTGAACCACCACAGCTACATCTATCCAACACTACTGATAAATTGGTATAATTCTATCATGGTTGTGTAATACATGGTTGTGTAAATGGATTTCAGTCTTGCTTGAATTTCACTACCAACACCTCCATAACATATCTGTGTGTGTTAAATAGAGTACTTTATCACGTAATATGAATGCCAGAGAACTTGCCTTGGGTTTGACTTGGAAGGGCAACCACTTAAAGCAGCATTTCCTAATCTTGGGGTTGCAACCCCATTTGGGGTCACAATGATAAAAAATGGGGTCACACACTCCCAGGGAGGGAGGCATGGGGTACATGTGCCCTCCAGATTTGTGCATGGGGCATGGGTGGATGTGGGCTGCCCACTATGGGCACATGGCTCCCTGCCCTGCTGCCCTCTACCCAGGGCCTCTGAGACAGAGCTGGGAAGGGAGGGGAGGCTCAGTGGCACCACTGGGAGCCTCATGCACTGCCATAATGAGGTGTCCCTGCCCACCCAGCAGCAGTAAGCAGCACAACTCTGCACCACCACTGCTGCTGCTGCCAGGTGATCAGGGGGTGCCTTGCCATTCCAGTGCAGCCAGTGTGCAACATCTTCCCCATATTCAAAAAAGGCAGGAGGGAGGACCCAGGAAACTATAGGTCGGTTAGTCTTACCTCAATCCTAGGCAAGTTGTTCGAAAAAATTATGCTGGCACACATCCAGGAGGGGCCAGCAGGGGACTGCATGCTTAGAGGCAACCAGCATGGGTTCATCAGTGGCAGGTCCTGTCAGACCAACCTGGTGGCCTTTTA
>NW_017728917.1:29440093-29450375 GCF_001723895.1 Crocodylus porosus
GGCTCCTACCCTGGGGGTGTTTAAGAGGAGGTTAGATGCACATCTTGCTGGGGTCATTTGACTCCAGTACTCTTTCCTGCCATGGCAGGGGGTCAGACTAGATGATCTGCTCAGGTCCGTTCCGACCCTAGAAACGACGAAATGACGAAACAGTTGCACCAAGCCTCCTTGCCCTCCTTCTGGGCTTAAGAGGCTGTAGGGGGAGGGCAGCAGGGCAGGAAGCCCCAATCCTGCAGTGGGCAACATACATCCTCCTTCTGCCAAGGGCTCTGCTCCAGCTGTGCCATCCATGTGGGGGGGAGGGGCTGAGGGGGTGGGGAGCTGGGCTCTGCTCTGATCGCAGCAACCACCACCTACCATGGACAGCAGCCAGAGCTCAGGTGCTGCTGGCGGGGTAGGGGGCTGTGGGTTGTGGCTCTGGTCATGTAGCCCTGACAGCTGGGTGCACCCACTGTCAGTGTTGTGGAGGGCGGAGGGCTGCAGATTGTGAGTGGAGGGTATCAGCAGAGCTGGGGGGGTGGGGGACTGTGGGTGGGGAGTGAGGGTCACCTGGAGTGTGGGGGGAGTGCAGGTTGGGAGTGAGGGATCATGCTGAGGAAATGGGGTCATGTTGAGGAAAACTTTGGGAAGCACTGACTTAAAGGGACCATAAATTGAAGTACATTAAAACATTATATGGATGCTTTCATTTAATCAGTTAATGGCCATTTTACTTGCCCAACCCAGCCCCAGAGGTATGACACACTTCAATATAAGCAGTACTAAGTACAGACAGTCAAAAAGCCTGAGGCTGAATCAATTTAATCTTTGCAGATTAATCTAAACTGTGTAGATTGAGTTGATAAGCAAGTGAACAGACATTCACTTCCTATTCTGGAAGTCCAGCTACATGCCTGCAGTGGCTCAGGCCAGAAGCTAGAGGGCAAGGGTAGCTCACGCACACCTCCCTGCTGGGCTGGGGGGGGGGGGGGGGTTGTTGCAGGGGATGTGCAAGGCATCCTTGGATGCTGGGTGACCGTGAGTTAATTTGAATCTGGAAGGGTTTATCTTACACCAGTACTGGCCATTTTGGAAGTGGTTTATGTGCACTGAACTTCTGATCACTATACCAGTTTATATGTAATTTTTGTCCTTAGCCACAATTATTTTCCTTCAGTTTCCTGCTTGTCCTTATGTAAATGTAGTCTTTATACCCAGTCAGTCCCTAGCTTTGTTAGCTGGTCAGCAAAAATGCCAACTGGTGGCTTGGTTAAGCTTTGATTATGTGAATATTTGCAACTATATGACATAAACAGCCAGTACACATTTGAAACTGCCAAATCCCCAGTATTGTAAAAGACTGATAAAATAAAGTTTACCTAGTACTGATGAATCTTCCCACTAATAAATTTCTAAGGACAATGAGCTTTCTCTACTGCCTTTCACTTTCATAGCTGTTTACACCAATACAAAAATTCTTCTTAAAATACTAGCACTGTCTCTCACTTTAGCAAAATGTACACATGTACAAGCGCCCTAAATGACCATTCAGGTAGAAAGGAGCGTGCACTTTCAAAAGTATTTTAGCCTGTTTCCCTCCTCTCCCCTTTCTTTCTTTATGCCAGTAGTGGAACAAAGGATATCTAATAATGGGTTATCCTTCAGCCATGCTGTAGGTACTTAATCTTAGTCTCTGAATTTATGGTGGCATTTTCACAAGACATTCTATAGATTAGATTACAGTTTAATTAATGGCAGTCACATTCTCAGAGATCTGTATTCCAGGATGAACTGGAGGAATTATCCATGTGCAATGATGCACAACCTCTTCAGTTTAGGCATTATGCTCTCACTGGTTCTCAAAATTTTCCATTTTCAGAATGTTTGCCTGTCCAGGATTGCTGGTGCTTTTACTCCTGAGAGCCTCCTTCACAAATCCCTGCCCCCAACAGTGCATGTGCTCCTCTTTGGGTCCTGCATCACTCAAGGTAGATTGTGGCTCTAGAGACCTGGATGCCCTTCCTCTTCTACCTAATGCAACAGAAGAACTTTATCTGCAGTACAACCAACTGAAAACAATACCTGCAGGCTCATTTGACAACCTTTGGACCCTAAAAAGGATCAACCTATCTAGCAACCCATGGCACTGTGATTGTGAGATTCTCTACTTAAAAGTCTGGTTGGAAGACCAAGCAGACAACATGGTTAGCAATAAGGTTATTTGCTTCACTCCACTTTCACTTAATGAGAAAACACTCTCTCAGTTGAGACAGAGTGATTTTACCTCTTGCTCCAGGGCTAGAAGACATTGTTTTGACTTCTTGTTTACTGATGCATTTCTCTTGTTTCTTCTTCTGCTCTTGTTGATTTTACTGATCTGTGGTGTCTTGGCTGCAAAAACACTTAAGTACAAAATGAATGTTTCTAGTGATAACATGGATCAGCCCCCTGCATCACCTTCAATTTCTAATAAAGTTAAGAGAACAATTCTCAATTAAGAGAATAATGTCCTGGACTTTAAGCAGTACATCATGCTAATGACTTGTGTGAGTTAAAATATTAGGTAGGAAAGATGGTTCATTAGAAAAGCATGTGACTGTAAAAAAGAGATGAGAATGGCATATGCAGGGACAATATAAAGCATGACATAACAAGTATAGGGCCTGGCCTTGAAAGCCACAAACTAATGAATTAAATTCTGACCCCACTTAACTCAGCAGGAAAACTACCATTGCCTTCGATGGAGCTGTAAGTCCATGCCAGTTACAGTACTTACTTCCAGGGTTGGTCCTACTGAAATTAATGATCTATACCAGTGCTTTCCAACATTTTTGGGTAGCTCACTTTTTGAATTAAAAAGCAACCCAGGTTCTACCACACACCACCACCCCTCCTCTGGCAGGTCAGTCTGTGGGGAGGCAGATAGAGGTGGAGGAAGAAAAAATTATTTGGGGGCACCCCCTCCACAGCAGGTAAGTCTGTGGGGGAAGGGGCGGAGGAGAGGGGGGACAGACCGAGGCCTCAGTAGTGAGGGAGGGAGCAGGACACAGGTAGGAGCAGGGACTGGGGTGATTGGTGCCCTGGGCCCCACTTACCCCACCACCTGGCCCTGCACAGCAGGGGCATAGGATGGAGTTGTGAGTGACTCTTCCTGGTGGTGCCCAGTGTGGGGAGGGGATGGTGGCTCCCTCCACTGTATGCATGCCAGGAGGGCATGGGGGCTGTGTGCCTGGGATCTGTGTGGGGCAGGTTGCTGCTGTGGGCTGGGGGGCTGCGCCAGGCTCCTCCCAGCACAGGGGTTGGGTTGTGCCATGCTCCACGTGGGCAGTGATTGCGTTGAGAGGGTGGGCTAGGGGTATTATAGCAAATTTTTGGGTAACTTCAGCCTCCCCCCCCACCGTAACCCCAGCTCAGGCCCACTGCTGCCTTGAGTGCAACCCAGCCCAACACTCCTGCCAGGAAAAGCCCAGCACCACCCCAGCCCCAGCTCACCTTCACTCTGCACAGATCTAGGGGCACATACTCACCATGCCCTCACAGGGTGCATGCCCCCTTCTCCCAACACCTCCCCAGATGAGCTACTAGTGGCTCTGTCCCACGCCCTGCCCCGGCTGTGCAGTGCCTGCCCCAGCCTCAGCCCCACTCCCTCCCTTACTGCTGCATGTGTGCCCCTCCCCACCCCTGCTGTAGCTGCCCACACTGCCCCATGTTTGGGAGGGGCACATGCCCCCCGATCTGTGTGTGGGGCAGAGGTGTCTGCTACTGCACATTGGGCTTTGCAACCCAAGCCTCACTGCAGCTTGCTCAAGAGCAGCAACCCGATGCCACGTGCGTTCTGCTGCTGGGCTGAGCCACACCCCCTGCCCACCCAGCAGTGGGATGCACGTGGTGTTGGGCCACTCCTGGGCCAGCTGCAGCAGGGCTCAGGGGGCAAAGTACAGTGTGCAGCAGCAGCTATCTCCGCCCCATGCACAGATGGGGGGGCATGTGCCCCCTGGGCCTCTGCTGGGGTATGCAGTGGCGGGAGCCCCCCATGCCCCTGGATAAGCCACCCAGGCTCCCATCCTCCCACCATGTGGCCCATCCCGGGCCCCACAGCCCCTGCCTGTGCCACACTCCATCCATCACCATGGGGACCTCGATCTGGCCCCCACCTCCTCCTTCTCCCACAGACTGCACATGTTGAGCCTCACCAGATCAAGTGGAAGAAGCTCTGTGATTGACCAGTCAATTGGTGACCACCGATCTACACCTAGTAAAAAGAGCTTGCATTTTTGGGACTTTACTTTTCTGTTGTGCCTTTCATTTGAGTGAACACTATTTGCAGCAAATGAATACTGCCAAGTTTATATAATATTTCAAACAATTTTTATGTCATTTAAGACCGTAGATTTCAAATTAAAATCTATATTTATCATTAATATGTATTTTTTATTTTTCACCTTTCTGTCAGCTTAGACAGTAAAAGTTTCACTTATGCTTCTAGCAACTATGTTACTTTTTAAATGTACTGTAAACATTAAAAATGTTTGAGTTTTGTCTTGGGTGCAAGTGAAACATACAATGTTATTCAAAAAGCAGAGTTCACAGCTCAAAATGCTTTCCATAAGAGACCAAATGAGAAATTCCTAAAATTTTTCAAATTTCAGTTTGGGATTTTGAGTCCCCAAGTTCAATAGCACTTGGTTTCAAGTTTTTCATGCTGCCCATGATGGATCTGTGTTGTTAGTTTGAGCCTATTTCAAGTTACAATCAATGCAAATAAGACAAACTGTACAGAGAGCCTGTTTCTGCTTGAATATTTAATGTTCCTGGATATCTAAGTGTCCTGGAACCAATGCCTGAGATTCATGTATACTTTTGTACATGCCTTCATGTAGTCTGCTCACAATTACTATGTGCATAGAAGGCTTATTTGTAGCTATACTTATGCCCACAAAGATAAGTGCACAAATAAACTTGCACATTAAAAGGCATGAAATCCTTTGCCTTAGGTTTATGAAAAGCAGTACTTTACTATTTAATAAGGTTTATAATAAAAATAGCAAATTGTCTTTTGTTTTCTGAAAATCCATTATTCGTTCATTTCTGATTAAATACAATTTTTGCATCAAGAGCCCTTCCATGAACTTTTCAAGAGTTTCAAAAATAAGTGATATGTATACTGATAGTTTAAGGGTATTGTTGATTTATAAGACCACTAGAAAGAGAAATTTCACACCTCTGTATGTGGCTGTACTGGTGACTCAAATAAATGTGGCTATATCCACTAAACATGTATGAGTGTAATGGATCTCTTACTCCAAGGGTGCCCCCTGGGGGCCCTGTGACCCTTTGCATTGCTCTAGCCCTGGGCTGCCCTGCCATTTTCACTCACCCATCATGCCTAGATGCAATTATTTAGTTGCAAGGGAGGCTGCCTTATAGATCCCAGGGCTAGCCCCAGTTCCTCTAGGTGCCAGTTAGCTCTTCTGAGGCACTAGTTTTGCCTTATGTGGCTCCATCCACCTCTTTACAAAATTCCCATGCCTCACAGGAGTTGCCAATTAATGGCTTCTGTGGGCACTTGGCCCCAATCCAATACTAGGCCACCTCAGGCCTTTGCACGCTTGTTGGGGCTTTGGCCTTCCTGGCTGTGGCAGGCCAGTAGGGAAGCACTCCTGCATTGAGCTGCCTGCCTCACTGCACCCAGCCAAACACCAAGCTCTGAGTGCCTCCCCCGAGGCACCTCACATCTAGCCAATCCCCTTCCTGGAGCGCATCTAAAAGCTTGAGGTACTGCTGCCACCACCCAGACTCAGGTCTTTGTCTGGGCCCTGTGCTGCCCGTGATACCCAGGCCATGTATTGGGATTCTGGGGTGCTTCTATTGGCCTGAAGCATTCACCAGCAGCCTCCCATGCAAGAGGAAAATAAAGTAGTCAAGCCCACCTTAGCAGTTTCCTTCCCTCTTAAGCACACACAGTGAGGCAAGCTAAAATAGATAGATTTATTGATCAAAGAGGGATAGGGTGGGGAAGGAATACCAATAGCAGAATATAGAAAGAAACCCAACTTTAAGTAAACCTAGGTGGCCTGTCAGCCTTTTGAAATGCAACTAGAATACATTAAACTAAGCTTCTAGTTAGGTTTCTGGTAAGTTACTCACTTCTGCATCCTGAATGTGAAAGAGAGAGCTCCAGAAGTCCACACTTGTGTGTGTGCATTTTTAAAATGTCTGCCTCTCCCCTTCTTCTGGAAGGGATCCTCTTAAATAGCTCAACTGACCTCCCCACCTGGAACCAGTCAGGGACAGGTGGCATTTGGTGCTGGCCAATCAATTTGAAAGACATTACAGTTACCTACTGAAGTGACATGGGCTTAAGCCCCTGCCCCCATGTTGTGAGGTCAGAGCTCAAACAGTAGAGGGCCAAGATCCACCTCCTCTAACCTGACATTCCTCCTGTAGGCAGCGAGTTACTGCCTAGCAATGAGATTGATAAACACTTGAGAAAGGAAACAGATAATCCCCAGAGAGAGAGGAGGCTGGAAGGGGATGCTTTCACACTGGCCTCAGCCCTTTTTTTCTTGCTGGCTCCTGTTAGGGTGACTACCCATCCCTAATGGGGCAGGGCAGTCCTGCATTTGTCTTGGATTCACAGCATCTACAGGGGCTGGGAAATAGCAGGTTCCTCCTTGCAGGCTGACAGCATTCCTGCAAGAGCAGCTCCCTCCAGGTAAGTCCAGCAGAGGGCAATGAAAATGGTTAGAGAGCTGAGGAATTATGAGGAACTAAGCTTATTTAGTTTGGAGAAGAGAATACGTGATTTAATGGCAGCCTTCAACTACCTGAAGGGTAGTTTCAAAGAAGATGGAGCTTAACTGTTCTCAGATAACAGAACAAGGAACAGTGGTCTGAAGTTGCACCAAGGGAAGTTGAGGTTAGATATTAGAAAAAAACTCTCTCATGAGGAGATGTAAAACACTGGAACAGCCTACCCAGAGAGGTTGTGGAAGCTCCATCCTTAGAGGTTTTTCAGACCCAAGTAGACAAAGCCTTGGCTGAGCATGAATGATGTGTGCCCCTGGCACATGGGAGGCACAGTGGTAGCAGAAGCGCGGCAGCAGGAGTGTGGCAGAGGTAAGCGGGGAACTCCCACAGACACCACCAGCACTGTCAGCAGTCAGGGGGTGGGGTAGGGTGGTGGTGGGGGGGTTGGCGACCACCTGCAGCCAGCACCAGCAGCGTCAGCAGTGGCTAGCAGGGATCACGGACTGCCCGCAGACACTGCTGGCGGTATTGGTGATGGAGTGGCAAGCGGTGACTGCTTGCAGGTGCCACCAACAGTGTTGGTGGTGCCATTTGTAGGGGGTGCACCGCCACACTCCGGGGGTGCACGTGAACTCATGTGCACCCCTTATGCATTGCCCCCGTAACTGGGGATGGTCCTGCTTTGAGCAGGGGATTGGACTTGATAATTTCTGAGGTCCCTTCCAACCCTCGTTTTCTATGATTCTATGACACAGTGACAAATGCAAATCCTTTCAGTACAGAACTCAAGACACCCAGTATGTGAAGCACGGAGCTTTGTAGAAAAAGAAAATTGGATAAAGTAATATTTTGTAATCGAAACATGAACAACTAAATGGTTCAATAATTGAAACAAGCTGTCACAGAGCGGGCCCTAGGAGCGGCTGTGATCTCTCTAGCGCCCCCTACCATGCCAAGTTAACTGTTAAGCACCCTCAGTCTCGCCCGCCATGTCTTGGTGTTATATATCTTTTAAGGGAGGCTGCCTTACTGTTCCCTATGACACGGTGCTCTGTTCGTCCTGGCCCCTATCCTATGAGGGGTGACCCGGTGCGCCCCAGCCTTATGGGCTATGCGTGCCTCTAACCTCCCCTTTAGCATGCCCCTAGCCTCGCAGATGTACCAGACGTTGACTGGTCAGTTTACTCTCTGCGCCCTGACTGGCGCTCTTGGGCTTGCCACACAACTGGCGCCTCCCGCAGGCATTCTGGCCTTGTCACTCAACCGGTGTCCTGGCTAACCCCCTGGGCTTGTCACGCAACCAGCGCCCTTACTGGCACTCCCAAGCTTGTCACACAACTCGTGCCCTCTTACCGGTTCCCTTGTATTCGCTAGCCCACTATGGCCGGCTCACTATGCTTGCTCCTTTAAGTTCCTCGCTAAGCTCGCCCCTCTGGGCTTGTCTATACACTCGCCCTGCTGGGCATCTCAATAAGTTTGCCCCTGCTGGGATTTCCAATAGGTAGTTCCCCACTAGGGTCTGTCTCACCACAGTCACCACGGATTCCCCCCCCCCCGTAGGGTTTGTCTCTGCGCTCCCCGCATTTTTGCCCCGACTGGGCTTCTCCATGGTCACCGCGTGCCTCCCCACAGGGTGCTACCCTGCTGGGGTTTCGTCACCCTCCTCCCACAGTAAGTTCCCCTCACTGGGGTCTCATGCCCCCTCTGGGGCCTGCCCCGCACTTCTCACGCTACTCGCCCTCTCTGGGGCCTCTCCCACGCTCCTCATGCTACTCGCCCTCTCTGGGGCCTCTCCCACGCTCTCTCACCCTCTCTGGGACCTTGTAAAGTACCATCCCACAGGGCTGGGATCACTAGGAACCCCCACACTATTGGGTAGCTCCCCTGAAATTATCCCGATAGCCACCCCCACTGGGGTTGGGGTCGAAACACCCCCACACACAGCGCTCTCTATCGCGCTAATTATCCTGATAGTCACCTCCACTGGGGTTGGGCCACCCCGAAACACAGTGCTCTTTACCGCACTGGGAGCACCCCCACCTTACTGGGGAGCTCCTAATGAGGCCTCCTCGCACCCCTACAGCCTCACCCGGTCCTCCGGCATAATGATAACAAACTAGCAACATAAAGCCCTGAGCCAACCGGCTACAACCCAAAAGAAGCCACCCGGCTATAACCTAAACTGTGCGCCACCTAGGCGGTCCCTCACCTCTCTGCCAGGGTTCTCTTCACCCCCTCCCATCATTATATGAATGCTGGAGCGTTCTGGCTGCCCTGCTTAACTCTGGTCTGGTCTGGTCTGGTCTGGTCTGGTCTGGTCTGGTCTGGTCTGCAGCAGCAGAGCTCCTGCTCCTTAGGCTGCCAGAAGGGAACTAAGTCTGGTCTTGGCCTGTCTGGTTATAAAGGCCAAGGCCTGCCCCCTCCTGGTCAGCTGACCCAATCTGTTGCTTATGCAACCCCCGGCTGTGCTGCCCTATTGATTGACAGCTAAGCCCACATCGCCATCACTAGTAGCAAGCACCCTAGTTCTCCGCTACAGTCCTTCCCCCTTAAGTTCTTAACCTTCATTAAGAGCGGGGCACACCAGTGACCAGTGACACAAGCATTTACTACGGAATTTTTAGAGGTTTAGGGTAAATAACTGGGCTCTTATTTGTTGAACATTCATTGGAATTATATGGGTCTCATAGGAGTTTTTTTCAGTTATTTTCTCCAACTAATGTTCTGAGAACATGTGTATCTCAGATTTTTGGGTCTCCATTTTAAGAGGTACTAATTCCCTGTGGCTTCACTTAAGGTTGACAAGAACTGAAGTTGCACAGCAATTCTGGGGCATGTTAAGCATCCCAGAGTTTTCCACACACACACACACACACACCACTGTTTCATAATACAACCCAGAAACTTCTCTGTTTTTATATACCTTGTTGAGTACAGTACAGGCTGTAAAGGATATTTAAGTCACTCCCTGGAGCCTGGACAACTCAGTGAGCTAATAATAGAGAAAGGCTTTGATCTTATTAGTGGTCTCCCTTTGAAGCTTGGCATTTACTATAAGTAGATCAATTTCTGCAACAAACTATGTCAGTATGGTTTCTGATTCCAATCCAGCCTAGGATGATAGAAAATCTTTGCCACTCCTAGTGGTGGCTTCAGTCATTTGAAATTAGTAATGGTACCTCCTAGTAGGCAGGTATTCATATTTCACTTAAGATTGCTCTGCCAGTGTTTTATTTTTATGAAACTGGGAGGAGAGGCATAGCCAAAAATCACAGCAGTCAATCTATTGCTACTAAAGTCACACACACACAAAAGTGAGATGTATTTGCCTCATTACAGTGCTGCTGTTGCTATTTTTCTTTTTCTATATTCTGATTACTCAACCTTGTTGGAAGTAAGTGTGTGTGGAAGGGATTCATAGATTTCATAGATTTCATAGACATTAGGGCTCGAAGGGACCTCAGAAGATCATCGAGTCCAGCCCCCTGCCCAAAGGGCAGGAAGTCAGTTGGGGTCATAGGATCCCAGCAAGATAAGCATCCAATTTACTCTT
>NW_017728917.1:29549100-29560726 GCF_001723895.1 Crocodylus porosus
GAGGAAATTGGATGCTTATCTTGCTGGGATCCTATGACCCCAGCTGACTTCCTGCCCTTTGGGCAGGGGGCTGGACTCGATGACCTCCCGAGGTCCCTTCGAGCCCTAATGTCTATGAAATCTATGAGATATGAGGGGCAGTGGTCAGAGGACAAATTTAAAGATAATAATTTGATTCTATGCATGGAAGATTATAATGAACTTTATAAACTTCTATGTTTAGAATCTAATTATTGGGGGGGTCATCTTAAATTGGTTGCATCTTGGATTCGAGTAAATTTGGTATTAATGATAATGTATTATCTAATCATTCACACTAAGTCACATACTGAACTAAAGGGTTTTTTGTGAGGACGTGTACACAGATGTAAAGGTGAAATATAGCACACTGGTCTCAAGTACCTTAATATATCAATGTTTTGAAGCCATTCATTTTGTCCAACAGAAGAAGAAGACAAACATTAAATTGCTTTGGGGTGTAGATCATCCATTGTGATCTTATTTTTGAGTCAGGAACAATAACTCTCATCAAGGAGATCACACTCTTGTTGTTTCTAGAGCTCTGCTGTCTTCCTCCTTACCTTGGATAGAAACAACTCCAATATGAGAGGTACGGGCATAACACCAACAATCACAATACTGTTCCTCAGCATGCATTTATACCATTGAAGTTAATAGAAGCATCCACATGTTTAAAGCAAAGCACATGCTCTCTGCAGAAGGGGCCATTTGTGCGGCACCAAGTACAGTGGAGCTGTAGTCCATGACTAGCTATCCTAGGCATTATCAATGAATTAATTATTTACATCATCGTAAACTGAAACCAAGGAGACTCAGGATAAAAGGCAGCATTTTTTATCTGTTTGTCAGCTTATGGATCTATAGTATTCAACTTCCTCTTATTGATGTCATTTCTGAATTAAATCTTAAACTGTCTGTGCAGTATGCCTTACTCTTTGGGAGAAAGAAGAAGTGCAAATGAAAGAAAGGTGTGATGCACTTCTTGGAATTGCACTGGCCCATATGTAAAACATTACAAATATCTTTAGTACTGTGTGTTGCATTAGGCAAATATTTATTTACTTATAATGTATTGTATAGACGGAGGCATAATTTAATCAGCAGAAAATGATCCTCTTAAGACCATTTTGGATGACAACTCTCTAATGTGCACTGGCTAGTGTTTACACAAGATGGAACTTTTAGAAAAATAAAGCATGCAAACCAGATGAAGTAGACCTACTTAAAAACAAAGGAGAAAAGTAGATAAATAAGGATATCAGTAACTAGCTCACTTCTGGGTCACTGGTTCAAATCTTTACCAGGCTGGCATAATTAGAATTTACTGCCATCCACTGGTTATTACATTTTGGACAGAATTTTATTTCCCCTAGCAGACAACCAAAGTGGCATTTGCAGTCAATTTGGAGTTACCATACTAAATCTGCAGTCAGTTTGGAGTTATCAGTCAGGAAGCTCAAAGTAGGTGCATCTACATGTGCTATTAAGGCACATTAGGCTTACTGCACAGCAAAATACTGAGCAGTAAGCCTTCCCTGCGAGCATGTCTATGTATGTATTCTGTTGGGAGCAGATTTGCTCCCAATGGGAGCAGCTTGGTACAGGGCTGCTCCCACTCTGCTCTCTCCCCTGCAGCAGCCAGGGGGAGCTCCTGGCTCCCTGGGGTGCTAGTCTGGGGGATGGCAAGAGGCACGGGCTGTCTTCTGCTGTCTTCTGGCCCCATGCACATCAGGATGTGACCTGATGTGCATGGGGCTGGGAGACAGCTGCCACTGCAGCTGGCAAAGCTCTCTTGACCCTGTGCACATTGGGACACCCAGCTGCCAGTGAGCCCCTTACCAGGTGGGGCTTCCCTACCTGGCAGGGAATTTGCCAGGAGCTGTCCCAGGTGTTGGGTAGCTGCTGGTAAGCCCTCTGCTGTGTGAATCCCCTTGCTCAGCAGGGGGCTGGCCAGGAACTGCCCTGCAAGCAGGACACCTGCCAGAGAGCCCTGTGCTCCCTGCGAGACAGTTCCTAGCTAGCCCCCTGCTAAGTGCGGAGGGGGAGGGGCATGAGGCTTGCCAGCAGCTGCCCTACTTGGGTTTCCAGTCCCTGCTTCCCCTACCCCAGAGCAGCTCTGTGTGGCACACAGCTGGGAACTCCAGAGAGTGAGAAGGGGCTGGAGTTCCCAGCTGTGTGCTGCACAGAGCTGCTCTGGGGGCCAGACAGGGACTGGGTTCCAGCCCCCACTCTCTCCAGAGCTCCCAGCTTCATGCTGGGAGCCAGGATGCGGGCACAGAGTTCCCAGTCCTGGCACTGATCAACTCCCAGCTTCTGGGGGGACCTGAGAACTGAGCAGTGCCAGGACTTGGGACAGAGAATGTAGTCTCCTGTGGCCCCCAGTCACGGTCAGCATCTACAAGTGCAGTACTGTGCAGTAACTACTGCACAGTTAACCTAGCACCTGTATTTACAGGTACTAGCTAACTGCACAGTAGCCTAATTTACTGTGCTGTAAATGCCCTTCCCGTGTAGAAGGTGACACTTTATTTTACTGAAGAGTAGATTAGTCTATTGCACAGTAAAGTATGTTGTGTAGATGTGTCCAGTTTCTCACAAGCTATATATTGGTTCTCTACTACATGAAATAAAATTCTACCCTTCATGTATGAGACCCCAACCCTCTGTCCAGAGTTTCTGATCAGATAATCTAACAAATATATTCTGAATAAAAATTCAATATTATCACTTAGTATCAAAGACAAGGAGAGGAAAGCTTGGGAAAGAATAAGCAACAAGTGGATAAATCATCTACCCAGAAATGTACAAATCAAAACAGCTTGTGTTTGTTCCTGAAGTGCAATAGTTTCCTTCCAACATTAAAAGCATGCGAGAAGGACTAATTCTTATTGTTTGATATATCAGTGACTGCCAGAATAGTCACAGTGAGAACATTTTCTGCTCAATTCTGGTTTGCTAAAACATAAATAAAAGCTATTGTGCAACAGGAACTATGGCAGGATAATCTGGAATGGAGATGAGTGCCCAGGAGGCAAGGCCTACACGTCTGCATGAATGCATCACCTAAATCAGCAACAATGATTTTCAGCCATTAACCCCAGTTCAGAAAAGTATCCCTGCATAGGAAGGGCACCTAAGAAGATGTTTAAATCTTAATGAAGTACATAAAACCCAAACATATTTTGAAGTGCTTCTTTGATGCCATATTTTCCTGCATATAACATGTACCTTAAAACCCCCCCCATAAAACCAACTGCTAGAGATTGGAGGGTGCATTCTATGTGAGGAAATACAGTAACACCAGTTTCTGCCTCTTGAGCTTTGGCAGGACAAAAGTCTGCAAAAGATACAGTGGGAACAGAACAATGAGCAGCTCCTGTTCAGTTACTTACTGCAAGGAAAGATCTTTTTTCTTCATTCTACCTTTCCAAAGCAAGGTACATACCTCATTCTAGAGTGAGCTATATGAAAGACAATATGGCAATTAAGGACATATGCACATGCTTACATGCTGCCTATATCAGTGCTATTAACAATGATCCTAATTGGAATAAACAGCTTGGAAACAGATCTATTTGCAAGATCACTGTTAGAAAGAATACAGATGTATACTCCTGATGCTTTTGTTGTGCAATGGACACCTTAGGGGTCACTTATGGAGAAAAGTAGAATTTGGTGCATTATGACAGTTTTTTGGCTCATACATGTTTGCTTAGGCTAGAGAATATATTTTAAATACAGCTTTTGGTTATTTTAGTCATTTCAATAGCTACAAGCATCCCAACCATATGTTGGGAGTAAAGCACTATGTTAATGGAAATGTTAAATCCCACATTTGTTTGAAATAAATATTTATCATTGTACAGAAAACTTTAATATATGTTAGTAACATGCAAATTCCTAAAGCATTTGTGATTTTCAGTGTGTGGTAAAATCTCAGCTGCCAGATTCAAAGGCTGTACATTATTACCTACAGACAGGGACCTACTGAACTCCAGGTGGCTGCTGGCCAATTTTATGGGGAAAACATGGGCCTGGCAGCCATTTTCATGGGTGGAATACAGCAGCCCCCCCCCATTGCCTTTGCTTGGCCAAGGGGCCCCAATGGCCAAGCCCCTTACTGCTGATTAGCTGCAAGGGCTGTCTGTCATGTGGCCGCACTGTTGACAGTGGAGGGGATGGGAGCCATATGATGGACAGCCCTTACAGCCAATCAGCAGCAAGGGATGGGGTGGCCTCCATCTTGGGCCCCTCCCTGCCTGGTGGGCTGTGCAGCTGGGCTGCAGTATGGTAAGGACAGCTGACTCCCTCTGGGTAGTCAGGTTTTTTTTTCAGTAAGTTTTTTTTCCTTTTTTTGTGGATTTTGCAGGCAATGCCAGATTTCTTAAAATCCATAATATCTTCTGTTGCAGGGCACTAAGGTGTGCCTGGTCCTTTAAAGGCAAAAACTGCCTAGAGAAAAGGAATTACTAGCACCTGCACCCATCCAGCTGACGGGAAGAAGGCAGGGCCCTGGGCACAGATAAGCCCCAAGGCTGGGATGGGAGGCTGTAGTTTCCTAGCAGCTGCCAGGGGAAGGAGCTTCTGAAGACAAGAACTGCCCAGAGATGCTGTGGCTGCCTGATATGCTGCTTACAGGACTAATGGGGCTCCAGGAGCTCATCAGGTATCCTGGGCTGCGAGGCACTTAATGCTCAGGGAGAAGTTTGCCTCTTTTAAAGAGACAGAGTGCACCCTGCACTGTTGGTATTATGTTATAGCCCAGGGCCTCATATTTTGGTTGTTGTTTGTACTCCGGTGGACTGGTCTGAGGCTTTTGGAGAGGAGGAGACCTCGTTGGGGCACACTACTGTGAAGAACCCCAGCACCAGATGGAGCAGCGAGAGGGCTGCAGAGAGCCCAGTGCCAGATGGTACAGCGATAGGGCTGTGGAGATCCCAGCACCAGAGGGTGCAGCAATGGGGGGTGTAGAGACCCAGTGTTAAAGAAGGTGCTGCTGCAGGGGGTGTAAAGACTTCATCACCAGAAGGCACAGCTACAAGTGCCCAGGACCTAGTGACAACAGGAGGCTGAGCTAGATGGAGGCCTCATAAAAAGGGACAATGTTTAATTACCACCTGTGAGGCATGGGGCATGGTAAAGGCGAGGTTTTGGAGCCACATATTTAGCCCATAAGGCTTGGGGTGTCCCATGAGTCACCTACTGAGAGTGAGGCCCATCAAGGGGTCCAATAACCCACAGGGTTTAGCGGGGTCCATCAGGACCATGACTGAGCTGTTACTTGAGGGCAACCTCCCAGTTTATTACTTTTACTAGCAAGACATGGCAGACAAAATTAGAAGGCACCCATAGGGTGGAGCCAGCATGGTCACAGAGCCTAGGGATGTCATGGCTGTCCCTGGGGACCCCACACTGTGACATCCACAAAATCACATTTCAGTAGGTCCCTACCTACAGATTTTTCATATTGAGGAACTTGAAGGAAGTAAGATTGTGTGATGCTGGCTGGCAGGAAGGGCTCATCTGGGGAAGTATCATATCTGGAATCAACAGGAAACATAATGCTTGTTTCTGTACCATTAGAGTCAATGGAAGCCTTGCAACTAAATGCAGTGAGCCTAGGTTTAAAGCTGTGCCCTTTAGGTAGCACATTAGTGATCATACATGTGCTAATATGACCCTGTTTACCCTATTATGCACAGCATTTTGGTTCCACTGAGAAAATGGCCTGGGAGAAACCATTCTAAGATGGTATATCTTTGAACAAATTACTGTTGGGAAAGTCCTGTATAAATAATAACTGTATAGTTTTTATGAAGGTAAAGCAATATGTTGTCATAGACTTATTCTTGAGTGCAGTTTTATATGTAATTGGTACAAATATATCAGATTACAGTACAAATTATAGTATTTAAGGCTGTTGGGTAATTAATTTTTCAGCATGGTTTGATGACATAGGGTGTGACATGGGGACAAGCACTGTGCCCAGTGGGGCTTCTCCATGGCTGGCCGGGATCTGTCCCTGTTTGGGGCAGGTCCCAGGCAGCTCCAGGCTGCACCCCTCCCTCCCAGCTGTTTCCCAGTCCTGTGCCCTGATCAGGCAATAGGGGCAAGGGCTGGGAAAGAGCTGTGGGTAATGTGCAGGTCCCAGCCCCCTGCTCCAATCCACGAGAGGGGTAGCTAGCAGTGAGACCATGGCTCGGTAGGGAATCCCCACACAACCAGGAGCAGCTGGGAGCTGTCCCACTTGTGGGGCAACTAGGAGCTGCAAGCCCCCAGCTGGGTGGGGAATCCCCACTCAGCCAAGGGCAGCTGGGAGCTATTCTACCAGTGGGGCAGCTAATAGTGAGCCCCTAGCTGAGTAGGGAATCTCCACTTAGCTGGGGGCTTGCTGCTAGCTGCCCCACCAGCAGATCAGGGTAGGGGACTGGAACCTGCCTCTTCCCCTCAGCACTTTCCAAGCCCCATGCCTCGATTGCCCAATTGGGGCATGGGGCTGGGAAAGAATTGCAGGACTGGGACCTGGTCCAGACTGGGACAGTTCCTGGCCAGCCCCAGGCTGCTTAGGGAAGTCTGCATGTGAAGCCCAGAGCTGGCTGGAACATACCCTGAAATGATCACAATGCTGGGGCCAGGAGCTGCCTGCTGCTGGGCAGAGGGACATTGTCTCAGCCAGGTTCTGAGCTCAGAGCCTGCCCCAGCAGTAGGCAGCTGCAAGGGGAAGGGAACTATCTCCCTCCCCCTGCTGCCCAGATGACTGGGAACAAATATGATGCCAGTCAGCTGTCTACACGTACATTACTACACATTTGCAGTTAGCAGATTAACCATGGAGTAGACCAATTTCCTACGCAGTAAGCAACTGCACTTGTAGATGGTGATGCTTACTGTGCAGTAAATTGGTATACTGCACAGTAAAGCATCTTGTGTAAACGCGCCCATGGTGTACTATATAAATCTTAGCATTCAATGTAATCCATAGATTGGAAAATTCAGAATGCCAGCTTGTTTTTTACCCATCTCCATATTCAAATTGGAATTTAGGGGCCTAATGTGGGTGTTTGAAACCTAACTTATCACACTGGCATTTGAAATTGAACTCAAGTTTTCCTAATGCATTTTCAAGAAAACAGTTTCTATCACATCCTCTGCAATACCTGCAAAAAGATTTTTTTATTTATTTACACAATAATATGTACATTTGGCTTATTTCAAATAGTTGATCAGTAAGAATGAGTTCTTTCCAAAAACCCAGTGACATGGTATAATAAACCTGAAGGCTAGGGCTAGGGGAAAAAGTACCTTCAAAACTGTTCTATGCAGAAGATTGATTGATTGATTTTTAAAACAGAACTATTCACAAAGCACTTAGCCATTTATGGGGGGGGGAAATTTCCATAAAAATACTGAATGCCCATATAAGAAGTTTAACCAAAAAGCAAAATATTTTCAAACTCTATTGACTTGGAAAGGATGCAAAGGTGCATAATGGAGGTTGCAATTCAGTTACCTCATTTTCCCAGTCTCAATGGTCCGGCTGACCAAACCAGAATATTGCAGTTTCTTGCATGCAACATGTACCCTTTTCCCTAAAATCAGCCCCCCAAAATAGGGGTGTAAGTATTAAGCAAGGATGCTGATTTTCTGATTGGAGATAGAAGAACCCTGCTTTGATTCCTGCTTCACAGTGCAGCAGCTCTTGTATTATGATTCAGGGAGCTAAGGGAGTCAATTGACTTAGTGGCTCATTGTTCTACACTCTAGAGGCATTAATAATCATCACTCTTTTTTAATGGTCTTGATGTTCCACTAACCAAGCAAACCTTTCTTAAGGCAATTTTACTGTCTGCTACCTTGCCCTGGCAGGAACTCCCAGGAGGAGAGTTTCTTCTCTGAGTCTACAGGGCCTATGCTCTATTAGAGCAGGGTGGTAAGCAGTGGCCTGTAGGCAGAAGGCTGGTATGGAAGGTTGCAGCAGAACTCTGTTTCTTTCAGATCCCTGCACACAGCTGCCTCTCAAGGCTGGATTAGGAATACTGAGTCTATCTCTTTTTGTTGTAACTGTTCATAAATTGTGTGCAGGCTGTTTAAACTGTTTCATTTTGGCAGCACAACTGCCAAAGGAAGGAACCCTCTTATGTATGCTAAGCATGGGAAACTTTATAATACCCCCAGCCATAGTGCTTGAGGCCTCAGTGTCTGATATGCCTCAGTTCCAAGCTTGAGGGACATCCAACTACCAAGGTACTGCCATACTACAGAACATGCCTACATCATCCTACAAAGGAATCAGTAACAGTTCCGATGTCCTCACACAACGTAGAACAACACTGTGTTACCGCAAGAGTCCTATACAACTCAATGAATTCCAAAATACTGATTCTAAAGATGAAATTTTCTCAGCAGAGTCATATTTTAATCCCTCAAAATACTAAATTTAATTCAAAGTCCACCATATACCTGAAATATTTAATTATGTTCTCTCACATGCACAGTACCTGGGAACAGAGAGATTTTCTTACCCCTCTCCCCCAATGCACACCTCAGTTGAAGTACTCATAATGAATAGCATTTACAGAGTTTTAAAAGAGTTCTGGTTATTCATACTTGCCTGGGAAAGAAATGTCCAGTGAAGCCAGTATTCAAAGGGATATGATTATAAGATGGAGGAAATGTCCATTGGGGATCCCCAGAGGGCTGACAAAGACTGAGATTTCCATTTATCTTTGTATACACTGGGTTAAGATTTATGGTCTCCTGTTACTAATTTAGGGCCTTTTGTGTCATTTCATCTGGTTTCTCATGGTGGCTCTGTGACTATGATCTCCCATGAAGTGAAAAGCCTGTGTACTACCTACTACTTTCATTGTAGGTGTAGTAACAAGAAGTGTAAAAAGTGTTGTAATCATCACCCCACCTAGGCTGCCTATTTACAAAGAGGTTAGTACTTCTAGCAGTTTACATTAGATTCCCTTAACTCTTTCAAAGTGCTTATAATAAGACAGTCTGCACACTAGACATTTATAAAATGCTGAGTTATTGGAAAGATTAACAACAAGAATAGCAGTAATTAGAACTTGAAGGAAAGGGCAGCTAGAATTCCCATGAGAAGATAAATCATGGATAAACTTCATAGACCCTGAAATGTTTTCTTTAACATATGTGAAAATTTTGTCAACAAACGGCTGTTCTGAAACTGGATCAACATTGGCACCTAGTGGCCAGAGATCCCCCAGGGAATTTTTCTCACCCTGAACTCCTTCACTCTTCCTCAAAAATCTATCTGGTAAAATGTGACAGAAAGATTTTCCGAACAGGCAGCTAATTACAGCTAATTCTTTGTAGACCTGCTTTGTGTCGTAGAATGCATCAGAAAGTGCTATGTGTAAGTTCTTTTGCATTGACAAGAACTTAGGAGTGACCATTCTATTGGGTATTGGGTAATACATTTCCAAAATTATTTCAGTTCTGTTTTATTTTAAGACCACCCTTACAGTTTCCTACTTTCCAAACTAGTGAGGAGGCTTCGAGACTGTCCATCTAAACTTTAAACCTTTACATCATTGTTTTTTATATTCTTTCTCCTAGTGTGACTCCAAACTTCTTGTAGAACTTTGCTGAAACTAGATTCTCATTCATCTCCCTAGTAGTAAAACTAGAAGCTGTTATCTTTACATTGTTATAGGATCTGGAGGATCCTAGGGCCCCCAAAGCTATAGTCTATCAACTGAACAACTAAAATACAATTACCAAATTTAAGATAGTTGGACAGGGTTTCTACGAACCTCTTCTGGGCCTGAAAAGCTCATAGAACTTATTTATAAACAATGTTTTTAAAATGTCAGTAAAAATCCAGCAGAGCCAAACAAACAAAAAAGACTCTTGATCAATTCACATCAAGTTTTGTCATTAGCTATATGACAAAGTTATCATGACAATAGGTCATTCACCACCAAAAATGTCTTTCCAACTATGATTAGGTCCACAGATGGGACATTACTTTGTCACTGAGTTGTATTCCTGAAAATTCACACTGACCTCCCCATTGTCCAGTGTATTGCTATGGTCTTGTTACACCTCTGATTTTGTTAGCAGTAGTCTGGCCTGTTTTCTAGACTACACATGATACAAACCAGGCTGAGATAATATTATAAGGATAGTAACATAAATTATTGTTGTACATGGCAAGGATGTTTGGTACAGGCATTTAAGGAACAGAGGAAGGAAGAAACAGAGAGAGCAATTACTAAATTAATTTTATAGGATTTCTCAGCTTGTAAAAACTTGGGATAATTTCCTTTATACCATTAGGATGACCATGGGTGACTGGTGCCTTCTGAGTTGGGGGGCATATGCCCACCCCAGTGACCAGTCAGCTGGCCCTGCCCCCGGCTGGTCACACATGCTGACCTGGAAATGCCAGCGATGCACCCAGAAGAGCCAGCACTTCCCCTGGAGCCCCCACTCTCTGGCTGGTGTTCTCAGGGGGGCACCAGTACTCCCACCTGCCCCCGCTGCCCATTGTCTAAGTGAGGAATGCTGGCTGTCAGGGGGTGCACCAGCACTCTCAGGGGGTGCATGTGCACCCCCTACACGTTGCCACTGAGGACAGTAATCCATTTTTTTCTTATTGTCCAGGTAGCCATTTTTTTGGTTATGACAGGGCATTTTTGGCATGTATGCACCAAAAGGATTCTGTTCCTGGTCACATAGCCCTGTGCATATGGATAATTAAGTATGTGCAGGTACACTGGTGAGCTGAATATGCAGAGTAGAAGCCATAGCACAGATGTAAGCGCCTTATGAATGTGTAGCAACCTTAGATGCCTGAAAATGGATTCAGCCAAAACCCATGGCTACCAGATTGAGAAGAAAAAGAGGGGTGGGTGGGATTTCAGGCCTCCCCTTATGCAGAGGTAGTTTGAAGCAGGGTGACCCTGCCTTCACAGCATAACATGCCAACCAGTATACAAGAGATCATCCATCATTCAAACTTGTCTCTGATACTCCTTTATACTCCTTTTGAAGCCAAGTCACTAACGTAGTTATTGGGGGGGGGGAAATGCATGGAGAGCAGTGTAGGAGGAATCATCTGCTTCATTGGGAGCAAGGACCCATCTAGAACCCAGAGCTCCTTCACTGAGCCATACACCCTCTTTGTGCCTTTCCTTGTGATCCCATATATCTCTAACCTACCTCCCCCAAGCCTGTGCTTTTCCTGGCTAAAGAGCCCCATAGCTCTCAGCCTGCTGTCATAAGGTCTGTTTTCCTGATCATACGCGTGGCTCTTCTCTGGATTCTCTCAAGCTTCTCCACATCCTTTTTGAGTTGTGGGGCCCAAAACTGGTCCTTGGGCCTGCACTGTTCAACATCTTCATCAGCGACTTGGACAAGGGGGTAAAAAGCACACTGTTCAAATTCACAGACAACACTAAGATGTGGGGGGAAGTGGGCATGCTAGAAGGGAGGAATAGGTTGCAATCAGACCTAGACAGGTTATAGGAGTGGGTAGATGAGAACAGGATGGGTTTCAACACTGACAAGTGCAAGGTACTGCACCTGGGGAGGAAGAACCAGCACCATACCTACAGGCTGGGGAACTCCC
>NW_017728917.1:29560916-29577072 GCF_001723895.1 Crocodylus porosus
AATAATGGTCACAAGTTGGCAGAGGGTAGATTTAGGCTAGATATCAGGAGGCGCTACTTCACTGTCAGGGTGGCCAGGAGCTGGAATCAACTTCCAAGAGAAGTGGTGCTGGCTCCTACCCTGGGGGTCTTCAGTAGGAGGCTGGGCCTTCACGTAGCTGGGGGGTCCCTGTTCCCCCGAGCACTACCAGGAGTGACAAGAAATAATGGTCACAAGTTGGCAGAGGGAAGGTTTAGGCTAGATATCAGGAGGCGCTACTTCACTGTCAGGGTGGCCAGGAGCTGGAATCAACTTCCAAGAGAAGTGGTGCTGGCTCCTACCCTGTGGGTCTTTAAGAGGAGGCTAGATGAACACCTTGCTGGGGTCGTTTGACCCCAGCATTCTTTCCTGCCCATGGCAGGGGGTTGGACTTGATGATCTGCTCAGGACCCTTCCAACCCTACAGACTATGAAACTAACTATGAAACTATGAAGTAGTCACTGGCACAGTTATAGGCCGTTCATTCCCTTGGCTGCTTACTAACCTGGAAGTGGCCCTGACCTAGCCATCAGCACCAGGTTGCAGTCCTATAATTCTGCTTGGCCCCAATCTGAGTAACAGAAGTTGGGAACCTTGTTCAATATAGGTATAGTTGGGGTTTTTTTGTTTTGTTTTGTTTTTTAAAATTTGTATCCTAGGCCAAATTAGCCAAAACGAATTCCAAATCCAAGAGTCCAGACCCATACATAATTGGCCCTACTACTAGCAAATATCCTCCACCCATGCCTGGGGCTTCAGATGCTTCCAAATCCTTTGGCAGGCATCCTACTTGCAGACCCAAGCCCAGAGGCTTGGGGTTCGGATGCCCCCCAAGTTTCGTTTGCCCTTAGCTATAAGGGGCTTGGAGCAAGCAAGGGAGGAGACTCCCATTTCCATAATGTGGACTTAAAGCCACTTAAAGCTGCTACACCTTGGCGAGTACTGAACCACTGCAGAAGAACAGTTTTCCTATGGCACGCTTCAGGAAAACTGTCTTCATGGATACAGATACTTCAGAACCAAGGAGGTGATATTTCCCCTCTATTGGGTGCTGGTCAGACCACAGTTGCAGTACTGCGTGCAGTTTTGGGCGCCACACTTCAAGAGGGATGTGGATAGCCTGGAGAGGGTCCAGAGAAGGACCACTCACTTGATTAAGGGCTTGCAGGCCAAGCCCTGCGAGGAGAGACTAGGGCACCTGGACCTCTTCAGCCTCCGCAAGAGAAGGTTGAGAGGCGACCTTGTGGCTGCCTATAAATTCATCATGGTGGCACAGAAGGGAATTGGTGAGGCTCTACTCAGCAAGGCGCCCCTGGGGGTCACAGGAAATAATGGCCATAAGCTAGCAGAGAGCAGATGTAGACTGGACATTAGGAGGCACTTCTTCACAGTTAGAGTGGCCAAAATCTGGAATGAGCTCCCAAGGGAGGTGGTGTTCTCCCCTACCCTGGGGGTCTTCAAGAGGAGGTTGGATGGGCATGTGGCTGGGGTCATCTGAACCCAGCACTTTTTCCTGTCTTTGCAGGGGGTCAGATTCAATGATCTATTGAGGTCCCTTCCGACCCTAACATCTATGAATCTATTAATCTATAAGATACATAGTATTTCCCCTGTGCATATATGTGCCAGCCAAGTTAAGAAACAACTACGCTTGTCCTGAGCCTTCAAGAAGTATAGTTGTTTTGGGTTGGTTTTTTTTTTTGAAGCATGCCTTCTTTGATTGGTGCTCCACTCCTGCTCAGTCTCTCAGGCATGTCATGGGCTTCTCCTTGCTCTTCTTAAATCTGGAGAAGTAGACCACTCCTCCCCCTCTGCCACCCAGGTCGCCCTGGCCTAGACGATCTTTTTCCTGGCCTCTTCTTGGTACCAGGTCCCAATCTGGGCCTTTACCTCACACATTTCCTCCCTCACATCCCATCCTGCTGCCGCTTGCCTGTGCAGGTCCTGTAACTTATGGGTCAGGCATTCATGCTGCCTTCCATGGGAGAAAGCTAGCCACTTGCTGGCTTTCTAGAAGAAAACTTTGGTCCTGTTTTTGATGCTGGCCCACCACTGTGTTTGATTCAGGTACAGGCTCTTGAGGGTCCTCCAGCCTGCATAGTACTCTCTGTAACTGCTGTGTCTTTTCATCTTCCAAAAGCCTGGTGTTTAGCTTCCATACCTCCTTACCCCTCTCCAGCTGACCTCCCATTTCTGCCCGGATTGTGAGGAGGCAGTCATCCGAGAAACAGATGGATATGAAGTGGCTCCCTTTACCTTTCACCCCTTGGGGAGGAAGACAAAATCTATCTGGGTTTTGATTTGCACTACTGGGTCCACTTGGATGAAATTCCCACTGGGGCCTTGGGCTTTTTTTTCAGTGTCTCCTAGACTGTGGTCTTCGATCAGCTGTTTCAGTAGCCTGGAGGATCTGTCTGTGGGCTCTGCTGACTCTATCTTCCTTGTTGATGACACAGTTGAAATCCCCTGAGATGATTACCAGCCAGCCACGTGGCATTGTTAGGGCCATTGTACAGGAAATCATACCTTGCCTTGGCTTTGGCTGGTGCGTACATGCACAGGACTTTGAACCCTGTCCCATTTGCTTCAATGGTGGCTTGTAGCAGTCTGCCTGCCACTATTTCTCTGTGCTGCAGGGGGTGCATGGTGTCCCCTTTCAGCAGGATTGTGACCTCAGTAGCCCTAGTATTATCTGCCCCCGACCACAGCGCTGCCTTATGTGGCTAGTGTTTGGAGAACAAAGAGCTGCTGGTGTTACTGGGGAGACCACACTCCTGCAAGCAGGTTATGTCTGCTTCTATCTGTTCCAAAGTCTGTATTACCTGGTCCCATTTCCTTTTCCCTAATAAACTTCTCATGTTCACTGAAGCAATTTTAAGAGTTTTCATTGTGTAGTTAAATATGGGGGTGCAGGAAGGGGCAGTAGGATTTCAGGTACCTCCATTTTTGTCTCAATTTCAAGTTTGGCTTTCTTTTCCTCACTCTCTGCATCTTGGTGTTTTACCTGACCGGGCCTTCTCTTGGACTCCCTTGTAGAGCCCATCTTGTTGTCCTCTGTTGGTTTTTTCTTCCTACTCTTGTGCTTTTTGCTGTTTTGCTGGGTCCACTCGTTCTCCTCTAGGGGGTTGAAATTGGGGAGAGTTTTCTTGGGTTTCCACTTTCTTCCCTTCCAGCTCCTTCCTTTTCTGGAGTTGCTTTCTCCCTTGGCTTAGGTCTTTCTCTCCTTTCTCTTCTGATTTTTCCCTTTCCCCTTTTCTCTCTTTCTCTTGTTCCATGGTTGAGTCTGTTGCATTCCTATCCAGCTCCATTAGCATCTCAATGCTCCTTACAACAAACTCAGAAACAGAAGTTTCCTCTAGCCCTGGGAGAGGAATTCCTTCTTCTGTTTCCACAGCATTCCCCTCCTGCTCGGTGTACTTCTTACTCTCCTCTTCTGAGCCATCCTGCATTTCTGACCCCTCTGAGGTGAAGGGCTTGAAATCCTCCTCCTCTTGTTTCCCCATGTGCTCATTTGCCCATGGGCATTTCCTGAAGAGGTGGCCTTCCTCCCCACAGAAGTTGCAGTGTTTCTCTTTGTTGCACTCAGGATTTGTGCCCAGTCTGGTTGCTATTTTGCACTCTCTTTTCAGGTGCCCCTCCTGTCCACATTTGTGGCACAGTTTGGGTTGGCCTCTATAGTAAAGCAGGCCCTGTGGCACCCCAGGTACAGGGAGGCTGGCAAATGCTGCATTGCCCCAGAGCTACCGCGGTCTTTCTTTAAGAGTACTTTAGCAATCCTGGCCCCTTTCCAGACTCCTTCTCCTCTTCTATTGCTTTCACCTCCTCACAGTGCCTGTTCAGCCAGAAACAGAGGTCTGCCTTATCTATTTCTGTCATGCACAGATCAATTTTTACAGTTTTCTGTCTCTGCTGGGCTCCCTGTGTGTATACTCCATGGAAAGTTTGGGGTCCTTCCCAACCTCCTCCTGATGTTTCCAGAAGTGTTGCCTAGCTTCAGGGCTCCTGAGTCCCACCACCCAATAACGGGAGTGCTTTTGCTTCCATATATAAATTAGAATCCTCCTTATTTACCTGGAGCAGCTCTCTCAGGACTTTCCTGTTGAACTCTTCTCTTCTTATGCCATTGGGGAGATATCTGGTCTGTGAATCATACTCGGTCACCTTGAAATCCATGGGGAAGCCTCTTCTCTTTGTTCTAGCTGGTCCTGGACCTCCAGTGCTCATGCGTTTCTTTGCAGCATCTGCATAGCTGCCTGCCATCTGCACTTCCTGGACTCCTGTGCCACCTGGCCACCTGGAATCCAGAAAAGAGATAACATACCCCCTCTTCCCCCCCAAGCATGTGCAGGGGGAAGAACATGGGATCCCCGGAAATCTTTAGTAAAAGGCAAAAGATTTATGCAATCTGAAGAGAAACCAGAGTAAGAGTTATAGTTGTGGATTTTTTTTAAATTTAATTTGTATCCAAGGCCAAATTAGCCAAAACAAATTCCAAATCCAAGAGTCCAGACCCATAAGTGGCCCTACTACTGGCAAACATCTTCCACCCACACCTGGGGCTTCAGATGTTTCTAAAACCTTTGGTGGGCATCCTACTTGCAGGATCAAGCTCAGAGGGTTGGGGTTTGGAGGCCCCCAAATTTTGCCTCCCTTTTGCCAAAAGGGCCTCAGAGCTAACAAGGGAGAAGACTCCAATTTACATAAACTGGCCTTAAAGCCACTGCACCTTGGTGGGTACTAAACCATGCCAGAAGAGTTCAGGAAAACTGCCTTCTTGGACATAGATACATGGTATTTCCTTTGCTTGTGTGGGGGTTTCCTTTCAATTGCCCCATCTAGTGACTTCTGCAGTATACTTTGACTCTCATCTGCCACGTTTTAATTAATTTTGATGCTATTAGCCCGGAGGTGTTAGTGCCACAGTAAGACACTGGCATTCTATCTAGGATCTTATTTATACCGCTGTACAATCTCTCCACTGGCTCTCTTGATCACACCCAAGATTTACATTATCAATTGAGTCCAAGTCACATACAGGTTGAACAATTCTCTTTATTATTTATGTTTTCTAGATAAATAAATATTTATTTACTTATTTTACATTCACAACTGTTTCACATGCCAATAGATTATGGCTATTCCAAATAGCTTTATATACTTTTTAATTGTTTCTTTCGAAATGTTGTTGTTTGGGTTTTTTTAATAGAATCTTGTCTTAAGTAATACACAGCGTCATTATCAATACTGGTCTATTAGGGTGACAGTATTTGGATCTTGGGGAGCATTGGATTTGCAGCTGAATTAAAAGGCTATAACTTGTAGCCTAGCAGAGCTGCTAACCACAAGGCAGAATGATGTGTTAAAAGTAACATTGCAAGATACTTAGGAAAGCATTTTCTTAACAATATAGTAGTGTTGTAAGATATATAGCTCATTATGTATCATTATGAGGTAAAGCAGATTTTGCTTATGAATACTTATGTTAAGCCAGCCATTTGCTTATGCTAAGTAGCCATCTTAACTGTGCCAGCCATTTTCAAGTGAGTCTGTGTAAGTCTGTGTGCTGTGAATGAGGTGAAGTCTTAGGAATGTGGAGATGGTACGACGTGGGACTGAAAAACAGACTGCAATGTGAAAGACAACATGTAACTGGTAACAAGCTTTGACTTTGACAAGCTCAGGAGGCTTGTCATTGAGGACCTAAGGGACCATGACCACAGGGGGGCAGGGGGGGAGTTCAGGAAAAGTGGTTGCTCCTCAAGGGAGCGATCATCAAGCACAAGCTAAGTCTATTCCATCTCGGAGGAAACGCAGCAAGAGGGCACAGCAGCTCCCCTTGGCTCTCCAGGGATCAAGCAGACCTCCTGAGGCTAAAAAGAAAGGCCTACAAAAGGATGGAGGATGGGATTCACCTCTAAGGAGGAATATTCTGCACTGGTCCGGTCCTGCAGGGAGCAAACCAGGAAAGCCAAGGCTGCAACTGAACTCCAACTAGCTGATGGCCATCTATAAGGTTATCAGGGGTGACCACCAGTATGTGGGGGAACATTTGCTCACCAGAGCACCCCAAGGGATGATGAGGTCGAACGGTTATAAACTAGTGCAAGACCGTTTCAGGCTGGACATAAGGAAGAATTTCTTTACTGTCCGAGCCCCCAAGGTCTGGAACAGTCTGCCATCGGAGGTGGTTCAAGCACCTACATTGAACACCTTCAAGAGCAAACTGGATGCTTATTTTGCTGGAATCCTATGACCCCAGCTGACTTCCTGCCCTTTGGGCGAAAGGCTGGACTCGATCTTCTGAGGTTCCTTCCAGCCCTAATGTCTATGAAATCTATTAAACAAAATCCAAGATAAACATATGTGAAAAGGTGAATGGTGATTGGTAAAGAAGCCTCCAGAAGGTTCCAGGCTTTGGTCGAAGTCGACCCAAGTGACCGAAAGAAGTGGGGTCAGGGTCTTAGGCATGCACTCATGGCAAAAAGACATGTAAATAAGTGAAATGCATAGGCAATGCCATGCTTATTAAACAAACAATAAACAGAGGCAGAGCTTAAAATGGGAAGTATTAAGGGTGAAACAAAGGAGGGACAAAGGTGGGGTAAATGTTAATGAGCATAAACCAAGGTGTATAAATATGAAAACTAATGTTTGTGGCATCTCCCTGGTTTGTTGGAACTTTGTCTGAAGCAATCTCCATTTTGAATAAAGCTGTTGATGAGCATTGTGTGCAGGTCATGCATGATGGCATTAATTCATTGTCTCCCTAGTCATTGGGTGTCGCATGGAGTCAAGGTCTAACATGGTCTATTTTTGAACTGACAGGGAATTTCACTTTCAGTTTCTTTACTCTTCTTCTGTGAGATCTTGTCTCCCTTTAGTCTTCAGAATATTCCCATGCCTTTTTTTTCTTTTTTTTCCCTAGGTGTAGGGGAGTTGCCATAGCTCAGGCTCTCTCTCACTCCCACACCCCTAGTACAGCATTAGTCCATGTCAATGTCCAAATAAACCGAACAAAAAACTAAAACAAACTCAACTTGTGAGGAGCTCTTTTCTTTTCGCAGCTTCCCTGCTCCTGCCCCTTCCAGTCTTTTCCTTTTTTTTCTGCAGCAATCCAGGATTCAAATTAGTTCTCTGGTGGTTCCCGGCTTACCACCCCGTACATGTCCTCTCCAGTGCATCAAACTGAATCCTCCGTCCCTGCAATCCTCTCTGAGCTTAGTCATGAGTGGTTAGGGCTAATTAGCACATGGTTCCTGTGTGGGGAGTACCTGGAGTACATACACATACTGAGCAGTTCTGAGCTGTGGGGTCACTATGGCTTGAAATCCTCTTGACTCTGCAGGGCCCCAGCCCAATGAACTAGATGGTAAATCATGGGCCTTTGGCTTTGAACTAATATCATGCATAGTTTGCATGATACATAAGAAGGTGACAAAGTGCTGCTTAAAAAGTGTGTTTATAAGTACCTGTACTAAAACTTGCATCAGTTTTAAAAATAAAAAGGTAATGTACCAATTCTGGATGAAAAAAGTGTATGAATACTATATGCAAATTACTACAGCCATGTTTAATATCAAGATTATAGTTTTCAAATGTTCTCCTCACTTCCATGTGCTCAGGGAGAACAGGGTCTGACAGTAAGGAGAGGGGTAAGGGGCTCCCTGGGAGGGAAAAGTTGGGTGGAAGCAGAGGGCAAAGGGCTACCTGTCTTCCCAAGTTTATTTTCTCTGCTATAGCAGTGGGAAGGGGACAAATTCAAGGAAAACCTCCAACAATTAGATTCTATACCCAGAAAATTATAAGAAATTTATAAATGTTCCATTTATAAAATCTAATGATGAGGGGGGTTGTCTTATAATCAGGGTCATCTTCTATTTAAGTAAATACAGTATGCTATAAATTTAATAGATTTCATAGACATTAGGCCTGGAAGGGACCTCGCAAGATCATTGGGTCCAGACCCCTGCCCAAGGGGCAGGAATTCTGTTGGGGTCAAATGACGAATATAGTGAATTCCCAACCCACAGAACTGTGATATACATCTGACCCCCAGACTGCAACGCTGGTAATGCTGCATTTTTCTGTGTGACATGTTTAAACACAAGAACCGTGTATACTAGCTGATAAAAGCATAGAAGCTTTGGTGTAGCAAATATGGGAGGGAATTGGTTCAATTCTCTTTCCTTTTTCTTCATTGTGAGTTATCTTTGATATTCCTTTGTTTTCCTTATTCATTCATTGATTACAGACACACCCTTTCAAACGTGAGTCTGGGTAAGAAATATTTCTTCAAGGTTCCAAATAAAAATGGAAACTATTTTTCTGCTGCACTCTTTGGCTTGACAAGGCAGACCTCAAATTAATATTTTAGCAGCACAGCATGAAGAAAAATAAGGACAGAAATATTTAGACTGGTTTCTTTAAACATCTAATATTGTTTCTTGGCCTTTTGGCTCAGATCAAGCATGTAGTCCCTCTTCATCTCTAAATGAAGTCTGTGCTTACACATATATAAGCTTTATTATTTTTTTGATAGCTTCTAACAGACTTTCTTTAATGTTGGCATGCTCCCCTCCCAGCTCTGCCAAAGTTGCATTTTCAATAACTTAGAATGTGGAGGCCCCTGCTTTATTTATATAAATGCTCATGTGAAGCATAAGCATTTTCCATGCTGGCCTTTTACAATAATAAGGCTGATCAAAAGTGTACAAAGACTTTGATGTTTAAAAATTCAATGCTGATTCAGTTTCAAACTAGATATCTTTGGTTTCAGCTTGGGTTAAGAATTTATACCTCTTTTTTAACACTATTCTTACCTTTATTGTTCTCCAGATCTGTTATTCAACATTAAGACATCTGAAGTCTTTATTCTACATTTATTTGCTTCTAACACTATGTATCTCAGAGACCTCAGACTTTGATTTCATAAATGCTAAATATTTCAGCCTCTCAAGCAGAAAGTCAATGTATTCTGGCCTCATACATATGTGTACTAGTGAATTATTTATTGCTAGATTTTGCCCTTCCAGGAATAGCATTCTGTGCCAAAATAGGGCCTTACATATTCTCTTCATATTATGGAAAGTTTGACTTTCATTTTGAAATAATACTCACTCCTGCAAAGAGTGTTAAATGCCCCCAGCTTAAAGATGCAAACATATTTCTTCACAAATACTGCTTTCCTTGCATTCAATCATAAGTCCTTCATTAGTCAAAAATTCCCAGTGTAGAGCAAGCAACTTCCTGAACTACCCCACCCAGGGAGAAACACCATCTCTGGCCAACGGGACTCTTTCTTAAGTTTATTAAATTTCAGCAAAATGATAAATTTCCTATGAAGTGTTCTAGCATTAAAACCAGTCATTTTCCCCATTTCTATGGCAGAGCTTTCTATTTCTGCAACTCCCCTTTCTAGTTATCTGCCTTGCTTACACTTAGGTAGTGTTAATCTCCCAATATACATCCAATCTACCAATTACTCTTCAGATGGATTTCACCAGATCCTGTATGTTTTGCACTATTAAACCACCAAATGCTAGGAACATTGTGCTAAATAGGCTGACAACTTACAGTAATCAAACAAATGACTAGAACATGTTATTGAAGCCTAGTGCCAGCAATCAGATATGAGCCAATGGAGAATCAGCAACTTGGTTCAGAGAACCCTAGGCACATGCCTGGCTCAGAAGCATGCCCTGAATAAATCCTTAGAGCAAACACTTTCTGTGATGAGAGTTCTGGCCTGGAATTTGCTGACTACTAAAACAGCCTAAACTACTGCCATAGGGTGTGTCCAGACGAGCGCGCACGTGCCTCTTGCAGTATCTCAAACCCCTTTCAGATGCTTCAAGAGGCATGTGCGGGGGAAAAAAACATTCCCTGAGCTGCAAATTTGCATCCCAGGGGCAAAATTAGATACCTGGATATCCACGGGTCAAAAAATACCCCAAGGGAAAAAAGCGGGGCCAAGCCTCACTGCCCCACGCCACATGGCAGGGCTGTGCCATGAGGCTCTGAGCATCCCCTACTGCTGCTGCTGCTCCTGGTAAGCTGCAGGTGGTGTGGGAGCCAGGTGGGGGAGTAATGGGGTGGAGGAGCCAAGCAGGGCAGCGATCAGGAGTCTGGAGCTGACCAGTGGAATCCCTGAATTGCCTCCAGCCTCCCCCTCATTCTGCTCATCTCCAGCCTCAGGAGGACTGCAGCCAGAGCAGGATATTGAGCAGGAGGCTGGAGATGAGCAGGGGAATGAGCAGGAGGCTGGAGACAAGCCAATAGAGATGCACTGAAGACCTTCCCCTGCTCATCTCCAGCCTCCTGCTTGTTCCTTTGCTCATCTCCAGCCTCCCCAGGCTCATCTTCCTGCTCAGTTTTGTGCACTTCAGCACTATATGGACTGAGGTTCTCTAGGGAATATACAGAAACAGAATTTAAGGCACCTGAGAAACTTTATGTCCAACACCCAAAGTGCCTATAACATTTAGATGTCTTCCAGGGCTCCCAAGGCTGGAGACAAGCAGGAGAACAAGCAGGGGGGTGGTGATGAGCAACGGGGGTCGCTGGGCCTGAGTGGTAGGCAAGGGGTGCTGTAGTCCCTGGTGGGGGGGCTGGTGCTGGGACCCTACAGGCAGGGCAGTCTATGCGCTGCATGATGGGCTCTGCCCTGTGGGGGGCGAGGACACACCCCTCCTAAGCAGTCCTCCCACACCCAGTCCCCCCACACCTACCTACACACTGACCCACATGCTCCCACATCCCTCCACACCCACCCACACACTCATCCACACCCCACACTGCTCTTCCCACCCCCCTACTGAAAACCCCACACCCCCCATCACACACTCACCATATGATAAGGAAACCAAAAGCAAACATTAAAACATATACGTATTTAGGATTTATTTTATTATGATGATAGAGACACTGGTAGGCTTCCAAATTTATTTAACATTTTAAATATAGCAATAAAACATTGCCCATCTGATCAATCTGTGTGTCTCTCTCTCTTTGGTTTTAATTGAGGAAGAATGTGGATTTTGGGGTATTTTGCAAAGTGAATTTGGGATGCTGCTTAAGTAGTCCATGTGGTACAAGGGGTAGTGTCCCCAGATACTAATTGCCCAGGCTCCAGAAGTTCCTGTCTATTTGTCCATCTGATTATCATGGGCAAGGGCCACCTGACTAACTAGTAGCCCCTTGTTATGGGGGCTAATGGATGAATGGAACAACTAAATTCTTGGGACAACTAATGGAAAAAAAACCAAGATAGGAGTGTTGTGTGGGTCAAATGGTCAAACATGAAAGTGTGCCTAAGGGGGACACTGAGCAGAGCCCCCCAGGCTGGACCCACCAGTCCTCAAAGGCATCCAAGGAGCTGGTGGATGCTGCCCACTGGTGCTCTGCCCAGAAACATGCTTGGACAAGTGAAAGAAAAGTGGCCTCACAGCCTCTGGTCACCTTTCCACCAGAACCTCCTTCCTGGTCAAGTACAGGGCCCACTGAAGGTTGATCAGGAGGTCCCAGGACTTGGTAGGACCATAGATGTGGTGAACAAAACCAAAAAGGTGGGGGTGAAATTCAACCAGAACCTCAAGAGGAGGTTTTGGAGGTGGAGGGGCTGCATCCTGGAGCACTCGAGGGTCATGTACACCAGGGTCTCCCTCTGCCCACAGAAGGAACAGAAGACTGGGGTGTCTGTGAAGCTCCCCACATAAACGCTTGTGGTGATGGCTCCATGGAGGAGCCGCCAGCTGAGTTCCCCAGTGGCTCATGGGATGAGGATGGAGTACAGACTCAGCCACTGGGGTGCCCCAGCCACGCTGTCACTGAGCAGGTCCTGTCACTTGGTGTCTGGGCAGGACACAAGGGCAGCATGATGGATCATGTGGCATGTGAGCATGGAGAGGTGGAGGCGATGGACAGTGGAAAAGTGGAATGGTCTGGTGTCCTCCAGCTGGCTCAGGTGGTGGAGTGGGGAACACCATGAGGTGAGGCGAAGCGCCAGCCCCATGACAAACTCCAGTGGTGTGGAGGACATGGGGGGGAGGGGGAGTGGGGACCACCACTGTGCAGGACCTAGTCAACAAAGGCAAGAGCATTGGCAGGTAGGGCATATTTCACCTTCAGGACCAGACGGCAGGTTGCATGTGTTATGGGTAGACCCATGCACAAGGCCAGCGCAGTGGGTTCTACCCACTCTCACCTATCATAATCCAGTCTCCAATACAGGTGACACCAGCCAGGATCAACCTCTGTCACAATTGGGGCCCCTCTGCTGTCAGCACCTGCAGCTAGGGATTCCAGAGGAGGGGCTCGATGAGCAGGTCAGTGGTCTGGGCGACTGTGGTAGGGGACCTGGAGGCAGAGACCAGCCTCCAGGCCTGGAGGAGGTCCTGGTAGAAATCTGGCAGCCCTTGCAGGTCCTGCAGGGAGAAGCCACACAGGCTGAGGAACTGACAGTTGTATTGGAGCCCCCAGAAGTGACAGAGAAAAGCACGCCCCAGGTGGCCCCATGCCGCATGGCTACTAATAGTAGTTGCTGCGGGGCCTGAAGGTGGAATGCCAGAACGTGGCTGTGCAGGCAAACCAGGCCCTGGCTGCCCTCCTGCAAGGACATCTGCAGTGCCATCCTATCCAGAAAAACTCCAGTGTCCATCTCTGGAGTCCTGCCAGGACCTCAGGGGGCATAGGCAGGTTGTGTAAGTGATGCCAGAGCATGGACAGGACCAGCTGGTTCAGCACCAGCACTCTCCCACACAGGGAGAGACATGTCAGGAGCCCTGTCCATGCTCAGAGCCGCTCCACCATCTTTGTCTTTAGCTGGTGCCAGTTCTCTGGTGGGAAGGGGTCAGTAGGGGACAAGTAGACCCCCAAGTAAAGTAGCAAGCCCATGCTTCAGCAGATCCCGTGCAGCATCGGTGGGAGTGAGCCCACCTACCACCCATCACCCACCACCAGGCCAAAGCTCTTGACCCAGTTGACTTGGACAGAGGAGGCCACTGAGTACAATGCCTGACAGGCCTTCACCTGCACCAAGTCACCTGAGTCCTGGACCATGAGGAGTACATCATACACTGACACAACCAGCCACACTACTGGCTCCTGGAGCATCAATCCTGCCACCCACTTCCACAGGAGAATGAGGAAGGGCTCCAGGGGCAAGATGTACAACTGGCCTGACAGTCTGCAACCTTGACGCACCCCTCTCCTGAACAGGATGGGTACCAGGGTCCAGTTGAGCTTGACCAAACACTCTGCAGAGGCATACAGCGCCTGGAGAGCCCGCATGAAGCAGGGCCCAAAGTCAAAAGCCCACAGCATGCCTGTGAGTTACCTATGATCCACTCTGCCAAACGCCTTCTCCTTGTCCAGGGGTAGGAGGGTGAAAGACAGGTCCTTCTGACATGCTAGCTCTAGGAGGTCATGAACTAGGTACAGGTTGTCAAAGATGGAACATCCAGGCACTGTGTACATCTTGTAGGGATGGATCATGTCTCTCAGCATGGACCGCAGGTGCAGCAAGATAGCCTTCACTGCCACCTTGTAGTCCGTGCAGAGAAACATGGGATGCCAGTTCCTCAGGTTGTGCGGATCCCCCTTCTTCAGCAGGAGGGTCAGCACGGCCCTCCGTCATTACAGGGTGTGTTCCCCACTTCCCTTGGATTCGGCCCAGACCGTAGGGAGGAAGGAGGCTGAAGCTCACTGAGCAACAGCACCACAGGAAAAAAACTGCAAGGGCTATGCTTTGAGAATGTCGGGGAGGGGGAGCACACCCACACACAAGGGCTGGGGAAACTCGAGCTGGCTTTCTCAGCCATACAGCAAACACCAAGGCAGGCAAAGTGGACCACAGGACTTACCACGCAAAGGCAAGAACACACAGGGAAGGCTGCTGAGGCAGATGTAACAGATGGCTGGAGCAGTGGAGGGGCTTTGTTGAATATCTGTCCAGGAGCCCCACAGGCCTCCAGCCAGGTACACAGCAGCAAAGCAGTAGGCAGGAAGACAAAGAAGGATCAAATGTAGTGAGGTAGCTGTGGGGGAGGACAGAAGCAGTCAGTCAATTAGGGAGTAATCCAGTGCAGGTATGGTGTCAGGTGGTGCAAGGTGGTGCAGCAGGGAATCTCCTTCTCTCCTGAGAGGGGGCAGCAGCAGAACAACAGCAACAGCAACTGTGATGGTAGGAGCCATCCAGTTCAGCCACTCAGGGTGTGCTTCTGGTGAAAGTGGAGGTGAAGGTAGGGGTTGGCCTGCCAAAGCACCTTTAGGCTCCAACAGGGATGGTTGGGGGAGGGGCCCACAGGCAGTGCAGGCTCCCTTCCCAGGCTGTCCCAGCTCAAACCTGCACTGTTTCTATTTGAGCTGCTGCAAGCGCATATGTTTACATATGTGAACATGTCCATATTGTCCAGTCAAAAAGCCTATTTCCAACTTTTTAGTAACTCTAAGTGAAGAAAGACAAAATATAACCTGCAAACCATACAGTCAAAATACTGTAGGCATCACAGATTTAAAAGATGCACTCCTAACCATTGTTACAAGTTTTAATAATTCTTATCAATAAATAGGAACCTTTAATCTTTCCTACAATTGTAAGGACTTCATATCCACTTACCATTCTGAGAAAGGACCAACAGTTCCTGGTGACTGTCCTATGAAAGGACTAAAACAAAAAATATATTAAAAAAACAAAGACATATTTCTTCACTAATACTTCTTTACATGTACTCAACCATAACTCTCTACAGCATACTCTATGTATACTAAATTAGCGTACACAGTACTGCCTCCACTCTGTTCAAGATGGAAGCTATAGATACCTAAATATGAAAGTGTGGCCAGTGGAAACTATATATCCAGTGTGCATAGTTGTTCCATTGTGATCAGATTCTATACATGGCATTGCTCATAGAATTAATGATGTACCTACTGAATGAGTAGTGATTTTTACTGGTAAGATTATTAGCCACTCTGAGACTTTTGGATACACAGGGATACAAGTCTTATAAATTCTAATATGATAAAGGACTTAGTCCGTCTGTCTGTCCATAATGCTCTTGGAGCACTCTGATTGGTTACTGAAATAATGAATCAGAATGCTCCAAGAGCATTAGGGACAGGTCGTCGCAGCAGCCGTCTGCCATGACTGCTCTGCCAGCACTGCTGACCTAACCCCCCTGCTCCATCCCCATCAGCAGGGCTCACAGTGAGGCTAGTGGTGCTGGTCCCAGCCCTGATCCCTGGAGGCAGCGGAGTGGTACCATGATGGTGAGGATGGAGGGGACAGCGTGGGGTGCTGGCAGAGGGGGTAGAGGGGCAAACTTCCCTCCCCTGCTCCTGGGAGGTGGTGGTGGTGTGTGGGTGGGGTTTGGGTTAGCAAGCTTCCTTTCTCCCCTGCTCCCTGTCATTCTTGATGGGCAATTTGCTAGTACATAAATAAAAGACTTCATTGGAATTGAAATCAAGGCACACCTTTCCTGTAGAGGTGCAAGGTCTGTAATGATGTTCCACCACCAGCCCTAGAAACAAATGACACTTGAACACTTCCAGAAGTCTAGGCTGCTGACAGATGAGAAAAAAAACCCTCCAAAACCCAAAAAACCCCATGCTTTACCAGAAGAGGTAGTGCATTAGTTCAACCCAGCTCTACAGCATCTGTTTAGATTGGGTGCTTTTGGACCCTTTTATTTAATACCTGATTTAATCAGCTATTAGGTAAAAAGGCCAAAAAAGTCCCACTGAAGCACCTGATCTATATATATCAGGAACGAGCAATTAGTTTGGTTGGAGGGCTGCTTAACAAGTTTTGGTGAGCTGTCAATGGCCACGAGGGTAGCCCCACCCCTTGACAGGTACCCTACCCCCTGGTCACCATCTTGGGACCAGAAGTCCCACCCCCTAACCCCTGACCTTTGCCACTGGGAGTCTTCCCCCTCCCTCCCCCAAGAAGTACTCCATTTGAGAAGGGGGTTTGCCATGTTGGAACTGGAAAAAAACAAATCGTAATACTAAAAATCAAGCATCCACAATAATATTTTAAAATTGTATTTAAAAAATATTTTTGTCCTGATTTCTGTTTGTGTCCTGTATATAGAGGTGATTACATAATAGCTCAAAATGAAGTCCTACTCTTGTATA
>NW_017728917.1:29577188-29621932 GCF_001723895.1 Crocodylus porosus
GGGGTGTGTGGGGAGGTTGGGTGTGGGTGTGTGGATGTGTGTGCATGTGAAGTGTGGGGGAAGGTGTGGGTGGCTGTGGTGTTTGTGGGTTGTGTGATTGCGTGTGGGGAGGGTGTGGTTGTGAGGTTTGCAGGGGAGGGTTTATGGGTATGGTGGGGGGTGCATGGGAACCACCCATACGCATCCCCTTGAGCTGGTCAGCACCCAACCCGTGCACCCTGTGGCACGTCCCCACCACTACTAACAGTGCACAGTCCCACCCCATCCTGTACCCGCTTTGGACTGACCCCAGTAGGAGCGGACCAACTTCAACCTGTGCCACAGCCCTGACCCCAACTTTCCCTGTGCCTGCTCCTGACTCACCTGCTCATGCTAAACAGCAGTGGCAGCACCAGCAGGGCAGAAGCTATTGCTCAGCATGGGAGAAAAGCAGCTTCTCCCCCTCCCTGCTGCTTTGTGCTCCGTGCTGCAGCCACCCCAAACCCATGCTGGGCTGCTCTGTGACTCATCTGTGCTGCCACCATGGCCTCAGGGGGCAGCCTGGAGGTGGGAACAACAGAAGTGGAGACACAGGGCATCCCAGTGTGGGCTCTGGGTGGTTGTAGCAGGAAGCACTGGGCAGCGGCAAGAGGGTGGGGCTGCTTTTCCCCCACACTGAGCAGCAGTTTCTGCTGAGCCAGCGCTGCTGCTGCTGCTTAGCATGAGCAGGTGAGTCTGTAGCAGGTATGAGGCAGGCTACAGCCCATGGAAGCCAGGGAAAGTGCTGTGGTGAGGGTCCCCACTGGTACTGCGGGGCTGAGGCCAGCAGTGGCAGCAGATGGAAGAAGCTGCCATTGCCTGGCCTGCCTAGAAAGGGGAAGGCAGTGCCCAGGGCATGGCAGGACAGGCCATGGCCAGACAGTGCCTGGGCCAGGTGGGAATGAGGGACCTACTGTGGGCTGGATTTGGTCTGCAGGCCATATTTTGACCACTGCTGATATGGATGTTGTATGAGCTGAGTCAAACTAATGCAATGCCTCTTCTGGGCATGTGCTGGGCTCAGAACAGGGGCACACCAAATTGAAAGTAAAGAGCTGGGGTTTTCTTTTGTCTGCAAGCATTGTTTGTAACTAAGCTGATCATATCCATTTTAAGCTTCTTTAAATCCTTATGCTGAGCTGTCTCTTGGCCTTCACCATAGTATTTATTATATTCAATAAGCAGTTTTTTTTCCTGAAGTAACAAAGTCTGGTAAATCTTCATATTGTGAAGAATTTTCTAGTGGTTTTGCAAGTAAAAATTGATTGGAATTAGATCAAATCATGTGCCCTCAGAGGCAGGGCAGCATCTCATGGGGACAAAAGTTAGTTTTCCTTTGACTGGATTTTAGCCACTGTAGACAGAAGGGACAGTTTTTGCCTGATCTGGCCCCTAAAAGTGTTCTACAGCCATGACAAACAGAAGTACATGGCTGCAAAGCACTTTAGAAGGGCCTGATCCCATAAAAATCTAAACCCACAGTGCTTGAATGTTCAGATGAAGATGTTTCAAAACATGGTGTCTTCAGTAACTTGTGTCTGCCTCAGGAAGTCTCCGACCCACCCACCCCACCCTCTAGCAAAGGCTGGGAAACCCTTAGAACAAGCTTCTTCTGCTTCCTTTCTCTCCCTGCATTCTGAAAACAGCTCCAAGGCTGAGAGGGAGGAGGGGCCATTGCTGAGGGAGGCTGGCTACCAGAAGCTAGGTTCTAGGGCTGTGTGAAGCAGTACCATTTACTTTTGACTTCCATTTCACCATTTTGTTTCATTTCAAAGCACTGTTCCATTTCTTTTTGCCAAAACTGTTTCACTGTTTCAACGCATTTCCATGTTTCACCCATATGCTAAAATGAGCAAATCACGAAAATTCCTGTAGCTTTGTTAATTTGTGCCTGATTCAAATGAAAACAGCAGGGAGGGTAGTGCCTACTGACACCACAAAGCCTGTCAAGTTTTAAGGAGGTAGATGCAGGGGTTTCTGGGAAACTGCAACTCAAACTGTTCAGAGCAAAACACATGTCACTTGTAAGTATTAAGGCATGGCGGAGGGGGTGAGGTGAAAAGAGCAGGTGTGGTAGCCTCTGCTGAGGCTATGAAGCCTGCCATGTTTCAAGGAGATATGCACAGAGGTTTCTGGGAAACTGCACCTCAAGCTGCTGACAAGCAAAACTCATGACTGTATGTGTATTAAGGTGCGCCCTCACTGGTGCTGAGTCCTCTACACGACATGGTAGTGTGCCCCAATGAGGTCTCCTCCTCCCCTACAGCCTCATACCAGTCCACCACTTCAAATAACAACAGGTAAGTAAGCAGCACAGTAGCATCTCAGGCAGCCAAACTGTCACAGAGACTTTCTTTCCTTTCCTGCAGGAGCTGCTTCTCCAGCAGCTGCCAGAGAACTCTCCCTGGCAGCCCCAGCCCTGGGGCTTAGATGTAGCCAGGGCCCTGCCTCCTTCCAGTCAGATGACCAGGGACAGGTGCTAGGGGTGTAGGTTGTAGCTGTGTTGGTCTAAGGACATGGCACTGGCAGACAAGGTTCTTTGGGTCAATCTGATATCTTTTAGTAGACCAACTGAATAGTTGGAGAACTATATCTTAGCATGGTTTCAGGTTGAAAAACCCTTCATCAGGCTAAGGAAGCACCCACAGTTGGTGTGTGTACTGTTCCTGGATGGAAGGAATAGTAAAGAAGCAAGAGGCTGACATGCAATTCAGGCAAGAAAGTGAGACAATGAAAATGGAGGTGTCAGGAGGTGAGGGACAGGCTGGGGTAGAGAAGAAGGGGGATGTAGCAGGTAAAAGTGGAGAGGTACCTGGGGGGTCAGATGTCCGGCAGGTTGTGTATCAGAATTCCAATGTCCAAGTTGAGTCAATTAGTTTCTGTACCTAGGATGTTGATGAAGTGCAATTCATAGACTCATCTATGAAAAGCAGTTCATAAATACAAACAAGCACTGAACCTGGCTAACCCCATCACCAGAAGTCAACTTCCTACAGCCCAAAACACACTGAATGGCGCAAAACCATGCCATGACAAGACATGAAAAACCTGCCAACAATATTTCCAGTATGGAGATATCTTCACAATATATATCTCCGTCAGGGCACCAAGTGCCCTATTGGAAAAGACGTAGGAGACACCAAACAACACTGTGTCACCAGTGCCTGCACAACTGTGCACCAGAATGAACGCACACTGAAAATATATCAAAGACAAGAACACCCAGTTACCTGTCTCCAATCTCTCAGGCTCCATCCTCAAAGGGAATTTACAAACCACTTTTCACAGACAAGCCCATGAACTGCACTTCATCAACCTCTTATGTACAGAAACTCAATGACTCAGCTTAGACATTGGAATTTTGACACACTACAATCTGCCAGAGATCTGACTCCCCAGGTACCTCTACACTTTTACCTGCTACATCCCCCCTCCTCCCGACTCCAGCCTGTCCCTCACAGGACACACACCAACTGCAGGTGCTTCCTCAGCCTGACGAAGGGTTTTTCAAACCAAAAGCTGGCATTCCAGTCAGCTAAGCTGAGCTCGCTTGGAGCCTCACAACTCCACTGCAACCAGCAAGCTTCAGGCCTGTCAAAGATGTGATGGGTCTGGGCTTTCCCCAGCCAGGACTGTGTGTAAGCGTGTGGTGTCTGGAGGTTATGGCACCTCCTACCCGCCTTTCACCAGAGAGATCCTCGGTCCTGGCATTTCCTGGGGTTGCCATGCCACTGGCAGTCCCACCAGGCCTCCTGACCTTGGCAGAGTGCAGTTTTAGTGGTTGTGCCCAGGACCTGAGTCCTCCTTTTTCCCGACAGCCCCTGCCCATACCTCTAAGTTAGTCTTGGCATGGGAGCTCAGCAGGGACATGTTCTTCCCCTGCAGGCTGGTGATACAGCGAGTGCTGCCTCCAGCTCTGAGAGCAGGGCACTAAATGACTGTGAAACCCAAGGGTTAAAAAAAAGAAAGATGTGCAGATGTGGAGTGAGGAGGGTGGTACTCACTCTGTCTGCATGTGGAGGTTAAGGAACTCCAGGAGCGGGAGGTTCATCTTCAGGAACACCAGCTGCTCCACCAAACCAGGATCTAAAGAGGTGTGCTGGCATGTCACTACATCACCAGCAATGCAGAACCACTTTCACTTGGAATACTGGTCGGTGGACAGGACAGGTGTTCCCAAGCAAGCATGGCCACATCTGGCTGCAGTTTGCTCAGTAGGCCAAGGGGTCAAACAGCAGCAGCTCCACATCTTCATTGAGATAGGCAGCCACCAAGACCTCAGTGTTGCCTGCTTGATGGTAGGTTGTGGTGGCTCTGGACCCCACCATGGAAGGCATGCCCTTGGCCCACACTGGCAGTGCCTATGGTGGAGGATGAGACTGGCTGGTGGATGGCGTGCTGGCACGGGACAGTGGATCCCCCTCTTCCATGTCCTCCTGCCTCTGCCCTTCTGCCTCCCTGACTCTCTTCATCAGCACCCCTGTCCACTAATCCAGGGTTTTGCTGCCACATACACTGATGCTCCCCTTCACCCTTGGGTGACACATGGTGGTCAGCATGTGGACTGTACTGGACCACAAGATATCAAGCCATTTCCTGATGCCCTCTTTCAGCCGCGTCACCAGTGCCTGCATGCTGGTGACAGCAGCTTGCCCCAGCCGGGAACACTGATCTCCTGGAAATTCTCCATTTGGTTTTGAAGTTCCCTTGCTACAGAAATCACCTCAATAAGGAGGGCATCACTAGAAATGAAGCTGTTGGTGGCCTCGAGGAAGGGCTTGAGGACCACCAAGATCTGGGAGATGGTATCCCGCTAAGCTCTGTTAAGGGGGCTGCTAATCCCAATTTCCCCGAGCAAGGCCATCTCATGGCTTCTTTTGCTCCACCATCCTCTCAAGCATCATTTATGTGGAATTCCACTGAGTCTCTACATCCTGCATGATTTTATGCTTCAGGATGTTCAGCTCTGCTTGTTTGTCCTGCAGCATCTTTCCCACCTTGATGCTCTGGTGGAAGTAGCCTGCCACCTTTCTGCATCACCAGCAGCTCTGTCCCTCTCCAAGGCATTCCTGCCAATGAGGTACAACTTGTGTGCCACACAGCGGATGACAACAAAGTTGGCATCACAGACTGCCTTGACCATATTGGCCCCATTGTCGATGACCATGAACCCACGGGTGAGCTCACCCTGCCCAATAAGCCACCCCTGCACCAAGAATTTCATGGCCCCCATGATCTCAGTTGCCATGTGGGACTCATCCATCACCTCAGATTGAAAGAGAGCCCAATGATGGCCTGACTTGTCACACAGATGCCCTGTGAGGGAGAGGTATGCATGATCTCCACCCCAGCTGCTCCAGATGTCCAAGATGAAGTGTAAAGCCACATGCAGACCTCCCTTGCGTACCTCCTCCCTCAAGTACTCTCTGCATGCCTCTGTCGGGGAATAGATCTGTGACCAAGGTCGGTACCGCCTCCCCGCCTCGGGACCGCCTACTGGATGTCAAGGAGTGACTCACTGCTGGTTGGGCGTTCGTACACGTCTGTCTCACCTGCCATGACTTTGATGGTGATTCGGATTGGTTCAGTTGGTCTGGCGCGTACAGTCCAAAAATGAGACTCCTTCACTCCTGGGGTCCCGGGTTAATGAGGGCTCCGCCACCCCTACACCCTCGCCTGATCCACCGGGTGTGTGACCGTCCAGCTGGACCAGTCATTCGTTAGGATGGTCTGTAATGTAAAGACACATAAGATGAAGCCAACGGAAAAGCCATGGCCAAGGTCACCTAGGGCGTGCCACCAACTTCAACCCTCAGCCGGCTTTCCCGGGTGCTCCCCTGTCTGCCAGAGGGTGGGGAACCCCCTTCAAACCTGCAACAGGCTACTCTGCCCGCACTAAAAAAAAAGGAAGCAGGGCAGCGGCTCCTGTCTCTGCGAGTATGCCCTGCTACAGTTTCTAACGTCTCTGACCCCTGCAGGGTCCTAGCCGCTCCCCGTGGCGTCTAGCCATCTTCGGCCCTGCTGGGCCACTAGCCCGCATTTTCAAATCCCACTGGGGGATACCTCTTACCCCAAAAGGTTCGGCCACGTCTCCAAGCAGCTCGAATCCGCCGAAGGGCACTCCTGCCAACGTCGACTCCTCCGCCTGCTCCTTCCGGATCCATGCCCACTCAGGATGGCTCCGGTGCTTCTTTTATACTGGTCCAGGTCATTCCAGTGCTTCCCTCTTCTGGGCTGCTGCAAAGGGTAAGTTTCCACCGCACATTTTGAGCCGGAGCGCGCGGGGTGCGCTTGGTTGCGCCTAGGCAGGGTCCTTCGGAGCCTGCCACCTCCTCCTCTCCCTTACAGCCTCATACAGGGAGGGCACCACTGTCCAGCTGAAAATGGTGCATGCAGGCACTTGGTAGGATGGGGCCACGAGCGCCATGAGCCAACTGAAGCTTGGCTGATCAACTAAGGAGAAGGGCTGACCATCCACAGCAAGCATCTCCCCAATGCTCTGGGTGATCTCATTTGTCTTGGAAACGCCCCCCCCCCCCCCATTTCCATCCACCTTTCCCCCACTGTTCCAGGGTGACTTGCTCTGCTTCAGGGGGACGAGGGCTTTTGAGCGAGAGGGGGACTTCTTTAGCATGGTTCCACTGGTGCCAGTCTGAGGAGAATCAAGAGCAAGCAGTTGGTGCCTGCAGAAATGCATCAGCATCCCCATGGTGCTCATGTGTTTCATTCCCTTTCCCCAGCCTGGTTTTGGCTCAGCAGTGCAGGCAGATAGTATATGTGGGATCATCTTCCAGCTCAAAATGGTCCCAGACCACACCACCCACTTGTTTTTGGGGTGAAGGTGCATGTGCAGATGCTGCCTTTTCTCCCTTCCTCAGCAGGTGGAAGCACAGCACCAGGAGGAGCAGACTCAGCTGAGCCACTTGTCTCCACAACCTCTACCTCAACCTCCTCTGAAGTGCCTTCTGGGGAAGGAGACTTAGCTCTAAGGGAAACATGAGAGGTGTGGAGCACAAACTCAGATGATTCCCCCTCCTTCCCCAGAATTTCCCTTGCTATGGCACTCAGATCCAGATCTAGATCCAGATCCAGCTCTTCCTCTGGCATGGGAAGGCTCAGAATGCGAAGTGAAATGGGCTGGAGGAGACTGTTATGCTGGTGCTGCTTGTTGTCATGGTGGTGGTGGTGGTGGGGAGTAATGGCTGGTGCTCTTGGAGGGGATGCAGACTCAGGCAGTGGCACTGCTCCCCCTCCTTGCTGCCAGTAGAACTGGAAGTCTCATGCCTGCTAGTTATAGGAAAGAGTCTGTGTCTCAGTTTGGCGGTGGGGAGGGGAACTTACAGCTCTTCCTCTACCCCCGCTTCCACCCCTCCCTAAAGGCTTGCAAGCTGCCTTTCCAGCGTACTTCATGGTGTGTTTCATAGTGTCTGCCTTGATGTGCTGAAAAATCTGTGTGTTCTTCTGTAATGTATTCTTTATTTATGCAGATAATTGCATATATATATTTATGTACTGCATGTATGTATTTATGTAATAAATAAAATATATAAATGTATGTAGTATGTGTTCCTGAATAAATTTTATATGATAATATGCAATATATGCTGTGCTTCCCTGCACAGCGAATGGAATGCACACTGTGAGAGAAAGCACAGATTTCTTTTCTGGGGGAAAAGAATCAAAATAGACTAACAAAAACAAAAAAGAGGATTTTGGGGGAGGAATAAATTGAAAGAAATGAATGAATATAATAATAAAAGGGTATAGAAGGCAAAAGGTATCGAATCCTACTTGCTAGTAACAGGCCAGCAAGTAGGAAGTGATAGCCTGTCTCTGGACCTGGAGCTCCCTGGTTACTTCCAACATGCTCCCACCACTACCGCCATGATCCCACCACTGCTGCCATGATCCCGCTGCCACCACCGTGCCCCCAGCCACTGGGGGCACACGTCATTTATGCCCAAGGCACATAGAAACTCAGTTCAAACGATGTTGCTTTTTATGCTGTTTTTCCACTCCTCCCCCAGAGCACTGGGATTGGAAGGGACCTCAGGGAAGGATCAATCACTGGCCAGCTACACAGTCAAGATCAGAGCAGTCCTGCCCCCATCTCCTCCCTCCCTCTCCTTAGTTTTTGCTTCCCTGGAAGTGAGCCCAGCTTTGAAACTCAAAACATTTTGAAACTTTCAAAACATTTTGATTGCCCTTGTTTTGTTTCGAGGCTGTTTTGAAGCCTTTCATTTCATTTCAATTTTGCTGTTTCAAGCTCAAAATGAGTCAAAACAGCATCTAAATGAAACACCCGACAAAATTTTGCACAGGCCTATTCCCCTCCCCCATGGACGCAACAGTGAACTTCTGGTTGTTTTGGGGGATTGTTGTAACTCAGAACGCTTCCTGCAAAGCATTATAAGTTACAGTAGGAAGCTGCTTTTCCGTCTACCATGACACTTAAACTAATTACATTGGAATAATTGATGCCACAGCCTTTCCTTCAGAACTTTATCTTTCTGGACTTATAAAATGTAGTAGGAAGTAATAAGGTCTTTGGCAATCACGTTTTCTGATGTCTCTTTTGAACAGGTTAAGATGCCATTTATTTCAAAAGTAGCATATGTTTGGCCTCTACTTATAAAAAAGCTCTTGTTGATGAAATTGCTGATATTTGATCACTACATGTCTGTTAAGATTACTGAAATACTTGTGTTGAGGCAATTTAGTATGTTTGGATACCTCAGACTGATACCTTCAAATTACCAGCCATAGAATAGTCTTATTTCCTTTTAAAGAATATCTAATCTTTATTTTTACAATATTCAGTGAGGAAAATTCCACTAAAAACTTTGATAACTGGTTAATTACCCTTTTTTTTAAACAAGGTGTCCCTTATTTGTAAGCAATAGGAATAACTTCAACTTCCAGTCAAAGTCTTAAATCTTTGACTGCTAGACTGAAAAGCTGTCTTTTGCAGAAGTGGCCAAACTTCATACCCCTTCTAGATGCAAACTCAAATCTTGACATAGATGAGAATCAAAGAACACAAAAGTTTTGAGATGTGCATTAGGGCTGTGCAAAGCTTTGGGTGCTGATTAGATTTGGAGGAGATTCGGCCCAGTTCAGTGGCCAAATCTCCGTATCTGACTCAAATCAGGAGACCAGTTAAAAGGTCTGAATTGATTTGAAGTTCTCTGAATCAATTTGGAAAAGATTCAAAGAGCTTTGGCTATTCAGGCAGTCCCTGCTTGCTGCAGCAGGGAGCTATACTCAGACTCCTTGCTGGTAAGTAGGGGGTGGGGGAGGGGGGGCCTGGAGGAGGTGGGGTGAACCATAGCAGGATCCCTGCCAGGCCCCATCCTCTGCCTGCTCCCCCAGCACCCCTGAGTACCCCAACCCCCACCTGCTCTCCCAATCCCCCCCATGGCTGCCCCACTAGCCCCAGCTCCCAGCTCTTTTTTAAAAAAGCCATGAGTCACCGGCTACTGCCAGACAGAGGGACGATCCCTGCTGCCCCCCACTGCATGGGGAGGTTTGCCACGAGCCCCCCAACCCCCACCCGCCTGGCCCCAGCTCTTGGCCCCAGCTGCTGCCAAGTAGAGGGCAATCCCTGCTGCCTCCCACTGGCCCATGCTGTGTGTGGGGCTCTGTCACAGCATGGGGCAGTGGGGATCACCCACTGCGTGGCAGCAGCTGGTGAATGCAGGCTTCTATTTTTTTTTTTAAAGAGCTGGGAGCTGGGAGAGCAGGTAGGGCAGTCATTGAGAGTAGGCGGGGGATGGGGCCGATTTGGAGATTCAGACAATTCAGCAGTGGCTGAATCGATTCGGGACAGCAATTTGAAACATCAAATTGAATCACTGTCCCCCGAATCAGCCGAATCTGAAGCAAATACTAGCTTCTTTGCACAGGCCTCATGTGCATGCCCCAGTCAGCGATGTGTGCAAAGGGCTCACTCAGATAGTAACTTGCTGTTAAATGACTTCTTAGAATAAATAATAAGTGTGAATTAAAGAAAAATAATGAAACATTATAGACAGAAAAAGGATGTTTTTATTTAAATCCTCTGTTCTGAAAGAGTCTTTTAAAACTATGTGGGAACTGCATGCAGCTCACAAGCTGTAGTCTGGCCACCTCTGCTGTGTTATTACTACTTTTGTTCCCTGTGTAAGGATAGTCTTAAACAAAAGGAAAGTCACTCCTAAGCCATCTCTTCAATAAATTGAATGCATTAAATTTCAAGTCTTTCACAACAGTACAAAGTTTTCCAGGCTTGTAATCATTCCTGTGACTCTTTTCCTTAACCCTCATCATTTTATAAACGTCCTTGTTGAAGCATTACTATTAGAACAGGATGCAACACTCCCATAGTGATTGTACTAGTACAAAATATAGAAGCAATATAGCTTTCTTCTACCAATTGACTGTACCCCCTATTTATACCACAGATATCATAAAACATTTTTGTCCAGAGCTTCTGCTACTCAGGATACAGCCTCAATCTATTTAGTATAACCTAGATTCTTTATTTTGATTTTAAGTTAGCCAATTTTGATTTTAATTTAGCCAAATTTAACTGCATTTTATTTGTGTGCACTCAGTTCACCTAACAATGCAAATTTCTGTATCAGGCTCCTCTACATGTGCAGGTAAAAGTGCAACTGGAGGACTCTGGGTCTTAGTTGAGCATGAGGGGCAGCCAGGACCAGAAGCCCTTCCTGGGCCTGGGATTTTCATGCACCCCTGAACACCGCAGACATGGTACTGTGGACATGGACCCTGCTACATGTGCAAATTAAAGCTGCACAGCAACCAGCTATAAAGTTAGTACACATTTTTGAGGTCTAGCTTTATAGCTGGTTGGAGCTTTTTATTGTGTGATAGCTACTTTGGTCTCAAGGTAACTGCACAATTAATCAGTTAATTTCACAATACTGTAACATGTAGAGGAGGCATCAGTGACATATCCTCTTCTTTATCGATCACTCTCTAGGACTTGCAAGCTGGTCAAATAATATCAGTTACTGGTCAATTGACCAAGTACTATTTGACCACAGTCAAAAACTGTCAGTGATGCCACAAAGCCAAGAATGCCCTCGCTAACAAATGATACCCACCACATCAGGTAGGTGTTGGCCTATCTTTTTTATTGCATCATAGTGTCATTTGTAAGCAAGGGCATTAGTGAGGAAACTCACACTTTACAAACAGGTACTCTCTACCCTGCTCCTCACTCCTGAACTCCAGTTCCTTCCTCAACTTTAAGCCAGGTAGAGCTGCAGGAGCTTCTCTATACTGAGGGAAGAACCAAAAATAAAAAAACCCCTAAAAAACCCCAAACCAGCAGCACAGAAAAGCTCCTATTGACTACCTTCTGTGACTGCTGACATCTGTAAATGCAAACGGAAAAATGCATGAAGAATCAGCCTGCTGCCTACTTAGCATAACTTCACTTTAAAAATGAACTTTTGTCTTTTATAATTGCTATATGTGTTTTATTTCTCTTTAATTTCCTCCTCCTTCCCCCAATTTTTTTTTTTTTTTGGTAACTATTTGGGCAGACTTTGGTTTCAGAATAAAAGCTATGGAAAAAAAGAACTGTTCATTCTCAAATATTATTCATATTTATACTTACCTAACACTGATAGCTATAAAATCATTAACTTTCAAATTGTTAAAACTTTATTTTATTGTTTTACAATAATAGATAACTAACTTGGGATTTGTTGTAATTAGCTTAAGTATCTATGCAAGTAAAGATTAAAGTCTCTCTCGTCACTGTTCTAATAAATTAATGCTTAAAATGTACTTGACCAATCAGTTGACCAAGTGCTTTTTGACCAGTCAAATACCCAATTCTACTACTTTCCTTATCTTTGTGTGTGTGCCAGACTTACTGATGCAGCCCAGCTCAAATGGGATCAGAAAATCTTTTGTATTGGGAGAGCCTGTCCACCAATCAGGTAAGGGCCCTCCCCTCACACGGGGTGGTGGTGGGGAGGCAAAGAGCCTTCTGGATCTGATTGAAGCCTGCATTCTGCAAGTTCAGCAAGCCTTCAGAGGTGGCCCTCTGGAGTGAATAAAAGGAGCTGCATGCCCAGCACATGGGAGATGCATCGAGGGACAAAGAAGAAGGCAGGGCTCAGAAGAGCTAGGGAGAGCTGCCTAGTGGGCAGAAGAGGTAGCCCTGGAAGACCCCCTTGGTGGGACTGAAGCAGCAAGGAGCTTTGGCTACAACCTTGGCAGTGCACAGAGCAGTGCATGGGGCAGAACCAGGGAGCTGCAGGAGACAGCTTGGGTTCCTGGGCACCTGGTGCATGCAGCAGTGTATGGAGCCCCCAGACCCTGGGAATGATGCCAGGTTGCTTGGGTTTGCAACCCCTCTCCTGGTGTGAGACCAGACACCCAGGAGGCACCAGATGGGTGTGGCAGAGGCCTGGTGGTCTGGGATTCAGGGCCTGCACAAGGAGGCTGAAACCCCAATGGAAGGCAGAAGGCAAGGCCTGGGTATTGGGACCTGCAAGAGGTGGCTCAAGCCCCAATGGAGGACAGAAGGCAGGGCCCAGGGCAGCCCCAAAAAGGCACCTTTGGCTCTAGGAGCCCTGCCAGCCCACTCTCTGGATCTATGAGTACCTGGGGAACGGGTCCCCACAAAGGAGGAAGCCCTGAAAGGGGGTCCCAAGGGATCAGGAACCAGATGGGCCCATCTGGGTCTGAGGAGGTACTGGGACCCTCCTCCCCTTAGGAGGGTGGCAGGGTTTGGCATCCTAGGGGAACACCCAATAGTCTTGACCATGTGGGTACCTGGATCAGGGGGAAGACTTGCACCTCCCATTTTGTAAACAGTTATAGATAGATAGATAGATAGATAGATAGATAGATAGATAGATAGATAGATATTCATATATTGTTAGCCTCCAATGTGGCCTGGGTTATGTCAGCAAGTTGAGGTTTATTTGTATCTAATTGTTGTTATTGTTCTTGCCTGAACTTACCTGTTGATACCTGTGTTTATCTGCCTAGCTATATTTACCTGTAGTTGTTGCACATATTTACCAATACTTTCTTATCAATCTGTAAATATCTGTATCAGTTGTATATTAATAGCTATCTTGTTAAGGTTCCCTGTAAATATTAATACATTTGTATATAGTTATGCTGTTCCTGGTCCTGGTCTGACTCTATAGGGAATAGAGGGAACTGACCAGTATTTTACAGATCCCTCTCACAGCACTTCTGCCTAGCTACCCATCTCTTCTATTTGGAGAGGGGAGCATGTAGTTGGGTATGACCGGGTTACATGTGCAAATTTTTTAGTAACAATTTTGGTTTCTTCCACACCATTAATAAAAGCATAAAATAGTGTAGGGCCAAAAACCAATCCTTGAGGGACCCCAGTAGAAGTACTTATTTCCTATTTACCATTACATTTTGAGATGTATAAATTAATCAGCTTTTAATTGACATAAGAGTGGATCATATCCCTTTGTGCATGAAAATGGCAGTTCTCTAGGTGTGGAAGTGGGATTTTTGCTACTCACCCATAGGTCATACTTCTATTTGCCTTGCACTGTGGACATGTTTAGTGTGCACATGGACTGAACAGGCATAGTAGCAGGTACTGGCTAGACAGATATATATATTTTTGTATGCCTTGGATGTACACACACATCTCTCAGATAAAAAACTTAGCAAGGGAAAGCAATAGTGGAAGCTCTAGCAATATTCTCAAGGAGCAGACAGGACAATCAGTAAGATACCTGAAATGTTTATATACTAATATAACAAACATAGGGAATAAACACAAAAAAATGGAGTTCCTAGTAAAATCATGCAATGATGATGTAATGGGAATATGGAGATGTGGTGGGATAGTTCACATGATTGGAAGTCAGCCATAGATGGGTATAACTTGTTCAGAAAGGACAGGCAGGGGGGAAAAGGAGGAGGTGTTACCTTATATACAAAGGTAATGTACATGTCACACCACTGCCTATTTGACAATCGATCACTAGAATACCCCAAAGCAGGCTCTTCACCGTCAACTCTCCTGCCACAACTTGATGTTAAAGGAATTCTAAGGAGGGGTTCAGTGGCATAAGTATTGATGTCCCCGCTAGGGGTACTCATGGGTTTGATGCAGTTGACATTGGGGCTCCACCTCCCCTACACTCCCTCCACATGCCAACCATCGGTGTTGAGGCTTTCTGATCACTTGTGGCAACTTCGGCCTTATCCAGTCCCAGTATTTGTCAACCAATGTCCCAGCTTCTGCTTCCTCAGGGGATTGCCAGCCTGGTCAGATGGCATTTCCTTGGCCCTCTTATGGCCATCTGTCTGCTCCTCGCTCTCTAGGCATTACTCACCAAAGTGGGCTTTAGACAAAGGACTACTCATTCACTGGCCCCTGTGGCCTCTCAAAATATGAAATCAATGTAAACAGAAAACAAAAGAGAAAGCCTCCACTCTGGGGGAGCTATGACTTCAGGGCTCAGTGCCCATGTTGAGTTTATGTAATTCTCTTCACTCCCTATGGGAGCTGGCCCCTGAACTAGACTGAAACCATTGTCCCAGCTTCAGCCAGTTGGGACCTCCCTGCCCTGTGTTAATAGAGCCCTAGCACCACCCTGCCTTGGTGACCCGAGATCTCATCTGCCCCAGTCTCTGCTGGCCTGGAGGCAGTTCCCACCACCCCCCTGCCATCACTATCAGTGCCTTTTTTTGCCAGTGCCTTTTTTTGCACTCTCATTGCCTTTTTTCACAGAAGCACCTGTGGCTGACATAATCAGCTGGGCGCCACCTAGACTGATTGACAGGGAGCTTTTAAATCACAGTGGCACTGCCACACATCACCTCGGCTCTGACTCTCCCCGCTCTACAGGTAAGTTTTCTCTTTTTTTTCCCCAGAGCTCCCTGCCCAGCCCGTTCTGGGTTGGTCAGAGATCCCTGGGTACCTAGGGGGTGTGAACAGTCTCTATCATCACAGTGCACATGTTCAGAAGTGCAGTATAAAGTGGAAGGTAGACCTGTTGAAAGCCTCTGGTCAGAGGGGAAAGCAGTAGGGGGGATGTCATTCTGGGCATCTGTTACAAGCCAACAAACCAAGAGGAAGAAGTGGATAAGATCACACAGCAAGTTCTTAAGGAGCCTATTGTGAAGCACCTAGAGAAGAACATGAGTATCATCTTTAATGAGTATTCCATGCAAAGCTATAATAGAATCATACTTCAATACAACCATTAAATATTGTGAAAATCACTATTTCTTAATTGTGCATCTGATTCAGTGAGCTAGAAAACTCACTTCAGTTACTAAAATCTTCCATGAAAAGCTTTTCAAGAGTTATACTCAAGCTTAAATCCAAATAAATATGAACATGAGTTTTTTGCCTCGGTGTTCCTGAACAGGGCTCAAGAAAAGTTTCCTAATGGGTTCTTAGATGGGCATCGGAGGGACACCAGTCCACCAACTGTCGACACTAACTTGATGCAGAGTCACTTGAATAGACTGGATATGTTCAGGTCAGCAGGTCTGGATAAGCTGCATTCAAGAGTACTGAAGGAATTGGTCAGTGTCATAGCAGAAACACTGGCACAGCTGTTTAAGTGCTTGTGGTGCTCAGGTCAGATCCTGGAGGACTGGAAAAGGACAAATGTGGTCCCTATTTTCAAGAAGGGGAGGAAAGAGGATCTGAGTAATTACAGGCCAGTCAGTCTCACCTCCATCCTTGAAAAGGTCTTTAAAAAGATTATGAAGGATCATATCTGTGGGAGTCCAGTGGGACAAATAATGCAGCAGGGAAACCAGCATGGGTAGCAGGTAGATCATGCCTAACCAATCTGGTTTCATTGTATGACATAGATGTTTACACGGTCTGGTGGGTGGCAAACTGGCTTAGCGGTTGCACCCAGAGAGTGGTAGTAGATGGGTTGGTATTGACCTGGAAGGATATGGGTAGTGGGGTCCCACAGGGTTTGGTCCTTGGACCTGTACTCTTCAATATCTTCATCAGTGACTTGGATGTGGGTGTGAAGTGTACTCTGTCCAAGTTTGCGGATGATACTAAATTGTGGGGTGAAGTGCACACTCCAGAGGGTAGGGAATGACTGCAGGCAGGTTTGGACAGGCTAGAAAAGTGGGCAGTACACAACAGGATGCTGTACAACAAGGACAAGCGCAGAGTGCTGCACCTAGGGTGCAAAATATCCAGCACATCTACTGGCTGGGAAGTGACCCTCTTAGCAGGACAGAAGCAGAAAAGGATTTTGAAGTCACAGTGGACTCCAAGACGAACATGAGTTGTCAGTGTAACAAAATCATCAGCAAAGCTAACTACCGTTTATTATGCATCAGCAGATGCATGACAAACAGAACCAAGGAGGTGATACTTCCCCACTATGTGGCATTGGTCAGACCGCAGTTGGAGTACTGTGTCCAGCTTTGCATGCCATATTTCAAGAAGGATGTTGATAGACTCAAGAGGGTCCAGAGGAGGGCCATTCATAAGAGTAAAGGCTTACAGGACAAGCCCTATGAGGAGAGACTGAGGGACCTGGACCTCTTCAGCCTCCACAAGAGAAGGTTGAGAGGTGATATTGTGACTGCCTACAAATTCATTAGGGGGACACAGCAAGGGAGAAGAGATGCTCTGTTCACCAGGGCACCTCTTGGGGTAACAAAGAACAATGGTCACAAACTGACAGAGAGAAAATTTAGACTAGATGTCAGGAAAAACTTCTTCATGGTAAGGGGGGCCAAAATTTGGAATGGGTTTCCAAAGGAGGTGGTGCTCTCCCCTACCTTGGGGGTCTTTAAGAGAAAGCTGGATAGGCATCTGGCTGGGGTCATCTGACCCCAGCACTGTTTCCTGCCTAGGCAAGGGGTCAGACTCAATGATCTGTTGAGGTCCCTTCTGACCCTAGCATCTATGAAAAAACCAAAATGATCAAGAACAGCCAGTATGGGTTCACAAAGAGCAAGTCATACTTAACCAAACCGATGTCCTTCTATGCTAAGGTGACAGGCTCCGTTAATGGGGTGGGAGAGCAGTAGATGTAATATACCTTGACTTTAGTAAGGTTAAAGTAAGTTAAAAGTAAGTGAGGCCAGGAGAAAAGAATATGTGATAGGGTATGTGAGTCAGTGAACTGACAGCCCCCCTCCCTGTGAGGGGGCCCTGAGTTCAAATGTAGAGCTTTGTTCCCAGTCAGACAGAACTTTCTTCATTGCTCTTGATCCATTTTATCCAGCGACCATGAAATGCAGAGCCCCTGGCTCTCGGCTGTGGGGGCTGCCTGTCACTTTTTCAGGTTCTGGGACCTGGGAGCATGGCCGCCTCCCCTTGTGAGGTCTGCTCCCTTTTGGGGTCTCTGGCACGCCAGCTGGAGGAGCTTCAGGCTGCAGTCCAGAGACTGCGTGCCATCAGGGACTGTGAGCAAGAAACTGACTTCTACTGCCAGGCCCTTCTCCCCTGGGAGACAGAGGGTAGACCACGGTTGCAGGTACAGCTTGCTTCAGGCGGAAGAAGGCAAGTGGCAGCAGGGCAGAGCCCCCCACTCCGAGTGCTGATGAAGGTGTGGCAGCATTGGGAGTGAAGGCCATGCCCTGCTGCTGCCTAGACCAAGCCATGCTTGTATCATGCCCCCTCCTCCTCAGGGCTGGCTGGGCAAGCAGCAGCAGGGCATAGCCCCTACGGCTCCCCCTGCTGGGGCAGAGGCAGTCACAGCTGGAGGAGCCGTGGGTGAAGCCCCTGTGGCTGCCCTGCCCAGCCCCACTCCCTGCCTGACTCAGGCTCCCGGCATTAAACAAAAAACAAAAACTCCACACTCACCAGCTCTGGCAGCGGTGTTTGGGGCCTCTAAGGGCTTGTGTCAGAGTCCCCCCACACACACAGTGTGGGGCAGTAGGGATTGCTCCCCTCTGCCTGGCACCCATGCATCAGCTGCCCCAGGGTGTGGGTGCAGCACAGGTAGTCGCTGGAGTACAGCAACTGCCATGCTCCAGCAGACTGGAATTAATTGAGTCTGCTCCAGCATGCTGGAATTCCAGCATGGTGGATCAGCCTCACTGCTCATCTGTAGGCACTCTGTGTTACTATTTACGTGTTTTCTCCCAAACAATTTGGTTCCTAATTATTTCAAAGTGTGAATTTGGCCCCTAGTGACCAGGTGTTCATGCTGACCATATTTCATCTATCAGCTACCTCTGATAGTGGTACCCAAGGTGGTTGTGTGACTGGAGGGGTCCTTTGGAAACAGGTGGACCAGCTCTTCAGGAGCTTTCCTTCCTTCTCATGGGAAGACTTGCACCAGGGGTTGGGGACACTTGGGGGCTGCCTTGGCAGATGGTCCTGGTATTGGGTAGGGGGACGGTTGTTTGTTCCTCCACGCCTGTGTTCTCTCCCGCTGCCCCCAACCTCTGGTGCCCCAGTTTTCCTGCCTGGAGGAGTAAACAGTCCCTTTCCTACCCAGTGCCAGAGCCATTTGCCAAGGCAGCCCCCAGGCAACCCCAACCCCCACGCCCCAGTTTTCCCACCCAAGGTAGCAAACAGTCCCTCTCCTACCTATCCCCAAGCTCTCTCCTCCCCCTGTCACTTTTGTGACCCCTTCCCCTGGACTGCTTGGCTTGATAGATAGTTCTTAGTCACAATGCAAGTATCTGCAAAAAGAAAATGTTTAAGGAGTTTACCTGTGATCCAAGCAAACTGAAAAATTATACCCTGATTAAAAAATATTAATTAGCTCAATTGATAGCTTTAGATTTTCTGTGAGTTTTAATTTATGGTGAATAATCATCTTTAATGAGTATTCCATGCAAAGCTATAATAGAATCATACTTCAATACAACCATTAAATATTGTGAAAATCACTATTTCTTAATTGTGCATCTGATTCAGTGAGCTAGAAAACTCACTTCAGTTACTAAAATCTTCCATGAAAAGCTTTTCAAGAGTTATACTCAAGCTTAAATCCAAATAAAATAAAATATAAATAAAAAGTAAAATAAAATTATATTTATTTTGCAGAGGTAAGAAGAGCAAAATCTGTGTTCTAACAGCTATTAGCTACTTACTCTGTTTTTGAGAGCTTGCTGAACAAACAAGAGAACAATGGAAGGTGTGTTATTCCTGGGTCCAACGCTGTCAGCTTCCAGGAACAGATTAACTTTATTAACACAATAAGCTGAAGGAGAGAAGTATAACTGGCGGGCAACTCAATTATGTTTCTGATTGGAGGTTTACCTTACTGACCATCAGCCAGTTCCTACCAACCAGCATGGGTTGGAGTGTTGTCATGGTAGTCCAGAAGATATATGACTCAGGGGTTTTTGATAATATATTTATTGGACCAACTATATAGCTAGGAAAGATGTTAGACAAACTTTCGGGAATTTGACATCTCTCCGAAATACATTATGATCTTTACTTACTACAAAGTGCCAAGAGATGATTCATTTGTAGACAAACAAGAGACAATAGAAATCTACACTTTACATTTTAAAGCTGGGGCAGGAAAAATATGACCCATGGGCCCCCTGAAAAATTTTGAAAATGAATATTTATCTGCCCCTGACAGCCTGTCAAAGATGGCAAGAGACAGCGGCAGGATCCAGCAGCCACAGCAGCAAGGCCAGCCCAGCCCTGTCCCCTCAGCCCCCAAACAGAAGCCTCTGCCTAGCAGAGGCTTCTGGCCTGGGACCCTGGTGCTGCTCCCCGCCTCCCTCCACCATAGAGGGAAATTCAGATATGAAGTAGGGAATGGGGAGGAGGGAAGCAGGAGAGGAGCACAGGAGATCACCCCAGTACTTGGGGCCAGGCCAGGCTGGCTCCTGATGAGTCCTGTGGTCCCAGCCATGCAGCTGGGAGCCACATGGTGCTGAAGTGCGGCAGGCAGGAAAGTGGGGAAATGGCAGCAGCAGGTAGGGGGGAGAGTAGTAGTGAGTGGGTGTGTGGTAGCACAATGAAAGCTAGGTGGGAGCACTGAGCCTGTGCTTGTACCCCAGAGCCAAGGCCAGCAGGGGCCCAGGGTGGGGTGGCAAGAGCGCAGAACCAGGGCTGGCAGGGTTGGTATGGAGCTGGGTTTGGCTGCACCAGCAGGGAGAGGAGAGAGCCTGTCTGGCTCCACAGAGCCCCTGCCAGCCCAGGCCCTGTGCTGTGGGGCCCTGCCGGCATTGACCCTGGTGTGCTGGTGCAGGCCACACACACCCGCTCAGCTGTCACTGTGTTCCCATGCCCCCACTCACTGACACTCATCCCCCACCTACTGCCTTCATTTCCCCACTTTCCTGCCCACCACTGCCTACCCACTGGCCACTACAGCACCATGTGGTTCCCAGCTACGTCGCTGGACTGCAAGACTCAGCAGGAGCCCCTGTGATTCTCAGCTGGCTCCATGCAGTGCTGGCTGGGCCAAGCCAGCTCCTGCTGCATCTTGTGGTCTTGGCCATGCAGCTGGGATGTGGTGCCAGAGCAGTAAGCTGGGTGGGGAGGGGAGACAGGGAAGTGGCAGAAGAAGAGCAGCAGTGGCAGATGGGAGGGGGAAGTGGCAGTGAGCAGGAGCACAGGGCCCATGCAGGTGCCCTGGGGCCAGGAGCAGCAGGAGAGAGAGAGAGACACTGCCATACATGCACACCACACACCCCCTCACACACCCTAGCCACCCTCCCCTTCCACACATGCTACAATCTTCCCCAGCCACCCTCTCCCCATATGCTCACAAACCACAGACCTACCCACACCCCACATATCTAGCCACACACATGCTCCCCCACCCCACATACACACCCCACACCCCTTAACCCCATACATACTCATACACTCACCTATCCACTCCCACAAACCATCCCACACACCCATAACCTCCCCCACACCCCTACAAACCTATAACTGCCCCCCATGCCCCCACAATATACAAGAATAAGAATTCATTTTAAGCTACTATACAATCACCTCTATGTACACTATACAAACACAAATAAATAAGGACAAAAATATTTTTGAGATCAAATTAATGAATGTTGTAGTAGGTGTTTGATTTTTAGAATATAATCTGGTATTTTTCTGTTTTTGAGATAGCAAACCCCCTGCTGAAAGGAGTACTTCCAGGGGCAAGGGGAGGGACTTCTGGTCCCAAGATCATGACCAGGGAGCAGGCACCTGTCAAGGGGCGGAGCTACCCTTGCAGCCCTCGACAGCTTGCCAAAACTCAGTAAGCAGCCCTCCAGCCAAAATAACTGCCTGCCCCTGTTTTAAAGGCTGCTTGCAGACATTAAAAAAAAAACCCAAAAAACCAAACCACACCTTACTGGAAGAAGCAACTGGACTGGGTGCTTTAGCAGGGCTTTTTGATGCTTTTAGCTAAAGCTGATTCAATCAGCTATTTGATAAAAACACCAAAAAAGCCCCTCTAAAGCACCCAATTGATATAGATGTTGGGCAATCTGGGTTCAATTAATGCACTGCTTTTTCTGGGCATGTGCTGGGCTCAGCATGGAAATGTGTGGAGTTTAAAGTAAAGCCACTTGTTTTGTTTTATTTTAATGTCTGCAAGCAGCCAAAGAGATGGAAAAGTGATGTCCCACTAATGCTGACCCTCAATCAGAACTGAAAATTGGCTCCACTCCTAATGTGGGACTTAATCTTTCACCACTTAAACATGTAGCTCTCTGACCTAGAGATGAGAGGGTTACCAAATAAACCAGACATATTAATTAGTGACTGAACGTATCACCAGGATAACTCATAATTGGTAAAAGCTTCTTGTTTATACTCAACCAATTGGTGCATTTTTAGTTTGGTAAATAAAGTCAAATTTCATTTCCCCATATAGAACATACATAAACAGTAGAGAAATGATATATTCCTTCTGCACTAAGTACCATCAAACACCAGCTAGGGATTTGACTTATCAGAGTTAGCCATGCACAAATTTGTTTAAAAAGTATAATGGTACTCCATGATAAAAATTTGAGTGGTAAAGGTACCAGCACCTCATCGGTCCACATAGATACAATAAATAATACCAGGAACATATAAAAATATCCAGTGATTCTTAAACCCTAGTCCAGCAAAGCACTCAAGTACATGCTTACCTTGGAGCCTACAAGTAATCCAGGACTGCAATATTTGAGAACAGCAAGGGCATAAACATCAGATTAAATGCAAAAGGGAGAACTTAAATGCAAAGTACACATGCTGTTTAGAGATCATTATTGGATTCATAAATTCACAAATGTGATTTAGTGCAGGAATACAATTATAAAGTGACCCTACATCAGTGGATGGGAGATTCACTGGACAGCTAAGTAAGCAGCTCTGTATCATGTCTTTTCATGTTTCACTTTTGCTTTACATTACTGCATACACACACATCCCTGAAGTGCGGCTTCCCACTACATTTTGACACTTATTTAGCCATCTAGTTATTAGGCCTGTGCCAGTAGGCAGCTATGTGATCTGGCTTCGGATCTGGCAGCTTCAGATGCCAGGAATCTGATCCGGAGCTCTGGATTGGTTTCCCGCTTTGATCCGGCTGAAGCAGCTCTGAAGCTTCAAAGCCGCCTTGGAGATCCAGCCATAGGGTATAATGGGGAATCAATGAAATAGCTATAACTTTGTTTTTTGTCTGATTTGGATGAAACATGCAGGGATGGTAGCCTCTGCAGAGAGCATGAAGCATGCCAAGTTTCAGGAAGATTGGTGCAGGGGTTTAGGGGTAACTGCACCCCAAATTCTTGAAAGCAAGCCTCATGTCACGTATGCGTTACACCACAGGGGGGTGAAAACTGCAGGGGTAGTAGCCCCTAGTGAGGCCACAAAGTCTGCCAAATTTCAAGAAGATAGGTGCAGGGGTTTGGGGGAAACTGCACCTCAAGCTGCTGACAGGCAAAAATCGTGACATAGATGACCCTGGCAAGCTTCATGGCCACAGCAGGGGCAACCACCCCTGCGATTTTCAACCCGCTTGCACCTATTATCTTGAAACTTGGCAGGCTTTGTGGCCTCACCACGGGCTACTATCCCCACAGTTTTCACCCCCCTGTGGTGTAACACACACACACACATACAACATGAGTTTTGCTTTCAAGAACTTGGGGTGCAGTTCCCCCCAAACCCCTGCACCTATCTTCTTGAATCTTGGCAGGCTTCATGCTCTCAGCAGGGGCTTCAAGCTACCACCCCTGCAAGTTTCATCCAAATCAAACAAAAACAAATGAAATTATAGATATTTCATTGATTCCCCATTATAACCTATGGCCAGCTCTCTGAGGCGGCTCCAAAGCTTTTCCAAAGTGGTTCAGAAGCTCCGAACTGTTTTGGAAAACCTAAAGAAGCCAGTGCTTTAATCAAGACATGCTGCTTTGGATGCCGAAGTGTCTGAAGCTTCTCCAGATCCAAAGCATAGTCCAAAGCCTCACATAGCCCTACTAGCTGTATACACCTGCAAATTGGGGATCTGCACCACAAAACAGGTAAGTAACCATGCCTTTTATTTCTGAAAGTTAAGCCTCTAGTGCTAATGCATATCTATCTTGCTGGTAACAAAAGATTTAATAGAAAATGTGACAAGATGATTAACTTCAGTACAATTTCAAAGTGTTTAACTGAAGCTAGACAGTAGAGGTTTATACAGTCCACTCTTAGAAAACTGAAATTACTTTGCCTTTTTTGTCTTTTGGTGTCATAGATGATTTGAAACAGAGACTTACTGACCTTAACTGCAAACTGACTTTCACATCAGAGAAACTTTTCATCTATTATTAATAACTGACATACAACATCTTTTTTAAAGATCCCAGCACTAGCACCAACTGTTAAGTCAGTTCATAGTATGATTCAAAATTGTCGGACGAAGGCCTTGCTTTTATATCTATAATACTCCAATTATAGTGTTTTTGAATCTGCAGTTTAGGTTTAGACCACAAAGGTAACTTTATTTCAAAGTTTGCAATTGTACTTCTGGGAAGTCTGTGATTGTACTTCTGATGCCAATAGCAAGTTCACATTATTGCCTATTGTTCCAATAAGATGCTTTTCATTCGTATATTTATTTACTTCAAATACTGAACAATAATATTGAACTTGCTGGCTTTGAGTTGGAGACTGAGGGCACCTATACACTTGACAGACTTCTGCTCCAGTGCATGCTAATTAGTACACATCGGAGCAGACTCGATTAATCAAGTCTCCTGCAAGTCTGCTGAAGCATGCTAATTAGCATGCTCCAGCAGCCTCCACGTCATGTGTAGTCAGCGTCCCTACATTTCAAAATGGCGGTGGGACACTTTAACTAAACCTTGTTGAACGAGCTTCAGTTAAATTGCCCCTGCCACCATTCTGAAGTGCAGGACACTGAATACATGTGACGCTGTGGGTAATTAGAGCTGCTCTAATTAAAGTGCCTCCCCTCTACTCTGGAGCATGTGTATAGACATCCTGAAGTGTTAGACTGCCCTGTAATGTAACTGTGTAAATAAAAATGTCATTTTCTTAATAGATTTTGCTTAAGCAGTGACATATCTACCTATTTATTTTCTCTCTAGAATTTTCACTGCCCTCTCTTTGTGAGCTCTACAAAGACAATGTAACCAAGAGAAACCTGGATCCTATTTTTTCTTGAACTGCTACAATTGTGGAACTCCAAGGAATATGGAGCTTTGTAGGTATAAAGGGAATCAAATTTGACCACATAATTTTGATTATACTGAGGATGCACAAAAATAAATTATAACAGAGCAGTCTGTTCCTTTAAGAAGGAACAATCAGTCATGTTGATACAGTTCAGCTGAAGGGCACTTGCAGGAAGTGTCCTACTAGGAGCTTTAAAAGCTCCAGGAATGGTAAGCAAAGGAGGAAGAAGCAAGCTGCAAATATAACTGCTGGCTATGAGGAGGGGGTTAGGTTGCTGTGCTGCAAGCTAGACCTAAAGGGCTCCTCCTTGAGTACGTAGGACAGGGTAGAAGGATTTTTTATTTATTTTTTGGTTTGTTTGGTGCCTAAAAGCCAAGTACTTTAAGATAATTGGCTGAGAAGCTCTGAAGGGAGCAAAAGCCTGCCTGCAGAAACCAGCAGGGTAGATAACCTGCTAAAAAGAACACGTCCAGCTTAGCTCTTAGACCCCAATATAAAATGGCAGCGCTAGAAAGTAAGTGGAAAACCACCTTTTTATTTTTTAACTGAAACTGCATGGAGTCAGAAATACACTAACTTTCACAGGTCTGACCAGATGTGGCAAGGTCAGGGTTCAGAAGCCAAGGGTCAACAGAGCTGGAATACCAGGTGTCAGTCCGAGTCTGCTGTACCACACTGGGGGTTGAGGAAAGTAAGTCCATGGTTAAGGCCAAACCAGAGGTCAAAATCCAGGGAATCCAATACACGATAGGGTAAACAGGAGTAGGGTACTGGGGTCTAAGGCAGGAACAAGGCATGAAGGTGAAAGGCAAGAGCAAAGCAGGACAAGGGCTTGGGCACAGAAGACTTACTGGGTATCACAGCATCCATGAAAGCCCCAACAAGCTGCCTGCTCAGGGTTGCAGCCAGAGAAGATGGCTGGGTCAGGCCAGGAATGGGGAATAGCTGGGGAGCGCAGTATATACTAGCCATGATGCAGTCAAATGGAACAGGCAGGGCTCCCAGATTGGCTGATGCAAGCCAAGTGCAGCCCTTTTGAAACAACTGGTGGCAGAATGCAGGAGGAAGCACCAGGGAAGCTCCATGGGAGAGGAGCCATACTGGAACCTCCCACCTTAGCAGACAGGAGATGAGGCAGTTGGCAGACAGCAAGCATCGCAGACCAGAAGTAAGGGACATGAGTAGCCAGCTTGCCCATCCAGGCAGCACTCAGGAGCCCAGACAGGGGCAGAGAGTGGGACCTAAGTGTCCAGGAGCCCATAGAGGGACTGAGTGTCACCCAGAGCTATTCCCCAAGTGGGACAGCCTCACAGCAGACAAGGCAAGCCCAGGTTGTGTCTATTGCTTGGACTGGTGATTCTAAAATGGGCAATGCCTTGGAGTGGGGCCTACCATCTTAAAGGGACCAGATAAACCACCTTGAAAGAGGAGCTGTTAACATCTGTGATGGCACATCTCTTTGGAAGAGGTGTGGTTGGGATGCAGGGGAGGAGGAACCCCGTGAAGACACCCAGCAGGACTCTCCTTAGTCCCTGTGACAAGCTACTGTGGAGGTCAGGTACATTCCCATTAACCCCACTTTACCATTTAAGACCAAGATGTGGTGGGCAAATCTGGGGGTGACAGGAATGGAGAGTGGGACTGTCAACTAATAACTCTGCCACTGGAGGGCCCTAGCCCTTGCCCCTGCTACAGTGGTGCATTGGTCAGAAATTACACATCTTGACAGATAAGATGGAAGACAGACAACTAGCAAGTACCAGTCCTGAGTGTTGGAAGCAAACCCAGGAGATGATTTTGCAATTCCTCCAGGGACAACACAAACAGCTGGGAGAGTGTGCTACAACCCAAGCTCAGGAAGTAGAAATGCAGAATATCTTGCTTGTGAGACACAAAACCCTAAGAGCTACTGGCCCATAATACTTTGGTAGGCTTCCAAGGGGCAGAGGAGCTCAGGATGCCTAGGATGGTCAAAGAAGATAAACCCAAGGCTCATCTACAATCATGTGAAAGAATGGCAAATGCCATAGGTTGGGGCCAAGACCAGTGGGTCAGAAGGATAGGACCCCTCTTGATGGGAAAAGCACAGGTCGCCTATAGGGCCTTACCTTGGGCAGAAACCTCACTTTACCAGAGAGTAAAAGAAGTGATCCTTTACCATTGGCAGGTCTTACTAGAACATTATAGACAGTAATTTTGGGCTCATGAGTGAGTGGAAGACAAGTGTTCATGCCTGCTCACCCCTACATTTCAGGATCTGGTGGCAAAGTGGCTGAAGTCCAAAGCAAGCAGTAAAGGGGAGACACTGGATCACATAACTCTAGAGCCCTATGTGAGCAGGATAGTCAATCTTATCCCCGTCTCTCCTTTAGACTCTCCTGCCACGACTTGAATGAAAGAAGAAAGAAAGAAGGTTACTGTTTTTTCATGGTTCTTGGATAGAATAATGCCACCCCGATGTCAATTGCTCACAGCGTATGTTTATTTCCAGGTAACAGTGGTGAAATGGCAATATCTTCACCAATTACGTCATTGGCCAAGGTAATCAGAGTTACAATCAGGAAATGCTCAGACCAGATGTTTAATAAAGATTCTTCACCGCTAATTATCTCATTAGTGGCATACACTTTCTGTGTTCCCCATTCTCCGTGGGTGCACAACCCTAAGAGCAGTCTCTAACTGCTCTCTCTCATGATCTGTTATATTGCTCCCAGCTTCCTCAGCCCCAACGGACCTCAGACTTGGGGATAACCCCAATTCCCTCCCTTCCTTCACTAAGGGGCACAATCCCTTCTTAGAAGTCCCGGCTGATCCGCCACCTGGCAGCTCCGCTTTTCACCACGCTCACCGGCACAGTGGAGTTACCAGCAAGAAAAACTCTTTTTGCTGCTGCCCTGCTGTGTCTCTCAGGGATCTGCTGCCTGACAGGATTCCTGGCAAGGTGATCCTCTTCATCACCAAACTGCTACGTAACTCAGGGCTTTACTGTCTTCTTGGAGTCCATCCAGATTGCCAGTAAGTCTACTTCTTTCTCCATGGAACTTCATCACCTTTCATGTCTTCTTCTGGTGCCCGAAGGCAATCAGGCTGTCTCTTGCCTCCTGTTTTATGCCTCCCTCAGCAGGCTAATAGCCCTCATCATGCCTGAGGTGTGTAACTTCCCCACCTGGTTGGGTTCACTGTCGAGTCAGCTTGACCCAATCTTCCAAGTAACAGGGCTCTTGTCTGAGTCCCTGTTACACCCTAGAACAGTTCTGTGGGACTTAGATGGAGCTACTCAGAAATGGGTACACCAACATCAACCCCAGTCACTCCAAGAGGCACTCAAGCAAGCAGAAGCCTACACCAAGGCTGAGGTGGGATCCCCTCAAGAGGGCAGTGATATTTCCATCCCAAAGGGTATCTGTAGGGAACATGAGGGCCCTCCAGGGAAGAAAGAAGGGCTCCAACCATGCGCAAAGTAAAATGTTTTAATTGTGGCCTGCTGGAGTACATACAGTGGCGATGCCTTTCTAGTCTGCTGGCCAGTGTACTCACCAGGGAGAATCCTAAGACCAAGGTAAATCCATGGGATGGGTGGATGGACTACAGTTTCAGTATCCTGAAGAAATGGAAAGTGGCACTGAGACCCATGGTGAGAGTGGGAGTAGACATCTGAGTGGTGCCAGACCATACTTGATTCTGGGTGCACCCGAACTATACTGAATACCTCGGTGATAGCTCACTGGAATTGGGGAAGCCACAAAATGCACTATCCTGGTGTGTATGCACCAGGCAACCCAGAATGTACCACAGTAAGCATCTAAGATGTGTGGTCTAGAAACCCCCCACAAATTGCCAGTGGGGTTTTCAAGTGAGCTCTCCTGTGTCATGATCCTGGAGTGGGATTTACTTCCATGAGGTACTGTGGGCAGTCCTTGGGAGCTTTTTAGCCTCTTCAGGGACAAGATTAGAGACCAAACTTATGGGAGAAGAACCAAAGGTGGAATTGAGAAGCCAAACAGTGGAGAAGCAATTAGGGAAGGCTCAGAAGAGACAAAAGGCCTACTATGATTGCAGGGCCTGGGAACGGGAATTGGAGGTTGGAGACAAAGTATTAGTCCTGGTTCCTGATCAGAGCAGCTGGCCCAGTGGCATAGCCCATATCAGGTGACTTGACAAGTATGGCCCATGGCCAGATCAGTGGTGGGAAACCCAAATTTAACGTATACATTTACTAAAGCCATGGAAAGACAGGAAGGCTCTACTGATGGCACCTTATCCTGACAAATTGGAATTGGGACCCCTGGATGACTCCATGAAAGCAGTCCTGGGAAAAGAACACAGTCCTAAGTTAGGAGGGCAATTGACCATGTATCAAAAGGCCCAGGTAACCTGCCTAATAAGGGAATACGAGGATGTATTCCAAGATTAATGTAGATTAGTCAAGGGGGTGGGTGGTGCATCTAATCATTACCCCTCTGGAATGCATGGTTTGAGAGTCATGGTGGTGTATCCCAAAAAGATTACATGACAGTTAAACAAGAGATTTGGCAGATGCTGAGTCAGGGCATCATTAAAGAGTCACAGAGTCAGTTGTGGAGCCCCATAGTAATGGTACCCAAACTGGATGGTTCATTATGGCCCTGTATAGATTCCTGGAAAATTAATAGTGCAGCAAAATTTGATGCATTCCTGATGCCCTGAACAGAGAAAATGCTAGCTGTGAGATCTGTATGTGTTCAAACAGATGCCCTTTGGTTTGCAGGTTGCTGCTGCAAATTTCCAAAGGCTTATGAACAGACTGCTGGCACCCCATCAGGTATACATAAGAGGATACATTGATGATGATGTTATTTTTCTAGCTCTAGGTGCCAACACGTGAGAGGCCTGCTCACTGCTCTGAAGGAGTTGTGAGGAGCTGGCTTGACAGCTAATTCCAACAAGTGTGCTGTAGGACAAGCAGAGACAAAATATCTGGGTTTTCCGGTGGGACATGGGCAAGTCAAAACTTTGGCTGACAAAGTCCAGGCCATCCAAGACTATTGAAAACCCATGACAAAGAAGCAGGTACGCTCTTTCTTGGGATTAGTGAACTATGGAAAGTTCATACCTCATTTATCTGAAATCATTATGCCCCTAACCATTCTAACCAAGAAAGAGGAACCCAATCAGATTATAAACGGGTTCCTAGACAGGGACTAGACAGGCTTTTGAGCAATTGAGGAATGTTCTGTGTCAGAAACATGTGCTGTACACACCAGATTTTTTTACACCCTTTGTTTTACAAATGGATACCTCAGGCATCGCCTTGGGGCCCTGACATTTGCAAGTGAGAGAAAGAGATGAAGTCCCGATAGCTAAGCCAGTAGGAAGGTATTGGACTAAAAGCAACAATACTCTTGCTACTATTGAACGTGAGTGCCTTAGCCATAAAATGGCCCATGGAGCTTTTTAGATATTATCTACTGGGGAGAAACTTTACCTTGGTGACAGACCATGCAGCCCTGAGGTGGCTACAATCAGCAAAAACAAATAATGCCAGAATTACGTGGTGGGCCTTAGCATTACAAACATTTAGTTTCATAGTACGCTATCAATCTGGGAAAGGCAACGTGGTGGCAGATTTTCTTTCATGACAGCATGACTTGGAACCAGAAAAATTACACATGCCCTGGATTTTCCAAAGGAATTGAAAGATGCCTGCAACTGAAGGAAAGTGAAAAGAAGTTAGTGTAGCCACACACTTAAGAGAGGGTATGTAGCAGGGGCTCAGGCACAGGATACTTACCAGGCACCACAGCATCTAGAAAAGCCCCCCAGGCTGCCTGCTGAGGGTTGCAGACCGAAAAGATGACTGGGTCAGGCTGGGAACAGGGAACAGCCAGGGAACACGGCAAAAACTAGCCATGAGGCAGTCACGGGGAACAGATGGGGCTTCTGGATTAGCTGAGGGAGTGGTATGCAGCCCTTCTAAAGCAGCTGGTTATAGCACGCAGGGGGAATCACCGCAGAAGCTCCAGAGGAGTGGAGCTGTGCCAGAAACCATCCCCATCCCCTCATTGGACAGGAGATGCAGCAGCTAGCAGACAGCAAGTAGCTGTAGACCCAGAAGTGAAGAACATAAGTAGCTGGGCTAGCCCAGCTGGGTAGCACTCAGGAACCCAGAGAGGGGCTGAGAACGGGACCTGAGGATCCAGGAGCCCTGAGAAGACTTGACTGTTAAACCACCAGGGTCTGGAAGCCCAAGGGCTATTCCCCTGGTAGGATGGACTCACTGAGAAGACAAGGCAGGCCCAGGGTCTATCTAGTGTTTGGACTGGTGAGTATAAAAGGGGCAACACCTTGGAATGGGGCCCAGCATCTTAAAGGGGCTGCATCAGAGAAAGAAGAGGGACCAGAGAGACCACTTTGAGAGATGAACTGTTAGCATCTGTGACAGCACACATCTTTAGGAGAGAAGGAGGAGCCCCATAAAGATATTTGGTGAAACTCTCCTTAACCCTTGTGACAAGCTACTGCAGAGGCCAGGTATGTTCTCATTCACCCTGTTCTACCATTTAAGACGAAGACATGGTGGGTGAATCCAGGGGTGACGCAAACAGAGAGCGGGGCTGTCAATTAATCCTTCTGTCATCAGAGGGCCCTAGCCCTCACCCATGCTACAAAGAACAACAGCGCAGGAGGATCTAAGGCAGGTGCAAGACAGGAACAAGGCAGAGATTCAGATCTAGAGACACTAGCCAAAGCTTCAACACCAGAGCCAAGGTCAAAAGTACTGAGGAATCAAAGCCACAAAGTCCAACACAGGAGCAGGAAAACAAGTGTGAAGCAAGGAGATCCATAGAAGAAATACTAAGAGTATTGTTGCACTGACAAGAGCCTGCTGGAAATGACAGGGTTTTATATCCCTCCTATCAGAGACTTGTGGCCCCCACAGATCCTCCTAGGTCACTTGATCCCTTATTAATAGGGTGACATGTCCTGGTTTGGCTGGGACAGTCCCAGACTTCAGAATTTGTCTCAGCATCCCAGCTGTTGAACCAAAGTCCTGGATTGGTGGGACTCAGCCGGCACATGCAGCTGCTGAGTTAGGAACTGGACACATGCAAGGAGATTCATGTCAATCCAGGAACTTAGCTTCAATTGTCTTCAGGGAATCCAGCCAATGGGCTGTTCTGTGGTATGGACCCTGCCGGGTGGCGGGCAGAGTCATTTGCACAGTGGAGTTGGGTTCTGTAGAGAGCCATGGGTTCAGACTGTATGTGCGTCTGTGTGTGTGCATGTATATATGCCGTGCTGTCTTCCCAGGCCTGCCCCGTGAGCTGTGGGGTCGGAGTTGTGTGTATGTGTGTGTGCCATACTGTCCTGCTCAGCTTTGCTCCTCGGAGCTGCAGAGTCGGGCGTGTATGTGTGTGTCTGTGCATGCATGTGCACTGCACTGTCCCACCCAGCCCTGGTTGGGTGTGTGTGCATGCACACACACACATACACACACACACACACAGAGCTGTCCTATCCAGCCCTGCTTCTGGGAGCTGGAGAGTTGGGGCTGCGTGTGTGTGTGCACGCACACATGTGCTGGTGCCCCCCGCCCCCCTCCCCATCCTAGATTTCCATATCCTGTCCTGGATTTCCCTCAAATTATTATGGTTACCCTACCTATTAAGGACCTCAGGGTAAAGCCCAGGCCAGTCTAAAGGTGCTGTGGACTGGAGGTTTGAATTCCAGAGGTCCTGACACAGATATAGAAACTTTACAGTGCCTGCAAGTTCAAAAACTGACGTTTAGAAGGTGTGAAGTACTACATAGATAAATATAAAACTTACCAAAAATTGCAGCTTCATCTAGTAGAAGCCAAAATCAAGTCTCTTAATACTAAGTTATTTTTAGTGGGCTAGCTGAAATTGTCTGTGTGTTATACAAAATTAAATTGTAATTGAAACATTAGATGCAAAAATTCTAGAGAAGGGGCCATGATTTATGGGTAGATCTGGGCAATTTGACCTTATTTATAATGTATCAAACCAAAAACCTCTGGTTCATACTTAAATCTGAGTTTTGTAGGTCAAGAACCAATTTTAGCTTCTACAGGTAGCAAGTGATTGTTTTCTTGTGTGGTTAAACAAAGATATACCAATGTTATTCTTACTCAAGTCCAAGGAAATGGGCAGAATATGAAGTACAAGGACGAACTCAGAAAGCCCCTACTTTTCAGTCTCCATGTATCTAAAATGCTTATTAGTGAAAGTGCTACTATGCGAAGCAAAACAACAATATTTCACTTTTGGAAACTGACTTCAGGGAGTTGCACATTCTCCACAGGAAGAGTGACTAGCACATGTACAAAATTATCTCTTGAAAAACAAAACATTTTGTAAAGAGATGGAAAGTCTGTAGTTACAATGTAGTCTATTTATATAATTTGAAAGGTAACATAGGACACTTCTGATTTAAGTAGTGACCTGAACATGTATCATAACATTATCTGCATTAAAAGGCATGCATTTTTAAAAGATGTAAGAAATAATGAGTCAAAAAGTGGGTGCAAAATTGCTGACAAGGTATAAGGGTACATAGAAAAGGATAATACAGGTGAGGAATTACTATTGAATAGAATGGTTTTGCTGGTAGAAGAAAGGATAAAGTATGATTTAAACCAACAGAAGCACTAGTTTAATCATAAGACCACAGATACTATCGAAGCTCACTTGACAGGCATACTACTTGACAGACAAGAAATAGTAGGTATTTTTTCACTTTTCAATCATTTTCCAACCTAATGATGTACCTACCTCTACACACTCACCACTTGCTATCTGAGCAATTATCTTGGAGTACTTTACAAGCAAGCTTTATTTGATTATGCCATAGCATTACCTAATATAGATATTATCATCATTATATAGAATGGAAGATTACATTCTGACAAAGGCAAAGTAATACACAACAGCAAGAATCATTTGAATTTCACATGTGACTTGCTGGGTTTTAAATTAATTGTACCAGCTCAGGAAAAAAAACCTAGGCATTAGGAAGCCTTCCATTACATATCCAGTTTCAGCTGGAAAAAAGAATGCTACATACTTAATTGCCATTTACACATCTGTGTAATGACAAATTTTGGTACTTCCACGTTAGGGACAGACATTCAAAAAGCTGGAGCCTGAATTGGTTCAATCTTTTTAAGTTAGCCTAACCTGCAGAGATTGAATTAGTTTGCAACTGCAAAGACATTCCATCTGGACTGTGGAAATGTTGGCACATGCCTGCAGTCGCTCAGGTCAGGAGCCAAGGGGCGCTGGAGCGACCCTCGGCTGCAGGAAAGCTGTGCTAGGGCGGCGTGGTCAGCCCAGGGAGTAACTTGTAGTGAACTTGCCAGGGAGGGCTTTAATTTCCCCCACCCCAACCCTGTCCCACATGACCTGGGCTGGGGTCCACAGGTTGCAGCAGCAGGGCCAGGGGTGCAGCGAAATGCTAGTCAGCATGGCCCCTGAGGCAGGATGGTCAGGAATGGGGTGGGGGTTATTCCCCCCTTTAGCCCCACTGCCCCCAGGGGACTGCAGTGGGATCTGCCTGCTTCAACCACTGTTGTCCCCACTGGCTCCATTCATGGGGCAGAGTGGCAGGATAAGCCCCCTCTGCCCAACGCCACAGGGAGGCGGGAATGGCTCCCCTCTCTGCCCCCTGCCTAAGAGGCCCTGCTGGCAGGTCTCTGCTACTTGCCCAGGAAGCAGAACACACAGGTTCTAGATCCCCCTTACTCAGAGTGGGTTTGAACATGTGTCTCTTGCTTCCTGCCAAATGTGCTACCCAACCACCAAGCCAGAGGCTATGCATTATTCAGGATTTTCTCCACCCCTCCTCCAGTGGAGAGAACTATCCCACTGCACTTTGTATTTAATATTCATTAAGGCCCTTCTGGACATTCAAGTAAAGGCACAATAGGATCTGATGTGCGGTCCATATAATCAGACCACCTGTCATGCCATACATGCATGGCAGGAGGTGTGACTGTGGGATCCAACATTAGATCCAATCACACCTTTTTACTGGTGCAGGGGGCATGCAGGATTGAAATCCTGAACTCCCCCTGTATTTGAAAGTAGCATGCTCCAAAGGCTTACTAGGGCTGTGCCACCTGTCAGAATGTAAGGACAGGCAAAAGGAAAAAAAAACCCTCCTTGCAAAACAAAGAAAAAAAATAAAGACCTGATATGTCCATTTATTCACTTTTCTCCATGGTGCCAGGGTTCACAGTGGCTGCTGTCCCCCCTCTTCTCATTCAGTCCACCAGTTCCTGATCACTGAAGCTGTGATCAGGCAGTTTTGGGGGTTTTTTTGATAATTAGTATCTTGCTGGCTCAATTAACCACCCGCTGCAGCCAATTAATGCAGAAATGTTTTTTTCAAGCTCCTCCAAACTCTATAAACCCTGTGGGTCTGCTGCCCTGTTCCCGGGGACTCCAGTCCTGACTGGCAAGTGGGTACTTGCCTTCTCTGCCGGCCCCTTCTTCTCTTCCTTCCTGATGGCGTATAGGGCTGGAAATAGCTCTTGGAGACTTGATTGAATCAATTCACCACAGCTGGCAAGCTGATAAGGCTACATCTGGGTGGATCAGAAGCTCCCTCCAGAGCATAGCCATGCTGCTACTGCTGGACGGGCCCCTCTGGCTGGGGAGCTTCTCTGGGCAGGTATCCTTGATCTTCTCACATACCTTCCCCTTTAACTCACTGTTAGGCAGATCCTTACCATGAAATAACTGGGCTGACTCTGCCTCCAAGTGGCCTTGTTTTGCCAACTTTTCTTCTTCATAACATCTTGAAAAAAAATCAGCAACAGTACTAGTCTTCCCTGGTTTATACTCAATATTAAAGTGGAAAGGTTGCAGAGTCAATTCAGGTAATACACACATTGCCCATCTGTTTAGTCTTACACCATCTCAGCGGGGCATGGTCAGTTATCACGGTGAACTCATGCCCCATCAGGTAATACCAAAAGTAGTTAATACCCCACTTAATGGCTAAGCATTCACATTTTACTGTAGCATACCTCCTTTCTTGTGGGTTTAACTTCTGGCTGGTATAGGCTACGGGTTGTGAAATTCTGCTGACTTCTTGCCAAAGGAGAGTGCCTAATGCTCTATCTGAGACATCTATAGGCACAATGAAAAGTGATTCAAAGTCCAGGGTTTCCAGCACCACGTCTTAACATAGAGCATTCTTTGCCTTCTTGAATGCCTGCTGGGTCACAAAATCCCACTTAAGGGGCCCTTACCTTTCCCTTGCAACAAATCAGTTAAGGGAGCTGTTATTTCTGCAAACTGGGGTATAAATTGTTGGTAATACCTGGCAAGACCTGTTTGCGGCTCTGGGGTGGGATGTAGTGTCACAAGGCCTCCACCTTGTCAGCCAATGGATGAATACACCCTTGGCCTACCATAAACCCTAAGTACTTTGTTTCAGCCTTACCCAAGATACATTTCTTTGGGTTGGCTGTAAAATCAGCCCGCCGTAATTCCTGTAGTACTGCCCTTACTGCTTCTAAGTATTCCTCCCAACCCTGCGTATATATAATAATATCTTCTATGTAGGCATCTGTGTAGGCCAACACCCATTCAATTAGTCTTTGAAAGGTAGCTGACACCCCATATAACCCAAAAGGCATCCACCTAAATTCGTACAAGTCCCATGGAGTACCAAACAGTCTTGGCCATATCTTCCCTCCTCAACAGTACTTGCCAAAACCCTTCTGCTAAGTCCAGGGTTGAGATAAACCTAGCCTGTCCCACTTTCTCCAACAACTCGCTAATTTGGAGCATAGGAAAGGCATCAAAATGAGATATAGCATTTACTTTTCTGAAGTCCACACACAGTTGCAGCGACCCATTGGGTTTAGTCACTGCCACAATGGGGCCTATGTCAAGGACTCTGGGACTCTTGAATGATGCCTTGCTCTAGCATTTTAGTAATTTCCTCATGAATTGCCTGATATCTATAATATTGAATCCTCCTCATTTTTCTCTCTGCCCAACAGGGGTTATTATCTGATGCATTATCCCTTGGCACACCCTGGAATTTCACTAAAAACATCTTAAAATTCCCTTGCCAAGTTCCTCAACTGACCCTGTTGCCAGGTGCTAAGCTGGGTCCCAACTGGGACCGTTAGGGCCCCCGCATTTTGTCCTGGGTCTGCACCCAAGTCCCGACTGAATTTCTCATCCGATGGGGAGGGATCGACCAACAAGCCCTCCTGTTCCCTCCATTCTTTAAGTAAATTAACATGGTATATCTGCTTTTTTTTTCTATGACCTGGCTTGAAGACCTCTTAATCCACAGGGCCAACCTGCCAAACCACTTCGAAGGGGCCTTTCCAACACCTTAGGAATTTTCTTTTCGCATCTGGGAGTAACACCAGTATCTTCTGGCCTACTTGAATACCCCTCTCTTGAGTCTTTTTATCATAGGTGATCTTTCGAGCCCTCTGTGCTACCCTCAGGTGCTCCCGTGATAGCTCCCCCACCCACTGCAGGCATTGTCTCAGTTCTCTCACATACTCTACATTATTAATGCCCTTCAGCGGCATTTCCTCCCAACCTTCTCTCACCTGATCTAGCCAGCCCTTTGGGCGGTGTCCATATACCAGGTCAAACAGGGTACACCTGTGGTGGCCAGAACCAGAGGGGTTACTATCATGAGCAATAAATACATGCTTTTGTAGGCATTCAGGCAATTCTCTAAGCAGTTAAGACTAGCTAATGAAAAGCTTTCAAATTTGCAACCTACAAGTGGAATTTGTCTATCACAATTTAACCAAAGTGTCGAACCTAACTGTTTGCACTGATCATGGGACCACTGAGCCCCAAAAACAAGCACAGCTACAAGATTAGCTAATCTAACAGGTTTTTTAAAGGTCAAGCCATAACAAGATCTGACCACCTAATATAATTAGCACATTCCAAGGAACCCAGGAATAAGAAACTAAGGGCAGAGTAATGCTAATTTCAAACCTCAAAGTAATGTGGTGTAATTCGCTTATTGGGTGTACCTGAGTTCGGGCGGTACCCTTTCATGATAATTTCTAACACCTTTTGATCCCATAAGGTAACAGCTATAGGGCAAGATTGTGAGTGGCTCTAAAGCCAACAGATTAGCATAAGATAAGGCATAAAGGAACGTACTTGTCAAGTGACCAGTTAGAAGGACGGGACAGAAGGACCATCACTGTACCGCAGGACCCCAGACTCCCAGTGTGAGTGAGGACCGGATCCTGATGACCTTCCCGATGACCCCTCGAACAGCGTTGATCAGGGACGCCTGACTTCACTGGAACAACTTGGCATGAACCTGACATAGAGGGGCTGCTGATAAGTTGCCAACCTCATGTGGGAACTCTTTGTCATTCTATCTATCTGTTGCTATCATTCACTATTAGCTCTTTATTACTGTTTATATCTGTTTGTCGCATTAACCTTTCTGTTAACTGTTGTATGCTAAGCTATAAGTAAATTTGCCTTTACTTCACTCCTGACTCACCTCCTCGATCCCAAACCCAGCAGCTTCACAGCTGATACACTCATAGCGCCTAGCCGGCCTGTGACACACACCCCAAAGACTGAGGGGCCTCTCATGCCACGAACAACAAAAGGTGGGATCATAAGGTCCCTTTTACAGGGCTCTGCCTGAACACACTGGCACAGCATATTCTTCAAGGTCCCGTTAAACCTTTCCACAAGGCCATTGGCTTGAGGATGGTATATGGCTATACACAGCTGCTTAATTTGCAATACCTTACATAGACTCCAAAGGACCCCCAACATAAAATTAGACCCTTATAGTTTCATAGTTTCTAGGATCAGAAGGGACCTGAGTAGATCATCTAGTCTGACCCCCTGCCATGGCAGGAAAGATTACTGGAGTCAAACGACCCCAGCAAGGTGTCCATCTAACCTCCTCTTAAAGACCCCCTGGGGACTGGTGATGGCTCGCATGGAGACCGCCTCTGGGAACCGGGTTGTATAATCTATTATTACCAACAAAAATTGATACCCTGCCAAACTTTTAAGGAGGGGTCCCACCACATCAAGTGCAATATGAGAGAATGGCACATCTATTAGGAGCATAGATTGCAATGGCGCCCGGGCTGGCTTGTTCCAGCTTACCTTCTGACATGCTGGGCAGGCCCAGCAGAAACTCTCCACCTGAGCATATATCTTAGGCCAAAAACACCACCTTGTTCCACCTAGTTAGTTGGGCCTCAGTTTTGCTGCAACCCATATGCCCATCCACAGGATTTTCATGGGTCAACTTTAGCAGAGAAGCCCTAAACTGATGTGTTATTAACAGCTGGGGAATCTTCTCCCCCTCTCGTACCCCTTTCTTTATCCAAGAAAGCAACCCTCTCCTAACCTTGAGTCTTGGGAGGCTCACATAGCATCCTGGGTCCATGATATCCTCTTCCTCCTTAGCCAGTTCAGTCTCTTTTATGACCTGGAATTCACTGTCTTCAGCTTGGGCCCTTCGGAACACCTTACTGCTAGATAAAAAAAAAAAATTTTTAAATTGGGCGACTGTGGCATTGATGCCTATACAGTCAGATGGATTGCAGATTGGCTGAAGGGTCACACTCAGAGGGTAGTGGTGGACAGGTCATATTCAACATGGGAGAAGTGGGCAGCAGAGTCCCTCAGTGCTCGGTCTTTGGGCCTGCGCTGTTCAATTTCTTTATCAGCGATTTGGACGACGTGGTGAAAAGCAACCTGTTTAAATTTGCTGATGATACCAAAATTTGGGGTGAGGTGAGCATGCTAGTAGGGAGGGAAAGACTTCAGCAAGACCTGGATAGGTTACAGGGTTGGGCTAACAAAAACAGGATGCGCTTCAATACTGACAAGTGCAGAGTGCTGCACTTGAGCAGTAGTAACCAGCAGCACGCTTATAAGATGGGAAACTCCCTTCTTGAGAGCACGGAGGCAGAAAGGGATCTTGGAGTCATTATTGACTCCAAGATGAACATGGGCTGACAATGCGAGGTCACGGTTGGGAGGGCTAACTGGACCTTGCCGTGCATCCACAGGTGCATCTCAAGCAGTGCCAAGGAGGTGATCCTCCCCCTCTATGCAACACTGGTCAGGCCACAGCGGGAGTACTACGTCCAGTTCTGTGTGCCCCACTGCAGGAGGGATGTGGACAACATTGAGAGGGTCCAGAGGAGGTCACCCACGTGATCCAGGGACAACAGGGCAGACCCTACAATGAAAGACTGTGGGACCTGAACCTGTTCAGCCATCACAAGAGAAGGCTGAGGGGGGACCTATCTATAAGCTCACTAGGGGGGACCAGAAGTTTTTGGGAGAGACCTTGTTTCCCCTAGTGCCCCCTGGCATAACAAGGAATAACGGCCACAAGTTGTTGGAGAGTAGGTTTAGATTAGACATCCGTAAGAACTACTTCACAGTTAGGGTGGCTAGGATCTGGAACCAACTTCCAAGGGAAGTGGTGCTGGCTCCTACCCTGGGGGTCTTTAAGAGGAGTCTTGATGCCTACCTAGCTGGGATCATTTGAGCCCAGTGTTTTCTCTTGCCCAGGCAGGGGGTCGGACTTGAAGATCTACAAGATCCCTTCCAACCCTACTTCTATGATTCTATGAAACCTTCTACATCGAAACTTTCCATGGCTGGAACATGTTCCTCACTTCCCAACAGTCCAGCTTCTCCCATCCTGTCTTTTCTTACAACGTTTAATACTTCATAAATTTCCCTCCAGTCTCAGCCTAAAATCACAGTAAATCACGAGCCACCCCAACTGGCATTTCTCTAGTGGTCTTCAACATGTGACCTGGTAGACCCTCTGAGTATGTGCACCTCCTATGCATCACCAATGACCCTGAGGGCTGCTCTGGCCTGTGGCCCCTGGAGGAGCTGTATGTGGAGCCAGCCTCTAGCTCTGCATCCCCAACTGCTCCCAGCACCTGCCTGCAGCCCCAGGGTCAGGGTTGTCCTGGACAGGGTGTAGCAGGGCACTAAAAGGTGCCTGCTCCTTTAAGGATGAAGCAACCTGGCCAGGGAGCTCTGTTTAGTCAGCAGAGCTCTCCAGCTGTGGGTTGCCAGGGTAACAGCATAAAGAGGTAATTGGGTAACACCTGCAGGAGTCACATGACCGGAAGGAGGCAGGGTTTCGGCTATGTAAGCTCAGGGCTGGAGCCAGCAGGGCACTCTCTCTGGCAGCTGCTGGAGAAGGAGCTCCTGCATGTGGAAGCTGTCTGAGAACTGGGGCTGCCTGCATTGCTACTTAAGTGTTGTGAGACTATAGGAACCTCCCAGGTACTTAGGTTAGAGTGTATGCTGTATTAAGGGTGTCAATTTGTTCCCTAAAGGGGCCATAGGATTAGTATAATTGATAATACTTGAGTTATAGCCTAGAGTATTTTGTTTGTCTTTCTGTTTACACCAGAGGACCGGTATGAGGCTAAAAGGGGAGGTTTGGAGGGCTCATGAGTGCCTAGAGAAAAGTTCCCAGAACTTGGGTAGAGTTAGTGACAGGCACAGAGAGAGAGAGATGTCCTAAGGGCACAACTATGGGGTTGCAGGAAGCCCTAGCACCAGAGGGGTGTGGAGATAAGGGTGCAGAGAACTTTAAAGCTGAGGTGCGCAGATATGAGGGTGCTGAGAGTCTAGCGCCATATAGGTTTAGACATCGGGCTGTAGAGCCCAGCGTCAGAGGGACACAGAAGTGATAGATAATAACACCTGCAAGGCTTGGGGTACAATAGGGGAAGGTTGGAGTCGTGGATAAATCCTACACATCGGTATATTAAATGGGCAGCCTCTCACCTAGAAATAACTTATTCATTCCATCAAAGGCGTGGCAAACAAGATGTCTGGGCAGTCTGCCCAGACAGGTGAGCAGGCCATGGTGATGACCGGCCTTGAGATATACACTTGTTACACAGGGAATGAGTAGGCCACCGAGGCACTGGCTCAGCATCGCTCTTCCTTCCTTGTTGAAGGCTTCTGGTCCACCTGTTCCTTGGATGTAGTCGCTCCCCAGCTCTGAGGTTCAATAGCTCTCCTGAGAGGGGCTGGTTCCCAGCCAAGGCACCACTCAGCCTCCCCTAGCCTTTCTATCCTTCTGGCTTTATCACTTTTAGGATAAAAGTCTCTGAGTTGGCTATAGGAGCTGCCTCATATCTCCCAGGTGCCTTGGGAAGCCAAGCCCCAGCACCTGCTCCCAGCTCCCCACCCCAGCAGATGCCCAGCTGTGATTCTCTCTGCAACAGGTGGGTCAATTGTGTGCCCAGCCTTAGCTCCGACTTCACAGCTCTGGGACAGTAGCTGGATCGGTTAGTGGGTGAACCAGCCACTGCACAGCTCAATCCTGGCACAAACAGTTAGCCTCCCCTCTGAATTTTTCCAGGGGTCCCGATTGGCAGGATCCCCTAGGCCCAGGCCCTGTGGAGCCCATGCATTAAACCACCACAGGTACATCCCTGCATTTGGGAGTCCCATTCAACACATTCAATTAATGGCATGAAAAGAATAAGCCAGTTATTACACATTTTTTGTAGAAAAAATGTGTGGCTTATTCCTTGTTCTATTGCAGCACTAACCAATTAAACATGTGACTGAGTCACAACTTAAGATGTGATTAACTGGTTAATGACACGTTAAGTGTAATGTGTAGATGGGGCCTTAGATAAAAACAGATAAACAGAATTGGGAACAGGGGCCCAGGCTATAACCCAGAGTCCCACCCCTACTTGCAGGGAAGGGATTCACCTACCCTCTGGTTTGCTCCATTTCTCCTGAGCCCACATACCACCCACCCTTGGCCACCCAGTGTCCCAGTTCCAAGAGAGTGGCTGGAAAGCACTTGACATATATATCTAGCCATGACCTGATAGTTAAAGTAGCTTGCTAGGAAGCTGAGTTCCCAGGTTCCCTTTTGGTGATGGGAACTTAAAATCTGGCTCTCTCATGCCTTGGACAAATGCCATAACTATTGGGATGAAAGGTCAGAGGCTTCTCCTCCAAGCACTTTAAGAACATAAAAGGTGCCAGGCTGGTTCAAACACAGATCCATGTAGCCCAGTATTCTGTAGCATGGAGCAAATGCTAAGGGGGGGGTGGACAAAATGCGGCCCAGGGACCAAAAGGCGGCCTGCCAAGCCATTCTATCTGGCTGCAGGGCCCCTAAAAAATTTAGAAAATAAATATTTATCTGCCCCTGGTTGCCTATCGTGGCCCTCAATGGCTTGTCAAAACTCAGTAAGCAGCCCTCCGTCCAAAATAATTGCCCACCCCTGTGCTAAGGGAAAGAATATTTATGTAGAACCATATTCCCCTCTTCCCTTACAGCTTTCCAGCATTTGCAGATATAGGAAGTCCTAATTTGAAGATTGCAGCCCTACTATCATGTATAATGCCTGCTGATAAGACAAATATATTCTGCATGAATGTATCTAATCCTCTTCTGAATCGATTTAATTTGTTCACCTATTCAACCTCTTTTGGCAACAAGTTCCAAACTTGGTAACTTAATTACCTGGCTGAAAAAGAACTTCCTTTGACTAGTTTTAAAGAGGCTTCCTAATGCCCCATTTACTTGCACACTACATGCCCCCAAATAGTACATGTACCTTGTTTTGGGGAAGGAATAATGAAGAAGAAAAGATTTTTTTCAGAATTTTAACTGCCACAGCATGGGCTCAGCATGACTGAATGCTGCCTCCTGGCAGGAGGGATATGCACTCTTCAGCATCAATCTCTAGCTGCAGCTTCAGACATACAGTTCTACTGTTCAGTGGCCATAACAGGGTTATGGCATAACAGTTAAAACTAACTGTGACCCTGAACAGTACATTCTGCTCCTCTCTCCTGCCTGAGGAGAGAAGCACAGCCCATGGCAGCCATTACAGGGAGCCACTACATGCTTCAATTCCAGCTTCTCTGCTAAAAACACACACCCCAGGTTTAGAGGGCTATTTTTTGTGAGCCTATACAGTAATATCTTTGTAAGTCCCTTGTTCTAATATTGTGGGAGATAGTAAATAGCAAATCCTTATTTGCTGTCTCCACAGCACTCCTTAATTTGTAGACCTCTATCATATTTACCCCTCAGTTGTCTTTTTCTCTAAATAGGTTTTAGCCTATTTAGTCTCTCCTCATATGAAGCTTCTTTATGTCCCTGATCATGCTTGTTGCTCTTTGCCGTGCCTTTTCTCATTCTACCTTTTGGAGGTAGGAGGACCAAAACACTCCCACACTTCATATAGTCTGTACAACCATGGATTTATACAGTGGCATAATGATATTATCTGTTTTGTCTTCCATCTTCTTCTTCATTCCTAACACTACATTTGTCTTTTGACAGCTGCTGATGTTTTCATAAATCTATACACAATGATTCTTAGATCTCTCTCCTAAGCAGTAACAACTAATATAGAGCTTATCATCATGAATATGCATTTTTTCTATATACAGCACCTTGCACTTACTAACATTAACTTCATCTTGGGATAACGGAGACCTGGTGGGACTCCATCCATGACTGGACCTCAGGTATAGATGGCTATAACCTGTACAGGAGGGATCGTGTAGATAAAAGGGGCGGGGTTGTAGCTCTCTCTGTTAAGGAACGCTACATGTCCCTGTAAGCTGATATTGGCAACCAGGGTGGACAACTGGAGACCCTCTGGGTTAAAATTCATGGGGAACACGGCACAGGGGACACAATGGTGGGAGTCTATTACAGACATCCCACCCAAAGTCCTGAGCTTGACCAGGAGTTCGCCTGGGAGCTGGCTGAGGCTGCATACTCCAGGACCATGGTTGTCATGGGTGACTTCAATTACCCAAACATAGTTTCATAGTTTCATAGTTTGTAGGGTCGGAAGGGACCCGAGCAGATCATCTAGTCTGACCCCCTGCCATGGCAGGAAAGAATACTGGGGTCAAACGACCCCAGCAAGATGTGCATCTAACCTCCTCTTGAACACCCCCAGGGTAGGGGCCTGCACCACTTCTCTTGGAAGCTGGTTCCAGACCCTAGCCACCCTGACCGTGAAGTAGCGCCTCCTGATATCTAGCCTAAACCTTCCCTCTGCCAGCTTGTGACCGTTATTCCT